>NC_046159.1:97710151-98010151 GCF_011064425.1 Rattus rattus | reverse complement strand
CAACATACAACAAGAACACATGCTCCACTATATTTGTAACAACCTTATTTATAGTAGTCAGAAGCTTGAAACAACGCAGATGTCCCTCAACGAAAGAATAGATGCAGAAAACGTGGTACATTTACATAATGGAGTACTACTCAACTTTTAAAAACAATGACTTCATGAAATTCTCAGGCAAATGTATGGACTAGAAGATATTATCTTGAGTGAGGTAACCCAGACACAAAAGAACACACATGATATGCACTCACTGATAAGTGGATATTAGCCCAAAAGCTCAGAATCCCCACAATAAAACTTACAGACCATATGGAGCTTAAGAAGAAGGAAGAACAAAGTGTGGATGCTTCAGTCCTACTTAGAAGGGGGAAAAATAATAATGGGAGATAGAGGGAGGAAAGGACTTGGGTGGAAGAGAGGAACGGGAAAAAGGGGGGTCAGAATAAGGTATGAGAAGAAACAGGAAAGAAGTCCAGAGGGTCATGAAATAGAATAGAAATATGTAGCAGTGAAGGGTGGGGAACTGGGGGTAGCCATTAGAAAACCCCAGATGCCAGGGAAACAAGAGGTTCCCAGGACCCAATGGGGATGACATTAGCCAAAATATCCAACAAAGGGGAGAGAGAACCTGTAGAGACCACCTCCAGTAGATAGGGGTGACCCCCAGTGGAGGAATGGGGCCACCCACCCATCTCAAAAATTGTAACCCAGAATTGTTCCTATCCAAAGAAAATGCAGAGACCAGTAAATGAAACAGATTGAAGGAAAGGCCACCCACATACTGCCCCACCTAGGGATCCATCCCACTTGCAAACACCAAACCCTGACACTATTGCTGAAGCCAAGAAGTGATTGCTGACAGAAGCCTAGGATAGCCGTGCCCTGAGAGGCTCTGCCAGCACCTGACTAATACAGATGCAGATATTCATAGCCAGCTATCAGACTAAGCCCAGGGACCCCAATGAAAGAGGTAAAGGAAAAACTGAAGAAGCTGAAGAGGATTGAAAACCCATAAAAAGAACAATAACAACTAACTGGACCACCCAAAGCTCTCAGGGACTAAAGCACCAATCAAAGAGCACACATATGTAACAGAGTATTGCCGTATCTGGCATCAATGAGAGACCCTCGGTCCTGTGGAGGCTTGATACCCCAGTGTAAGGGGATGCTAGAGCTGTGAGGTGGGAATGGGTGGCTAGGTAGGGAAGGACCCTCATAGAGGCAAAAGGGAGGAGGGATGGGATGGAGGTTTGCAGAGGGGAAACCAGGAAGGAGGACATTTGAAATGTAAATGAATAACATAACCAATCAAACAATAATAATAAAGATAGTACTTGATGAAAAGATATAATCCTGACCATAATAACAAAAATTAAGAACTCTCCCTAAAATGTGGATTGGTAAGACTCTTAGCCAACTGCCTAAAATAGAAAAGGTTTCCCTCAAGAGGCTCTCACTTCGAAAGACCTTGGTTGCTCACCAGTGGATGAACTAAGGAATTGCTCCACTTACACTCCCCTTTCTGTGCTTCATTCATCAGCTCCATCTCGTGGTGAAAAGTGCTAAGTATTACATAACTCCTTGAAGGTGCCAGATTTGCATTAACAAGGTCACTTAAGACGTCTGAGTCTGCAGAAAACAACGACATGAAGATCTATAGGTGATGTAGGAAAATTCAAACTAGCTACCTGGAAAATAACCACTTCAGCCTACCAAAGTCTGTACAGATGTGTATATACAATGACAACCATAATTTCAGTACTTACAGAAAGCTAAAAGTAAGAATATATTATTTTTAACATTTCTCTCACAGTTAATTACCTTTTGTTTTGGAATCTGATTTTTTTTTTAATTTCCACTGGTGCCAAAACTATGTTAAATGTGTCACATTGCAAGATAAACACAGAATTCAGTCTTGGTTACAAACTATTCACCAAGGCCAATATCTAGGTCTTGGTAGTTTAACAATGAAAAAAAAAAACTATTCACAAAGCTAATTATTGAGCTTTAATTTAAAGCATAAATTTAGAGATGCTACCTGGCCTCGCTCCTAGTTCAGGAGTTGTTAACAAATGATGGCTTCTGGGTGGGGGCATTACTTTTGCTTTTAGATAACGGCCATTGATTATTGTCCATGCTCCAGTGGCCGCCCCCACACCTGTGCACGTATTGTCAGCACTAACCAGACTCAAAGGAAAATAAAGGAACAAACCTGAAATTGGAAAGAAAAAGTGCTAGTTGGGCCTAAAGGAGTTGGAGAATACGAATTATATACAACCAAGATAGGCTGTACGTAAACATGTATGAAAGTTTCAAATGCATAATTTAAAACATATTTAAAAAGAAACATTTCTCCATTAATTAATTTATTTTAATTAATTTTTACATCCCGATCACAGCACCCCAGCTCCTCCCAGTATCCCTTCACATGACCCCTCCACCCTCCCTCCCTCCATCTCTGAGAAGGGGGAGGTACCAACCCACTATGACACATCAAGTCACCGTAGGACTAGGCACATCCTCTCTCCACTGTGAAAAACTACCTGAGAAGACCAAATTTATAAAGGTAAACTTTATTTTAGCCTTAATATGAGGGAAATACAGTCCATGAAAGCAAGAAAGGAAAGGCAGTAGGGACACAGGGAGGCTGGTCACAATGGGCACACAGTCAAACGTAGACAGAGCAAATGCTGGTACTCATCTGTCTTTCTCTTCTTTGTTCATTCTAGAGCCTCCACGCAGGGAATAGAGCTTCCTGCAGTTAATGTGGGTCTTCCTTCCCACCTCAATTAATCCAATCTAGAAACTCCCTTACAAACATGCCTAGAGGTCTGCTTTCAAAAAATTCTAGATCTTGACAATTGGACGATCAGCGTTAGCCACCACAACTTTCCAGAGTGAATCTTTTCATCATCTATCACACCAGGGATCAGCCTTCACTGTACAGGTATAACTTGGCTTGCTGGACCACGGGAGAGCGTCTCCACAAATCTGAACTCAATAAGCCTTTTGGAGAAGTTATTTTCAGAACATCACAGGTTTCATCGTGCCCTCAATAACATTCCTAAGAACTCACACACAGAGAAGGACTAAGAAACGAAATGCCAGATGCATCTCCACATAGCATCTTATAACCACTGTGGTTGACTTTCAGGGAAACATTCATGGGGTTTGCCCTCTCAAAAAACCAATTGTATGATAAAAATCTTTACTGCTAAGCATAAACACATTTTCCCCCTCAGATGATGTAAGGTCACTTCTTTCAGCCAACAATACTCCCTTTGTTCTGCTGTGACAGAGCCTCCTGCCTAATGTGAACTGACTGGACCATGTACTATGTATCTGACTGCCAACTCTCTGTGTCTTCAGCTTGGACAGGAGACCGTGGTGAGCAATGTCTGTGGCATCTTCCATTTTTAACTTGTAGCAAAAAAGCAATGCCTGCTGAATAATGCAAATGAGCGTATGCAAAGCCTGTGTCCTTACATAACTTGCCACGTAAAACTCGAGCTTCTTCGCAAGTCCAGTATTAACTCCATACAGCCCAGAAATGGGATCATAAAAGGCACATGAATTTATATTCAACGGTTCAAAAGTTTCCATGTTTCACAAAAGCTAATGTCTGAAGTCCTTCCCAATGTCACGTCTGTCATGAGCACACTATCCAAAATATCTCTAGTTATAAAAATTTGCAACCCATGGGGAAGAAATAAAGCTGGTTTATTATATTAACATATTTTAAATATGCTTGTGAATAATATGATAAAGCAAACTTTTTACATGATTTATTTTTCAATTTCTTAGCCATATTTAAATACTGACTTCGGCAATGTCATTCAGCATGTTAACAACAGTGGTTTTGATCACTTTATAAAACACACAATTTCGGGGTTGGGGATTTAGCTCAGTGGTAGAGCGCTTGCCTAGGAAGCGCAAGGCCCTGGGTTCGGTCCCCAGCTCCGAAAAAAAAAAAAAGAACCAAAAAACAAAAAAAACAAAAACAAAAACACACAATTTCCACTGCATTCACCAGACATTTCTACGACTTGCTAGCTTGGTAAATTTCATGCTCCAGGGAGATATTTCACTTAGATATATAAGTGCTTAGTTATTAACAACAAAGATAAAATCTGTCCACATTTCAGTTGTCTTATTCCCTCACTAGATTTGGATTGAACTGGGTTTTTTTTGTTTGTTTGTTTTGTTTTTTTTATGTCTTTTGTCTTTGTTTCTGTGGTAGCTTGTTTCAAAATGGCTTCCAGACTATTTTCTTTTATTACACTCCTTACCAAATATGCACATAAAAATACGCATTAATGGGGGGCTGAGAGATGGCTCAGTGGTTAAGAGCACTGGACTGCTCTTCCAGAGGTCCTGAGTTCAATTCCCAGCAACCACATGGTGGCTCACAACCATCTGTAAAGAGATCCGATGCCTCTTCTGGTGTGTCTGAAGACAGCTACAGTGTACTTATATATAATAAATAAATAAATCTTTAAAAAAAAAATACGCATTAATGGACAAAGTGGAACATATGTCCCTCTAGGATCCACTTTTCTTTCTCTATTTTTTATAGCAATATATGTCTAAGAATTATGCTTCTTTCTAACACTGCATTATGAATGTGACTCCACAAACCAAAAACTTTACTTTGTAACATACTTATAATTATGTCCTGTATTTTAGCCACTCGATTGTATTTCCTTATACCTGATAGAAGAATACGTCTTTCTTAGCCTTCTCCAAAAATTCACTGAGTTCTTGTTACAAAGTGTACTGAGTGCCATTCTTTCTGTTATCTCAAAATTGACCTTACAGCCGTATGATAAAATAAAGAGTAGATCCCCTTAATGGATGAGTCCTAACATATCTCCATCATCCCCAGTTTCCTACGAAAATAAAAATAGGGATACTTAAAAGACCAGTGTTCAATTATTCTCCATAATAAATATTCAGAATCCAGTAAGATAGGATGGTGACATAGGATGTTTTTCATGAGTCCTTTGGGAAGTTCAGGCAATTACAATACATAGAAAGACTGAGGAAGCTAGGTCAACAGAAAGCAGCCTATGTCTAAAGCTACATGCCAGTTAAGGTAAATTTACTTACATAAAAAATTTCATTTATAGTCAGCAGACCAAGGTCTGCTCCAAAAATACCGGAAGAACTCAAAAACAAGCTATCACATGACAGTCAACACATGGCCTGATATTTAGAAGGGTTAGATGGCCAGATGGTGATGGCCAAGAAAGCAACAATCCCAGTAAAGCTAGAGGATAAGAGCAGCCAATGAAATAAAAAGACACCGTCTCCTGTCTCCCATACCAGCTGGGACTTGAAGAGGAAAAGATGGATGTCTCAGAGCCCACCGAATGCCTGGCCAATCCAGCCAGCCCGGGTCTTAGCTACCACTAGGTAATAGAGAGGTGGAAGATAAAATTTAGACAAATATGAAAGTAAATGGAACCGTTAATATTTTAATTATAAAGTATGAAAACTGATCAATATATCACTGTGGATATATTGGATGACAAAGGGAATATTCAGCACCATTCGGCTTACCTCCTGTCAGATTAATTCCCCTTATGTGAGTTGACATGACCCCATAAGGAAATATATTTTAATGTTTGTTTGGTTGTACAATCTCTCTTGTGCAAGTCCTCACTGAATTTCCTCAAGATTTATCCTTCACATTCTCTCTAAAATGAAATCTACGCTCCTCAGGTATTACACCCACACGGCCTGGTAGAGAGGATTGAAGTCTAACCCATGGCTTTACATTGACACTAACTGAATGGTTGACCCTTTATCAGTACTATTTATTAAATCTCCCAGATATAACCACTTGCTCTCTTTGAGACCCACCAATTTCGTCATTGGATTTCCAATTCTTTCTGTGAATGTTATGAGGGCTTAGCAGCCTTCCTAAGGGGTGGACTCAAATGCTGTTTTGCACCTCTGGCTGCCTTTGATGCTCCCATGAAACCTTAAGGAGAGGACCAGGACACAAGTCTCTATGATAGAGCTCCTCCCTCCTTTTTCTCCTCCTTTTGTTCTTTCCTCTCCAACTTGAAGAGACATTTTCTATCTCTATGTGTTGGTGAAGAGAAAAATATGTCCCCTAACTAAATATTTCCAACCTGACAAAATTTCTCAACTAATGGCCATGGTTCTCTGTAGGATCTTCTCTGAAGTACAGATTCTCCCACCTTAGTCTATTGTGTGCTATCATAATAGAATGCCACAAATAGGGCAATTTAATAAAATTAAAATTTTATTTCTTAAAGTTCTGGAATCTGGGAATTATAAGGCCAGGTATTTTTCATCTGGCAAAAACCACCTTGCTGCATTCTTCCATGGAAGAAAGTGGAAAAAAAACAGTGAGCAAGAAATGGCTGAGCTCACTTCTAAGAAAAACACACTGGTGAGGTAATGTTAATGTACTCATGAAGGCAGAACTCCTATGACATAATCACTTCTTAAAGGACCCTGTCATATGTTCAGCCTTACATGAGGTGACTGTAACACACAGGCTCAGGAATCATCTTGGAAGATGGACTAGAAAGATTGTAAGAGTCAGCAGCTGGAGAGGCATGTTGGGAAACAGTGTCTTCTAGTCAAGCTAGCACCATGATGCTTAGATTGTCACAGCAGCTGTGGTATGTACCAAAGACCAGAACACTCAAAATTCCAGCATCTATGTATGAGAGGGGAACTCACAATGCCTCACCCCCATCTGATGAAACATTGATGGAAGATAGCTGCAGGGGAGTGGAATGTCCATCTTCTTTGGTTGTGTGCCCCCTGATAGGTTGTCCCCATTCCATAAGATGACCCTACAGCCATGAATGTAATTTTACAGAGCACTAGTTGAACTCTGTGAATCATTATAGAAGGACATAAAGTTGGGTCAGAAATCTGTTGGAGGCATCTAGGAGGAGTTGGAGAGAACGGCATGATCAAACACATTGTATACATTTATGACATTGTCTAAGAACAAATTTTCAAATCCCATATGGTAGTTTGATTATATTTGGCCCATAGGGAGTGGTCCTGTTAGGAGGTGTTACCTTGTTGGAGGAAGTGTGGGGGTTGACTTTGAAACTCCACTGAGTTCAGAGGAGTCAGTTTTTCCTGGCTACAGTCAGATCAAGATGTAGAACTCTCAGGTCCTCCAGGGTCATGTCTGCCTGGACACTGACATGCTTCCTGACATGTTAATAATGGACTGCACCACTGAACTTGTAAGCCAGCCCCAATTAAGTTTTATAAGAGTTGCCTTAGTCGTGGTGTCTTTTCACAGCAATGGAAACCCTAAGACACCCCACCTCTCAACACTGTTGCATTTGGGGAACAAATTTGTAACACATGAAATTTAGAGGTCACATTGAAGTCATTCTACCTCCATTCTAGCTCTCCTTATTAAAAATAAACAAATGAGATGAGTTGAAAACACTACAATTATAAAATTATGACCAGCTTGTATTTGGCAATCTTAGACTTGCAGCCTGAGCACCCATGTCCAGACCATGACTGCTGCCCTCTCTTGCCCCTGTTCAAGTCTTTGTGGTTGCATGTCTTTCTGCTCTTGGGTGAAGAAAAGCATGAACGAAATCCAACAGAAATGGAACCAAAAATTAAAATCAATAACTACGTGTATGAAATGTGTACATATTTATTGTTAACATATATAAACTGAAACAAAATAAGCCCAAAAAAGGGAAGGTTGGTACTCTATAATATGTAGAGTTACTCCTAGTCACTATGCTTCTCTCCTGGGAGAAGTTACTGAAGTCAGTGAGCTTCTTACATGAAATCTCAGACTGGTCAATAAATACTATTTCCTGTTCCTGCCTGTGATGACTGAAGAAGCTATGAGTTGCCTTGTGTAAGTCTTTATGTTGCCAGTAGGGTTTCTTTTTCTCAGTAGAATGACTTTAGTCATTTTATAATATTCATCTTTGTCTAATATTTTTATACAAACATGATCACATAACACATTATAATTTGACTGTGCTTAATTTTCATTTTGATTGTTTGACACACAGTCTTGCTATATGGAACTTGAAAAATTCTCAAGCTTTCTGTCCTCTTGCCTCAGCATCTTCAGGGCTGAAATAATAGGCAAATTCCACTGTGCCCAGGTATACAACTAAGCCATATCATAATCAATTTATAACATCTTTATTTTAGATCAAATTAATTTGTGGTTGTGAAAATTCATGATTTATCATCCTTTTCATCTAATAGGACAAGCTCATAAGCAAATTTTAGCTGGTATCAAATCTGAGTGTCAAAAGATATTGCATACTAGGATATATACTGTTCAATTGAAAAGTATATTCCCTGTTTAAAACAAGCAACCTGTCTTAGTTAGGGTCACCATTGCTATGTTGAAACACCATGACCAAAGCCACTTGGGGAGAAAAGGGTTTATTTTACTCTCAGTTCCACATAACTATTCATCTTCAAAAGCAGTAAAACAGGAACTCGAGCAGGACAGGAACCTGGGGGCAGAAGTTGATGTAGAGGCCAAGGAACAGTGCTTCTGATTGTTTCACTCCTTGTGTCTTGCTTGGCCTGCTTTCTTATAGAATCCAGGTCTAGCAGCCCCGGGATGGCACCACCCACAATAAGCCATGCCCTTTCCTATCAATTGCTTATTAAGGCTTACCTACAACCCAATCTAACAGAGGCATCTTCTCAGTTAAGGTTCTCGCCTCTTGATGATTCTAGCTTGTTACAAGTTACAAGTTAACATGAAATTAGGCAGCTCAAAACCATTGACTAGATTCAGCCAAGTTACCATGCAATCTCAAAAACAAAACAAAACAAAACACATCTCTGGCAGCATGGGAGGTGTTGGTGCTACTAGGAGGACCAGGAATCCAGGTACATGAACCCTTATCATGAAGCCTGCTGGTCCACAGAACATACTGGCTCATCCACGCTCTTTAATCTGCACAATGCTTAGAGGAAGAAAAGGCCACCCTCTCAGAGAAGAACTGTGTCATCATTTGTGCAAGTTTTAGCCCTTTCCAGAAGTAACTTTGTTATAAGTGAAAGATGTTCACATCTGAGCTACAATGAATTATTTTAGCTTACATGGTAACTATAAAATTAAATCTTACAAAATAAAGGCAGTAAGAAAGAAGACTGAGAACAATGGTGTATGCCTATAATCCCTGCTATTTAGCTAACAGTGGCAAGAAAATGATAGGCTAACCTAGGCAAAATAGAAAGGAAACATGAGATGGCAGTATGTTTTTATAAATAATAGTAAGTAGCACCATCTTGTGAGGTACATTTAAAAAACCAATCATGGGACACTGAGAGTCCTAACTTGGGATTCTTCTCATATGGACTAAAATAATGAGATGCAAAGATACTGTGCTGGACATTCTTGAAAATTCTGTCCAATACATTTCTGAAGGCTCCCAAACAAATGGGTGTTTATGAAAAATGGAGTCAGAGCCAATAACCAAATCCTTTCATAATTTGCATTTCAAGCCTCTTACTCGTAGTCATGTGGCAAACCAATAAAGAAAGATAGGAAATAACTCTCAACCAGGAAAGGAAGTGTTGCAGTAACGCTGACTGTGGGAGTATTCCAGGGCAGACACCACTTCTCAGTGAGGAACCTAAGTCAGAGACAGACAGCATGGCAGTAATAACCACAGATTCCGACTACTATACTCACAGGTATGAAGTCATAATCCCTTTCGTGGTCTCGACCATAGATTGTATCGTCGGCATCATTGGCAATGGCTTCATCACAGTCATATATGGGACTGAGTTGGTCAGGAGCAAAAGACTCCCCACTGGTGAGCACCTTATGTTGATGTTGAGTTTCTCCAGGCTCTTGCTACAGATCTGGATAATGGTAGAGATTACCTATCAACTGTTTTTCCCCATGATTTATAACCATAATACCATGTATAAACTATTCAAATCCATCTCTGTGTTTCTGAACTACTGTAACCTCTGGTTTGCCGCCTGGCTCAATGTCTTCTACTGTCTTAAAATTGTGAACTTTGCTCACCCTCTGTTTCTTATGATGAAGCAGAAAATCGTAGTGTTGATGCCTCGGCTCATGAGTCTGTCAGTGTTGCTTTCCATCAGCTTAAGCTCCTTCTTCTCTAAAGACATCTTCAATGTGTATATGAATACTTCGGTTCCCATCCCTTTCTCCAACTCCACAACGATGAAGTACTTCTTTAAGACCAATGTACTCAACCTGGCTTTCTTATATTATATGGGGATCTTCATTCCTTTGTTCATGTTCATCATGGCAGCCATTCTGCTCATCACCTCCCTCAAGAGGCACACCCTGAACATGGAAAGCAGCACCACAGGCTCTAGGGACTCCAGCATGGAGGCTCACTTGGGAGCCATCAAATCGACCAGCTACTCTCTCATTCTCTACATTGTCAATGCCCTGGCTCTATTTATTTCCATGTCAAATATCTTTGGTGCCTATGGTACCTGGAATAGTGTGTGCAGCTTTATCCTGACCGCCTATCCAGCTGGACAGTCAGTGCATCTGATCTTGAGAAACCCAGGGCTGAGAAGAGCCTGGAGGCGGTTTCAGCACCACGTTCGACTTTACCTTAAAAGATAGAACTAGTGACTGGAACCTGGAAGTATTATAAGACCTAGCCCAACCAGTTTTGCCTTTTCCTCACCGAGCTCTTCACTCACTTTTCCCACACACAAAACCTGCTCTAACATCCTCCCATAACTGGATTCTTACATGAATGGGAAGTTGAATTAATTTGAAAATCTAAGCAGAAGTAAGAAAGGAATTTGAAGATCGACTCAAAAAAAAAGTCCCTTTACACAGATTTTTTTTTATATCTGGCCCCATCCTTTTCTCTTCTCTCCATGACCCGCTGAGGCTTAGGGGAAGATCTCAGCTAAGCTAGGAGAAGTTCCAAGTGACAATGTTATTTGCTGAACACCCTTTAGTTCTTGAAGATACCTTGGACAAGAGAGAAAGTCATCTGATCTACTTTTTGACATTCTGATATCCTCAAAGAGTGCAAAGAGGACAGCTATCAGGCACAGCATTCACAGTGAAACCAGAATTCCTACAGAGAAAGGGATTTAGGAAACAAAGAGCTAGCTACAGTTGTTAGGACATAAGATATTAGGACTTCCTTTAAAAGTAAAACATGAAGAAAGAGGCTTTGGAGTTAAGTGATTGGAGGCCATGTTTCCTGCTAAAGAAGTGACAGAGTAGCATCCAGCTCCCAGAAGTCTCCGGAGAGGAAGAAGAGAAGATGAGATAGCATGTAAAGAGAGTCTGTAAAGACTAGTAACACAAGGAGTTTCTCTGGATGAAATGTTGAAATAGAAGATGGAAACATATAGTTAATTGTATTAGTTATTTTTCCAAACAGGAGGGGATAAGGAAGAAAAAGATAAAAGAAAAGTGGAGTAGAAAAGTGTCAAGTAAACAGATAGCTCAAATCAAATATTAATTTTTCTTATTAGCAATGTATAGGCACCTGCTGGCTTTACCAGTTAAAGGATACATTGAAGAAACTAACGGGGCTTGGGTTACATGGGAGAGAATGTAGAGAAGGAAACCACTCCTTGTCATTGTCACCTCTCAGAACACCTTGGAGGCATTATTTCAAAGGGTTGTGTACAAAATGGGAACTTTAATGTATCTTCTATTGTGTACCTTGCAAATTAAAATTACTGAAGAAATTAGAAAGAACGCTTCTGCTCATAGGAAACTTAGGGATCTCCCAAATAATATGCAAGGTTGACAGGAAAGACAGACTGATTATGATGTGCCCTCTTTGCCTGTCAGATTCATGTTGTAGAGCCTGTTACACCTAAAAACCACAAATGAAAAGAAAATAGCTCTCTCTCTCTCTCTCTCTCTCTCTCTCTCTCTCTCTCTCTCTCTCTCTCTCTCTCTGTCTCTCTCTCTCTCACACACACACACACACACACATGCATACATACACTCTAATGTGTTATATTGTAACTGTGAATATGTATTCTTTTGATTTAAATGATACCTTATTTATTTTATTTGACTGACTATTACCTTTTTATAGTTGTTATAGTAAAGATAAATTAGATTGTGGGTTTCATTCCGATGACTATAGAATGGAGAAAATTTTTTTCTAAGTAACAGATGTTGATAAAGTACTTCCATATCCACTGTATATATGATGATACATCACAAAAGAAACAGGAAGTTGATATCACATTAACAGGAATCCTGAGAAGATGCCAAAATGGGTAATCTCCCTCTGGGCTTGTTCTGAAGAAATGGAATATCCCTGTTTGCAGGCACCCAAGGCAGCAGGCAGGAAACTGAGTAGCCCATTGATGCTGTGTGTTGTCCTGCCTTCAACTTCATGAGACTCAGTCACAATCACCTTCTTCCTTTATGAAGACCTGAACTACACATCCAGAAAGTTTAGTCTTCAAGTAGATTTGTTTTAGACAGAAATCAGAAGTCCTAAATAAGGACAAAACTGGACTACAGATGAACTGAAGAAGAGAACTAACTTCTCGAACCATGGCTTCCTGTTGTCCTGGCATCCTTGCTGGAAGTTCTCAGAAACTCTGTCTGTCCCATCCCCTTTCATCACCCCTAGGAACATCCAGGATTCTTTTTTTGCTTTGGATTTTTATAAACCATATGGGAAAGGTAATGGGCTTTTGGTGACTGAAAGACTATGGTATGGAGGGCTCATTACCAAGATAGAGGGTCCAGGATCTTAGAGCTGGCTGAGTTCCCACAAATGAAGGGTTTATTGCAGCCCAGGTGAACATAAAATCTGTGCCTTGAGTACTAAGCTACCCACAACCCAACACAGGACGAGGCTATCCCACAGCCCAACACCATCATTCCTGCTCATCTCTCTGGGTGTCTGCAAACTCCACTGTGGTTTCCGTGTGCTTTGAGTTTGTAAGTAACTTGGGTTTTTTTTTTCCCTCCTGTGTCCTTCGGTTTGGGCTACTGAACAAAAGGGTCTCTGTCTCCTCTTCTAAATAGGCCAGAAGCTGCCTGCTGCAGGAGAGGCAATGAATTCAGGGAAATGCTCATCTTGTGTGCTCTCTGGGAAGAGGTAACAGAAGATTCTATTGATAAATAGAAGATGGAAATATTCAGGGGCCTGTGGCTGAGAGTGGACAGATCTGGGCAGGAATGATGTAAGAAGAGGAGTTGGGGAAGGAAAAAACTGTGAAAGGGAAGGTAAGAGGTACTAAGAGCTGACGTTGGTCTTGGCCAGCCTCAGTTTGGGAGTAGTTTTCTTCCCAGAACTCTGGCTCAGTACTTCACACCCAGTAAAATAAAGGGTATCCCATGAGTATTCAGAAGCAGTGTTTCTGAGTAGGATGCTTCCTGGTTAACGGTGGGTAGAGCACAGGTGCTCTTTGTAGGTAAATTCATCTACCAACAGCCTTTAATGAGAAAATACAATGTTCTGGTTCATCTTTCATATACAAATATGACACGTGTGTGTGTGTGTGTGTGTGTGTGTGTGTGTGTGTGTGTGTGTGTGTTTATATGGTGTATGTGTTAGGGTACAAGGATTTGAGAAGTAACCCACTATGAAAACCAACTTCAAGCCAGCAAAAGTATCTTTATTCGGGAACTGATATATCAGAGAAATGACTGGGATTGAGATCCAAGCCTTGTTAGCCAGGGGCAAGATAGAGCAACCTTTTATGCAAAAGACCACAAACTAGGAGGGGGTGCGGCCAAGGGTAGGCCAATCAATCGGGGACATTCATGCTGTATGTTTCCAACAATTTTTCATACCTGACATCTTAAGTGAGTTACTGCTTATCAAATACCATTATCCCTGATAACCTGGTCTAGAACAAGGCCAGTCAGTCAGAGCAGCCATGGAGATTCTTCCTAACTGGGCACAAACCAAGAAGACCTGGGGTGGGCCGTTATGGTCTAAGTTCACACAGGCACCTGGGGCCAGAAGCCGCTTCCGGGAATTCAGTAGCTTCTTAGAATTTAGCTTAGTACAAACTTGGAACTACATATAAGATAGAGTCCCTATATCTAAGGAGACCCTCAACATATGTAATACACACACACACACACACACACACACACACATTATATGAATTTTCATTATTTTTCAAATCATATAATGAAAAATGGGTTTTTAGCATGATATACAAAAGGGCTTGAGAGAGGCAGTTCAGCAGTTAAGAACATTTGAGGTTCTTGCAGAGGATCCAAGTTCAGTTCTCAGAACCACATGGTGGCTTACAACCCTCTGTAACTATAATCCCAGGGGATCTGAAAACTCTCCTGGCCTCTGAAGATCAGGCTTACACGTGATACACATACATTCATATAACCAAACATTAAAACAAAAAAACAATTTTTTTAACAGTGCAAAGAGAAAGACTCTGTTTCCCTGGGCTTTGCTATGACTCGGCCACAAGCCAAGACACAGAGACGAAGCACAAATTGGGGAGTTAATAGGAAAGCCTCCTTGATCTCTTGGACAATGGTAACTCCACCCCATGAACTTTGTATAGGAAGGAGTCCTGGATTTGCTCTTTACTGGTCTGAGACATTGGGCTGTAACTGAATCTCCTCTGCTTCTGTATCTGTAAATCATAACATCCACCTCTAGACTCAAAATTGCCCAGAGCCCACTCAGACCCAGCTGGATGCACAGAGCACGGGGCCTTTCCAGTTCCTAGGCTTGGGGGTAGAGTGTGACCACAGGTCAGTGGTAGTTTGTTCTACTTGAATGGAAGGTGGAAGATGGAAGGCAGATGCCCTGAAATCTTCAGCCCCTCCTTCTTCACTGGGCAAGAAGAGAAGTGGTTGCCAGGCAGCAAGCATTCCAGTTTTTTAACTGCCTGGGAACTGTTTCAGTGTTGATTTGAACAAAAATAGGGCACTAGGTCAGGGGTCAGCAAGTTTTTTTTTTTTTTTTTTTTTTTTTTTTTTTTTTTTTGCCAAAGGCCAGAGAGTAGATGCCTTAGGTTTTGCCAGGCACAAAAGTCTCTGTTACAAGGACTCGCCTCCTGAGTAGCAGCACAGAACTGTCAGAGATGTTTAAAGAAATAGACATGGCTATGGCACAGAACAATTTTATTTATGGACACTAAAAATTTGAATTTCATATTATTTTCAAATGTCATGAAGTATTATTCTGCTCTTAATGCCAGGTGTGATAGCACATGTCTTTAAACACAGCACTGGGAAGGCAAAGATGAGCTAATCTCTGAGTTTGAAGGAGGCTGATCTGCTCCAGGACACCCGGGGCTACACACTGAAACACTATCTCAAAAAAGAGAAAGAAAAGAAAGAGAGAGAGAGAGAGAGAGAGAGAGAGAGAGAGAGAGAGGAGGAGGGAGGGAGGAGGGAGGAGGGAGGAGGAGGGAGGGAAGAGTGTAAAAGTATTCTTAGTAAAAGATGAAAGATTTATACAATCTACAGAGAAACCAGAGTATGGCTTTCCAGTAGAAAGACAGGATATCAAGTGGAGGGATAGGGTTACCATTCCACAGTCAAAAACTGACCCAGAATTGTTCCTGTCTAAAGGAACTTCAGGAAAGGAAGTCCGGTGACCAGCCCAACTTAGAATCCATCTCAAGGGGAGGCTCCAAGGCCTGGCACTATTACTGATGCTATGGTGTACTTACAGACAGGAGCAGAGCATGGCCGTCCCACAGGAGACCCAACAAGCAGCTGACTGAGACAGAGGCAGATATTTATACTCAACCAGTGGACTGAAGTTGGAGACAACTGTGATTGAATTAGGGAAAGGCTGGAAGAAGCTAAGGAGGAACCCACAGGAAGATGAGCAGTCTCAACTAACCTGGACCCTGAGATCTCTCAGACACTGAGCCACCAAACAGACAGCATACAATAATTGGTCTGAGGCCCCCAGCACATATACAGCAAAGGACTGCCTGATCTGTCCTCAGTGAGAGAAGCCTCACCTAACCCTCAAGAGACTAGAGGCCCCCGGGAGTGGGAAGGCCTGGTGGATGGAAGAGAGAGGGAACACCCTCTTGGAGATAGGGGGAGGAGGAATGGGATGAGGAACCGTGGGAGGGCAGACCAGGAGGTGGGGTAATAACTGGACTATAAAAAAAGTAAAGAAATAAAAATAGTGAAAAGATAAAAATAAAAGAAAGTGAGACATTTAAAATGTATATACAAAAAAGAGGAGCTGGGGCGAAAGGGGTTTAAATTTTCCTCAAGGCACAGTTGTAGACACTGTGTGGCAGTTAGGTTTCACTGTAGATCATCCATGCACAAAGTAGGAACTTTTGTCATTCAGCGTTTCCAACACTTTATCACTTTGTTGTGGTAAACTCCAACCCCAGTAAGCCCGTGCAAGGAAATCACAATTTAATTAATATGAACATAAGCTGAGCGCCTAGATTGGGCAGGTAATAATCACTTGTTATTTCTTCAGTCTTTTCTACCCCTTTTCAAACCTTACAAACACAACAGAAAGCCAACTCCCACGAACTCTCCTTTGACCTCCACACATTCCCTGTGGCATTCTTACGTTTGAGAGCATGCCAACATATGCACGTATGCGTGCGAGCACACTCGCTCACGCAATTACTAATTAATTGGGAAAGCAAAATTAGGGCTGAGAAGTTGGTTCATCAGGTAGAGAATGACCTAAATTCATTCCTGGGACCCACTTGGTTAAAGAAGAGAACCTCCCCGAGCAAGTCATCCCTGGCCCTCTAGCATTCACAAACCGGGCAATGTCTCCCATGCCTGTCAGTCCAGCATGTGAAAAGGTCAGGCTGGAGGATCAGAAGTTCAGGGTCATCCTCAGCTACATAGCACGTAAGAAGCCTAACACAAATACGTAAGGCTGTCTTTAAAAAACATAACACTTCCATTCTTCATAAAAAATAAAACATCTAGGTCCATAGTTTCCCCTGTGAAGGACCTTGAGAGAGGACACAGGGTTTAGGCCTTTGAAAGATGCTCTGAAGCCACTCATTCAATAAGTAAAGAGATGCACAGATTCGGCCTCTTTGGGAATATTTGAAGGCATTATCTGCAGCTTTCAAATAGTCACATCCCTGTCAACCATCTCTGCTAGGCTGAACCTCATGCCAAACCATTTGGCTTCCTGTATCAGACCCTACACAGTAAAGCTTTTGTTTTGTGTCCTTTTCATGAATAAGTAACAGGCTGGCTTATTACATATGTGTATGTCCATAGTTCTTGTAGTCTATGAGAAAAACACTCTTTGGTACCAAAACTCTTGGTGATTATGGGTACCCTTCTGAGCCTGTCTCCCTATGTGAAAAACATAATAACCACTTCTAAGATTGCTGTGAGGCTCGAAGGTAATGATACATGTGTAATATACTAGAAGTCACTGTGTGAAGATTAATGCATATATTCATTTAAATACATATATATTTTACAATTCAAAGAAAGATTAAGCTAACACACAATTTTCTCCCTATAAGAGTGAATTGTCTGAGTTGGAAAGACTAACTAAATTATATTTGACTAAAAACTCTATGAAGGGTGGGGGAGTCTGTGTGCTGTACGTGGGTCGGGGATGTAAATTAAGCCCCAAATGGTCACACTTAAAACTTCTATTCAACAAAATATAAAGTTTTCTAAATCCTGGCCTTCCTTTCTTTTGCTCTTTTGCCAGAGAAAGGGGAGACCTCAGAGAAAATCTCTTGGTTACATTAAATCAGTTAGAAGAGATCAAGATAGAGAGAAATGGGAATTTTCCACTGAGCATCTCCAGAGATACACATCAGACCAGGCTGGAACTCAGAAAAGGGGTCCGATTACACCACACCCTCCCTAGGGAAAGTTACTGTTTGCATCTCCTGTGGAGAGTCCAAAGGCAGCAAATGAATCTTTGGTTTATTCAAACCATTTAGTGGATGATACATTCAGGTCCCTATTGCAACTGGGATATGAGTGACAGAAATGTTTATCAGCGAAGAAGCAGCAAAAGGCCTCGTAGGAAAGACGATGAGCCACACAAGCCCCTACCTTTCTCACCATGCTCAATAGTGGAATAGCACCACACACACCATGCTCATACATGCAGTGGAAAAAACTGGATTTGTCTTTGCATACAGAGGCCCAGGAAAAGACTTTGGAAATCAACAAGTAATAGACAGAATAGGCATAGACTATATAAAGTGTTTGGGTCCAAAAAAACACAAGTCAGATGACTTTTCAGGTCTCTGGAGTGTCTGTAAGAAAATAGGGCAACCCTCTAGAGTCTGGAGTCTAGACAATCAGTCCCCACATCTCAAAAAACCAAGCTCCAAAGTCTGAGATGAAAACACTGGATATTATATGTCTAGAACTGCTCTCTGTGCCACCTCGTGCAGCCTCTGACCATAAGGGAATCATTTATTTGCCCCCTGGAAGACTAACTCGTATTTTATTCACCCAGCCTTAATTCAGGACCTCACTCGATTCAGTGCAACGACATCAAGAATTCATGAGCAAACCCTTCTTTTCTAGGAGAACCAAGAGAGCTGGTCACGCAGCTAGCACCACCCAAAACACTGAAGTACAGCTTTTAATAACAACCTTTGCTATGTTGCTCATTCTAATGCCATTTCTCTATGATCAGGAAACATGCACACTCACATGCGCTCGAACTGCATATGCACTTTCACACACACAACTTATACGCACTCATACCACCAACTGAAAATCCTCCAGAGGCTTTTGATTGCCCTAGATGGTCCAGTGGCATGAGAGAAAAAAAAGCCCTCTGCCACATCTCAGGTCAAACTTTCTTGACCACTCAATGTTTTTTTTTCTTTATACACCCTAGCAAGCATAATCTCTTAAAGAGCTTGATGGATTGGCTCCTGCATAATTTTGACTTTGGAAATGTTCAATCGTGTGGAAAAGAAGAGATACTGCACTCATCCCTATGTATCTTCTATTCAACCTTAATTAGTGCTGTTCGGGATCTGACATGTCCCCCAAAGACTTGGGTGTTAACTGCTTTAATCCTGGATAGTGCCAAAATTGATGGATTGTTGTATTACGGGGATTTGATTAATGGATGAATACACAGCTTAGTTCATAGCTGAACAAACCGGAAGGGTCCTGCTTGGCAGAGGTTCATCCCTAAGTGAGAGGAGTTGTGTCTTTGAAGAGCATTTGGGACCCTGTTTTTTCCCCCACACTCTGTTCCACCTTTCTAACTCGGCCTCCTTCTAACCACAATGAAATGAGTTCTTCTCCGTGAGCCTCTCCTGGCCATGACACTCTGCCATAGGCCCACAGTGATGGGATTGAGTGACCTTTGAGGGAAGCTTCTGAAACTGTACACCAGAATAATTCTCTGCTCCCTTAAATCATTAATTAGTCTTGAGCATTTGGTACTGCTGCCATTAACATTTTGCCAAAACTGATCGGCTTCTGCGGGAGATTACAAATACATTTACAAAACATTTCTTTTGAGGGAGATTACTATACTTGAAATACTTCAGTATTTCTTGTATCTCTGGAGCTGAAGATTGTTATGAGTTCTTTGACTTCACATAAATCTCTACGTCCTATAAAAATGAACTGGGTCCCAAAATCGGTCTTTGAAGTATAGACTGAAATGCACCAAAGCACTCCTCTGAAACATTCTCTCTAATACAACCTTGATTATTCCTTGGGGTGGGGGCACGGGGTGTGGCAAGACTACGTCTCACTACGTAGCCTCGGCTGGACTAGATCTCGCTATGAGACCAGGTTGGCCATGGCTCGCAGGGATCCTCCGGACTCTGTGTTCTGAGTGCTGGGATTGAAGTGTGTGCCGTCGTGCCCTGTCCTGGGACGCCACTGCAGGATGATGACTACGCTCCATACAAACTAAACTATAGTGGATTCTCGTTCTTCCCTACCACCTCCCTCATGTCTTCTCCAAGCCTCTTTCCACAAACTCTCCTGATAAACAACCCTTTCTCCATTTCTGTGCACATCTCCTCTGGACTCCTCTCCTCACACCACATTCCGCAGTGAAATGATACCCATTAGTATAGTATTCTCATTAGTACCCATTAGTATAGATCAAACTTTGACTTTAGAGATTGGCCGCTGTGTGGTTTGGTGATTTCGTCGCGAAAATATTCTCACCGCAGGATGTGTTCGGAGGGTTTTGGAGACGAGCAGGCTTCCTTCCAAACAGCAACAAAAGGCATCTCCGGAGATACGCTCTTCTTCAGTCCAGCATTATACTTGTGGTGTTAGCAAGATGTTCAGTTCCTCCAAGACTTCCTCATCTTTACATAGGGTTTATTGATCGTTTGCATACTCGTTCATTGATTGTTGAACGTTTTCTTACAGTACCTAACATAGTGGCGATTGGATGTCGGGCCACTAGATGGCGACCGAGTCATTTCTTTAGCATAAACCTTTTCTGTAACTTTCCTATTCAACGTTAAGCAAACGACAAATCAAATATATGAATTAAACTGGTGGAGTTTATTTTCCTCTCTGTAAACTTTTTTATTATAGAAGTTTTCGTGTCTTTCTTTTAAATTCTCCCTGGAGACTCCAGATTCCGGCCACCTCTCAAAGCCCGGTATAGAAGCTGGTCTCGGGAATGGCTAGTCCCCAGTGAGTTGTGGAAAGAGATATAACCAAAGTCACACCTCTCCCTCAGGGATCTACTTCGTGGCCTTTGCTGTCCTTCTCCCTTGAAAGAAGACAAGACGGCTTCAATTCTGACCTCCATTGTCACATTTCCCACCTAATCAGTGAAAGACAATCATAAATCAATTCGAATCATTTAATGGATACGGTTCGGGAAATGGTGTGAACCAGATACGGTATCAGACACAGGCCAGGCATCCCACAGACAGAAAAGGCAAGAGCAGTGTCACAGAGAAATAAGAAATTCACATTAACAAATCCTCCCTAGGTGCTTAGAGGGTAAACAGACGTGAGCTCCCACTCATAACCAAGAGGTTATCTCCAATGACAACCACTTACAAAGGAAAAGTTAGTTTTTTCAATGGAGTCTCACTGGGTTTACAAATCACACTTAAAGACAGGCCTCACGCTCATCAATAAATGGCCATGACAAAATAAACTCAATGTTTTTGTAGATGTTGTTGTTGTTGTTGTTCTCATATGTTTTTGTTTAGACTGTTTTTTGTTTTGTTTTGGGTTTTGGTGGTGGTGGTGGTGGGTTGGTTTTGATTTTTGTTTAGGGGGGGGTTTTGTTTGTTTGTTTGTTATCTTTCTTACTGGCCTTTGCTTGTATATTATCGTCTCTGATTCTGTGTTCTTATGGGTTATTTCTTCCTGTGTGTGTGCGTGGAACCGTGCATGTTTGTGTACATGTGTGTTGTTTTATTTTTCTTTGGTTTTCTTTTTGTAGTTACGGCCTGTTAGTTTTATTTGCTTTCAAAACAGTGGAGTTGGGCGAGGGGGAGAAGGGGAGGATCTAGGAGGAGTCAGGGGAGTGGAAATGATCAAAACATAGGATATGAAAATGTGTTTCAATTTTTTTAAAAAATGAAGTAAAGGAGGAAGGGAAGGAATACCTATATCAGACACTGAAGCAAGCTGAGTTACAAAATAAGCATAAGAAACTATGGGGAAGGCAGATTTATTTACTCATGGAAATCTATGACAAGTGTGAATGGTGAGGGGAAGGGGTTGTTGAAGGGACGGAGCATGAGAGTCACAGCTTGCAAAGGCAGAGGTGGGTCCCGGGTTCTTCTTTAATTCAAACACAAATTCACATGGATAGAAAAACATAAAGAAAGCGTTTAAACCTATAAAACAAAACTGAGGATCTAACTCCATTGGTAGAGGCTTGCCTAGCATGAATAAGGTCCTGGAGTTAGTCCCAAGCACTGCTTAAACCCAGATAAGGAGATGCACACCTGTAAGCCCAGTATTTGTGAAGTGGAAGTGGGAAGATATCTTCAGCTGTACAGCAAGTTTAATGTCAGCCAGATTATAGGAAACTCTGCCTCAAAAGTAAAAAACAATAATAAACTTATAAAACAAATAGATAATAACGGTAACTCATGGCCAAAGAGTTGGACGTGACCTCCTGAAGAATATTCCAAAAGCTCTAATCATGAGGCAAAGACTGATTGGACTACAATTTAATATGGCATGAGCGACAGCAAGAGTCACTGGCTATATCTTTAAAAACAAGAGACAACTAACTAGACTCTACAAGGGAATGTACATGTCCATGTGTGCATTCACACACACACACACACACACACACAGAGTATCCACAGGCAGTGGTAATCCTGTGGGTGGGTCAGGAGGCCATGCTCACTAAAAACCAGAAATATGAATATTGAAATAGCAGTAAGACTTAGCTTCCTTTATGAATCTACAGCTTGTTTCTTCTGCTTCAGTTACCCAGACACCAGAAGATAGGCAAATGGTATATCATAAGATTTTTGAAAGAGATACCACATTCACATAACTTTTATTTTATCATTAATAGTTGTTTAACCTCTTCAATGCCACATTTACAAACTAAACTTTTTACAGTAGAAGAAAAACATAGTATGTATGAAGTTTAGTGCCATGTTTTTTGTTGCAACAATCACTGGGGGTCTTGGAGATAAGGAGACCATCACAATACTCACCACGTCTCAACACAATCAACAATTAGCAAACTGATGACAATGTCAAAGGAGAGGATTCTGAAGTGCCAGACTGCACCGTCATTCTCAATGTACACACCTGGTGAAATAAAGCACTCACATGCCCTTTGACTCAGAGATCCACCCCTGGGAAGGGTTCCAAGACAAGTTCTGGCACCAGTTCATAGAGATAAGGTCTCCTCGTGTCATTGACGTAATGAGTCCAAATCTCCCCAGTGGAGAGAATGGGTCAGTGAGGTGTGGTAGATAACCAGGGTAAAGCATGTAGCCGGCAGAAACAATTAACTCGGTGTGTTGATAGCAATGTAGACCGTGTCGGGTAAAAGACATAAGCGGAAAAGCAAGATCTGTAGTACAGTCCATTTATGGTTATGAAAAGCCCATCACATGCAAGATGACGCCACATATTGAAGAAGGTAATACTTAGACCCAAGGTTAACATTCACCAACAACAGCATGTGAATCTAGGAGACAGGCACACCAGCACCCAGGACAGAACTTAAAGGCATGGCTTCTAGAGCAAGGGAACATTTGAGTTCAAGTCCTGACTCTTCCACCAACTTGCTCTGTCACCTTGGGGGTGGGAGGGGTCTCTTTAACATTTTAAAGTGAGAGCTTATCATTGTAACTCTCTTATGGAACTGTTGTTAAGGACCAGTTGGGTTACTATAAATTAATATGTACCCCTAGAGTCCTGACAGCACTTCTCCTTCCTGCTCAGCTTAGAATGTGGAGAAGAGACTCCCCCAAGCTCTTTTCTGGTCCTCAGGAAAGAGAAAATGCAAGGCAGGGTGGTCACACCATGTCGTGAAAGCAGATGAGGATGGCAACCTTTAAAATCAGAAGAAAGCAATTAGCAGCCAGAGGCAAATGGTCCTTATGGTCCTTCGAGCAATTGGTTCCTGAGCTCCTTGGCGGCCCACCCACCACGGTTGGCACGTGTGCGACAGGCTACCAGCTGCTGTGTTCGAAAGAAATCCAGCAGGCACATAGACTAAAGCAGTAGCCAGGATGTTATTTCATCCTAAGAAAATGGATCTTAGTCCAAGAACGGGATTTGTTCACCAGAGAGCTTACAAATCCCAGCTGAAAACACGCCCAAGGCCTCTTCACATTCTCCTGAAAGCACAAAAACGAAAATGCTTCAGCATCTTGAAATTTACTTTTGGATTTGCCCTACAATCAAGGACAAAAAAAAATATCACAGGGATTCTGTCCATTCTCTATGGACAGAACTGCACGGCACGTTCTCTAACTCAGTTCAAGCAGGAGGGATAGGCAAAGTTTAATCTTAAAAACTGCGAACAGTGTCTGAGGCAATCATTACGGTGTTCTGCATGGAATCCACAGAGGCAGCCTCAAATGGCAAAGCTTCCATTGCCATATCCAACATATAGGATATATGATCATGTACATGCTTTTTTTTTCCTATTGCTGTGCTAAAACATCACGACCAAAACAACCAATAGAAGGAAAGGCTGATTTGGACCTTACGATTCCAGAGGGAGGCCATCCTCGTAGGAGCATGGTAGTAGGCAGGCAGGTAGGAAGCAGATCCTGTAGCAGCAGCTGGGAGCTCACACCTTGAACCACAACCAGGAAGCAGAGAGGGGGGGGAGAGAGAGAGAGAGAGAGAGAGAGAGAGAGAGAGAGAGAGAGAGAGAGAGAGAGAGAGAGAGAGAACAATGAGGACAGTGGGAGGCTTTTGAAGGTCCATTGACTCATCTCCTTCAATAAGTCACATTTAATCCTTCTCAGACACTTCCAGCCACAGGAGCCACATGAGCTCCTGGGGACCATTCTCATTCAAACGGCTACACCTACTGCTCATCTGCTTTAGAAGTCTGCTGGTTTCGTAAAAAGTCAATAACTCCAGCACAGTGCATTCTACCAGGGTGACCTTAACACTGCCCAGAGATATTAGACAACTCCATCACCCAAAGGTTGTCCTTGTGTCAATTTTCAGCCAGTCCCTCTCACTGTCATGTCTCCTATGAGAGTCATCCCATATTTTCTCTTTTCTATGGCATTACTGACTTATTGGGAGAGGGAGTGGCATATACATCTGCACACATGTATGTCAGAGGTCAATTTGCACGGGTTGGTTCTCTCCTTTCGCCCTTTCATTTGCAAGTATGAAACTTGGGGGTTTCAAGTTCAATACTGAGTATCTTTAGCCGCTGAGCCCTCTTGGTGGCCCTGTGCTTCGTGTTTTTCTCAAAATTTCTTGTAAAAGACAGAATATGTAGTCTGCTATCATTTATACTAACATTTGATTAATGTGAATGGGATTCAGAGAGTTGCTAGATCCATTTCAATGAGCACAGACCAGACAGGCCACAAAAATGTCCTGCAACAAAAGCATTAGCCTCCTACAAAGAAGAATTATCTCATCCTATGTGTCTAATGTGGAGGCAGAGAAAGTTGGCACTAGAGGGATGAATGAAGGTATTTATTACCGATGAATCTTTCAAACTTTAATTCACAGATTATTCTTAATGTCCTCTCAAAGTTCTTAAAAGGTCTCTAAAACATTTCCATCTATCATCTCATATTTATTAATCAGATTTGTATTATCTCAACAAAGAAGCTGGGGCAACCAAATCCTAATGAGAAAAAAAAAACTATTAATTTAGGTTATGATCCTGGAGACCTAAGTTCCAAACTGGATAGCTGTACTTTGCTTCTCTAGTATTAAATGCAAAGAACTCATTAGGACAGTAAAAATAGGATTAGTAAATGAGGAACATTGACAGATTTTGTACATGTTCCCTCCAAACATAAGCCAGAGCCAGCAGCATGCTGCCAGCTCTTAGCTTTCAATCTTCAGCTAAAGAACTGCCTCAAACAATGTCATGTCTCCTCTACCAGTCAGCTGGTACTGTGAGATGGATTCACCAAGGGCTGTGAAAGCTCAGCCAATACATCCTGAAGGGAGAAGCCAGAGGGCCAGTCATCCCAGGTTCACTGAAGGCTTAGCTGGGGCCTTTGATAAGACATCACACAACACTTGGGGTGTAGATCAGTGTAGAACACTAGCCTAGAATACAAAGGCCCCAGGTTCACTCTCAAGCTCTACTCAGATTCCTACCCTATCTTCCTTTCTCTCTTCTTCCCCTCCCCTTCCTTCTCTCACTCCAGATTCCCCTGCCCCTCCTTTCCCTTCCCATCATACCCTTTCTTTTCTAGAGACCATGAACCTGAGATCAATCCCTACTTCAACCTCCAAGACTCAACTGCTTGTTGGCTGTGAGTGTGAAACAATGACTCTGACTTCTAAAAGTTATTTTGGAACGTGGAGACTTTTAATACATTTTTTTAAAAAGGCTCTGCAGAGTAATCTACCATAAACAAAAACAGACAGGTATGAGGAAGGAAGGCAGGAAGGGGTGGGGACATGGTTGTAAAGGATCATCAGAGAACTTTGGGGGAGAGTGCAAGTGTTCACTGACACGGTGGCGATGAGTTTCATGGATGTACACCCATGCTGGAACTTAGAAGGTCCATTCTTTATATGTGTGTAGCTTAGGATGTGTGGGCTACAATGTAATGAAGCTGTTTAACAGAAGAGAAAGGGAGAGGAAGAGAAAGGAAAGAAAACAGAAAGGAAGGGATTACACAGGCCTTATTTAAAAAAAAAAGCCTAAGAAATTAGGAAAATTACACATGATCCCTAATTCATGTGAATACATGTTTTACAAAGGCATTGCCACCATACACTTGCTATTCTCAGCTTCCGTGTTACAACACTGGTTTGTCCTAATAAACTCTGAGATGGGAGGCATGGCATTCATAACATACATCGTACCCTCCACTGACAGAGCTCTGTCTTTGAATGCAGAGAGTGATATGTACCAGGGTAGAGCTGTAACAACATCAGCTCTCTGTCTCACATTCTGGTGTGACTGCGTAGTGAGAAAGCCAGCACATGGGACACTGTGGCACCCTCGCTGAGTCCCTGGGAAAATGTCAGGCTTCAGGAACTTGCGATGTAAATACTCGGTTAAATCTTGGCAAACATTACATCTTGATGCTGTTTCACACATGTTGCTGTATAGCTTCCCTAAGTGGAATTTTCCTTAAAGTAAAATATGCAAGCTGTGCTATGTCGCATAAATGATATCTGCCTTCTAGCTCTCTGTGCTGTAAGTTCCTGAGGACGAGCCTCCTTTATTCATTTTTCTCTCTTCCTCCCTACTTCAGTCTTTTTTTTTCTTTGCTAAAGCACCACTCCTCTGTGCTTCCTTCCTTCACATTTCCTTTCTGAGTGTATTACCTGCCCACATTTTTTTCAGAGTACACAGCACAGCAAAGGTTCTCTCCTACCCTGCCAGATAGCACAGCTCCTAAAAATAAAACAAATGATCTTCTAGTTTTCTGTCTTCTCTCGGCAGCGTAAAGAAGCAAAGCATTGCAGTGATGACTTATGAACCTGCCAGTCCCTGAGTGTAGCGACTGATGATCAGGATTGCTGAGCAATACCTGGAAGTCCAGTGCTTGAGAGATCGAAGCAGAGGGATCATGAGTTCAAGGCACACGTGAGCTATGCAGCCAGTTTGAGGTTATAGAAGCACTTCTGTATATGTGTCCATTCACACAGAGTATGCCAATACCTAAAAATGGTAAAATATAGTATTTGATATGTTGATGCTTTCACAGATTAATTTATCAGATTTGTCTGTGGGATTTAATCTAAAATCTATATTTAAAAGAGCTTTCTGGAGGTGTAGAGAGAGTCTAGTGGTTAAGAGCATTTGCTGCTCTTGAAGGGAACCTGGATTCAGTTCTCAGAATCCACATGGCAACTCATAGCCATTCATAACTCCACGTTCAGGACATCCCAATGCCCTCTTCTGATAAGATGCATGTACATATATGCCAGTCAACATTCATACACACAAACTATGGTCTTTAAAAACCTGTAACAAGAGCTTCTAAATTATTTCCAAATTTCCAAAATATTTTAGGTATTAATCATTAAATTGAAACTATGGTAGTGAGCATTTTCAAAGTATGCTCATTTCAAAGTATATGCTGCTATCACGAAAAGGGCTACAATAAATAACCTCATAGGAAAGAAAAGTTCATGTTCCCTATGTGTCTTTAGGCCGTGCTCCATACATCCCTATTATACAAGAACTGACCGTGTCCAGCTCTAGAGTCTAACCTGAGGTCTTCCCCAAGTTGGACAGAGGGAAAAACCACAGCTATAATGTCTATAGAGCATCATCTTTGATCTGGCCAATTACAAGTGGCCAAAAAGCAATCTAACAAGCATCACTCAGTCTTAGGACCCCAGCCAAGAGCTTCGGACTACATACATCGCATAGATTCTGAGTAGCAACTCCAGCCACTTAGGAAATACAGTTTACATCCCTGATCTTTCAAAAGCAATGTACTCAGCAGCCCCACCTAACCTCAAAATATAGTCAGTGGTCTTGACAGATAGAAATGCATAATTAACATACGCCTGAACAGCACTGGTCAACATCTTCCAAGATAACAACTGTGTATAGCTTAAGAATAGAAAGAATAGACGACACAATGGAGGCCAAACATTTTAAAACTCATGGATGACATCATACTAAAGGGTGAAATGCTGACAACTCTTCCTCTAAAATCATGTACGAGGATGACCACATTTATTTTCAGCATAGGATTAGAAATTTTAGTCAGAGAGTTAACCAAGAGAAATAAACAGATATCAAAAACAGAAATGAAAAAACTGAGGGGGATGGAGCTTAAAAGACGGCTCAGCAGTTAAGAACACTGGCTGCTCTTCCATAAGCCAAGAGTTCAATTTCCAGCACCCACATGGTGGCTCACGACTGTCTAGAACTATAAGGGATCTAATTCCCTCTTCTGATGTGCAGCTATACCTGCTAACAAAACGCCTATGTACGTAAAATAAGTAAATATTTTTTAAAAGGAGAAAAGAAAAAAGAAATGGAATTATTTCTATTTGCTAACAACATATTCTTGTAAAAAAAAAGGGGGGGAGACTATATTTGCATCATACCTCATAAATATATAGAATTATGATCTTTTCGTCAGTTAAAAATGCAGACCAGAGGGCTGGAGAGATGGCTCAGTGGTTAAGAACACTGACTGTTCTCCCAGAGGTCCTGAGTTCGAAACCCAGCAACCACATGGTGGCTCACAACCATCTGTAATGAGATCTGATGCCCTCTTCTGGTGTGTCTGAAGACAGCTACAGTGTAGTTACATATAATAAAAATAAATAAATCTTTAAAAATGCAGACCAGAGAGGTAGCTCAGTAGTTACGAGCACTTACTGCTCTTCTCGAGGACCCAGGCTGTTTCCAGCATCCACGTCAAGCAGCTCACAAACACCTATAACTCGTGTATGTGCCGTCTGGCCTTGAAGGGCACAGATTCCAGTGGTATACACAGATATTAAAAGAAAAAGAATCTTTTTGTTTTGTTTTTAGAAGCGGAGCTTCTCTGTGGAGCCCTGGATGTCTTGGAACTCGCTCAGTAGAACAGGCTGGACTTGAACTCAAGAGTTCTACCTGCCTCTGCCTCCCCAGTGTGGGGACTAAAGTCATGCACACATAAATAACCTTATGTCACATTATACTTCATGTACAGGGTCATTTTTTCATAAATTCTCAAAACTATTGAAATCAAATGGTTTGTGCTTTTGTAAATCAGAGAAATGGTGCTACACAGCCCTTGACAAAACCTTACCAAACTGTACTCCCTGTTTTTGCACCAGAAAATGGCTTTTCACGAATTCCTTCCAACTGTGAGTCATCAAACATCTTGGTCTTTGCCAGCTACGTAAGTAAAAGACACTGCAGTACAGCTTTAACTGGGAATGTTTGTAAGTATGTAGACACAGGTTTATAATGTATATTTGAGAGCCAGCTAATGCCCATTTCTATGAATATTTTTATTCTTTTTACTTGTACATTTTTCCACTAAAGTCCCTTTACTTTGTATGTTGAATTTCAGTTCTTTTCACACTAGGATAGCTGCTGGGATCCAGTCCTGACAGGGTCACATTCTGAGGCGGGACATAGCCTCAGACAAGGCCAAAGGCTCATGGTCTCTGGTCTTTAACTCTCTCTCTCTGTGTTCTGAGGGCCAGCAGCTGATAGCCTCTAGCAATTTAATTCTTTCTTGCTATTCTCGGACCAAAAGCTGATGATTTAACTCTTACTGTTCTGGGGCCGGAAGCTGATTGGCTGTTGGCAATTAACTGTATTTGTTCTCCTAAGGCCAAAAGCTGATGGTTTCTGGCAATAAACTCCTACTGATAGCAACAGGGGATTAAGAAAAGAAACTTTTGGGCTCTACACTCTTTAGC
This sequence comes from Rattus rattus, assembly GCF_011064425.1. NCBI lineage: Eukaryota > Metazoa > Chordata > Mammalia > Rodentia > Muridae > Rattus > Rattus rattus. The sequence goes on along the minus strand of NC_046159.1, from coordinate 97,980,192 downwards.
TTAACTCTTAATGAGACAGAGAAGAAGAAAAGGATAAAGAGGAAGGGTGTGTGCACACACACATAACACATATACACACACACACATACACACACACATACACATACACACACATACACACACACATACACACACACACACACACACACACACACACACACACACACACACACATACACATACACACACACACACACACATACACACACACACACACACTCAGCAGCTGGGCCCAACCACCTATTTCATCAATTTCACAAGTGCACATTCATACTTATATATATACATATATATCTATATACATATGCATGTACATACATGTAGACAACAGACTTATATACATATTGTGCATATGTACATATTTTATATACATATATACACACATGCTGACAGACAGACACATTTGATGGATGGAACAGAGCCCCAACAGCCATAAGTTATTTTTTTCCTTAGTCTTTTCATACCTTCTTAGACAAAAGTTCTTTATAAGATTACCTCATAGATAAAATGTTACACAAAAGGGGAATTACAGAAGGATGTCAGTAGTAAGTTGAAAGCAATATTTCATTCCATAGGTTCATTATAAATTCAAAACACTTTCACATGGTCTGCTTCATTACGGTGGACACCTGTGGTTTTATCCTTGGACCTGGCCTAGAATGAATGTTTTCCTTGATCACAAATCTGTCCCAAGCCTACTTCTCTTTTTAGTGCAATTTATGAAAACTGATTGTATTCCTTATGATGCAGCTTTTACTTACTATTCTATGAGGAGGGAGGACATTCTATTCTTGATTTTAACTTTATTGCATCTTTCTGGCAAAATAACTAAAACAATCTCCTTAAACTTTCTTCCTAAAATTATGATGAATCAAATCAGGAGTTCTATAAAGTCATGAATACATCTAAACAGCACTATTATATGAAAGTACATCTTCATATTGATCTGCTGGAAAATTGCCCAACAGGGTGGGCTGATGCTCAGGAACCATTAGCTTATGTTAATAGTGGTAGGAAAGGCACATCAGCAGCCAAGAACCGATCCTGGGACTAAGTCTCCGTGGCCACACCTCTCCAAAGTGTACCCATCCTAGCCATGCAGAATGGTAGTCTGTCTCCAGAAAACTCACTTGCTTGCCGTAGCCTTTCCTGAAGGCTTCTTTCAGATTGCTAAAATCAACTTGTGAATATGAAATCAACACTGATTACATTTACTTATTTTTCCTACCCACTAGATTTTGCCAGACATATTACAATTATCCATGCTGCCCATCATACCAGATGTTTATCAAGTGTTTATCTGTAACTGTCTCAGCTACTTCACCCATTTGTCTTAAACAATTGAGTATTTGATGCTCCCAGTTTAACTGTGGTATATGTACCCAATTATATTTTACTAAAACCTCTCATGCTAATCCATTGATTGAATAATGAACCTTTTGCTAAATTGAAAGGGCACTTTATTTAAAGCTTTTCTGAGAATAATTTATGGCTCTGTTTATTGAGGTTTCAAATATAAGCATTGTCTCTTAGTTACATAAGAAGATGAAAATTTCATTTATAAACACCAACCTTTCCCTATATCCTCCAGTGTCTAGTAATTATTATTATGTTTAGTCCTTCTGTGGGTCCTTTGACTACCTTATATAATTTTAATACTCTGTTTTAGCAGCTCTCAGCAGTGTCTAAGGGTCAACTGAATAAGCACATAGCCAGTGTCTCCAGCAGTAACTGAAGGTTATCTCTGTACCTCAAGTTTCTATTAAAAGAACTGCAGTGTAATTTATTGAAGAAATTAAGTGAGACAATTTAGGAGTTTCCCAACAAGTAGCTGGGTTTCAACCAATTTTAAGCAACTAAGTTTAATGAAGCACAGGTAGTCAACCATCAGATGATCATGTCCTAGTACAGCCAACTCTTCATCATGACCAGCTATTTCTGAACCTTAATCAACCTTTCTGTCTGTCTGTAAATATTGACCGCCCACCGTGCAGAGTGGCACTTTCTAAACCCCTCCTGATGCTGAGGACTGTCTGAAGCGTTCTTTGCCCAAAAGTACTCTAAGTTGTCTAAAGTTTTCTTTTAACACTAGGTATGACTCTAAGCCATAGAGCGATGTGAGAAAATCAAAGTAAATATATTTTTAATCAGTGAGTATGTGGTAAGTATGTTTGTTTGAGTATGAGAATGTGGGCACCCCACATGAGGAGGTCTATCCTTGTCTTCCACCTTGTTTAAACAAGATTCTGTGGTATAAAGCAGTATATATGCCAAGGTAGGTGGCCAGGGAGCTTTCAAGACTCTCCTAACTCACAGTAGGGATTACAGATGACTGCTACTAAACACAGCATCATGTGTACTCTGCAGATCAAAATTAAGGTCAACACAGTTACACAGTTGACCCACTAAACCACCTCCACAGACAAAAAAGGGATATATTTTTGTTGTTTCCCCCCCCATATCATCTATAATGCCCAAACTTTTAATAATAGCTAATAACAATAGTATATGATTCCAGGATAGACAAGGCTACAAATCTAGACCCCATCTCAAAATAAATAAATAAATAATAGTAGTAGCAGATGAAGCCCCGTGCCTTCCCTCTTAGGATGCAAGTTATCCTTTTGTTCAATGTGACCACATTGTATACACTACCCACCTCCCTTTCTGCGACCACTCCGTTATCAGATCAAGTGCTGTAGTGATGAAATACCTATGTTCAAGTAACACTTTTATTATAATAAAGCACAAATTTTTAGTATGATATGTCATGGTTCTTCTAGCATTCATTCCTAATGTGCCTAATTTGTATCTATGTATAGAAAAAAATCATAGTATGTGGATATTGTGTCATCTACAATTTCAGGCATCCCATAAGTGTGCTGTAATGTTTAGGATGAAGATAAGAAAAGACCACTATGTCGACTGTCAAATTCATTCCAAACATTGTTCTAATCTCTGAAAAAGTAATACGACAAAAACAAAAAAAAATGTAATTCGGAATATCCACACTGCTGGTCTTTAAACCTCATGCAAATGCAAATTTGGAATCTTGTGCATTGCCATCTTGCTTGAGAGATTAAAGTTCCAGAGCAATCAAGAGACTCTGCTCTCCTTATTGCACTTTGCCTTTTTCATTCACCGTGCTACACCCCTAGGCCCGCCCCGTGGGGCGGGGTCCCTCCCGGAGGCTGCGCACTAGGGCCCCTAGCGGACCCGCCTGCAATTAGCAGACTGCGATTGGCTGCTTGCTCCTGACCCTATAGCGCTTCAGCAGACCGCGGCTTCACGTTCGCTTCTCTCTCCACTACAGTATGGGGCCGGCGCCGCGCGTCCTGGAACTGTTCTACGATGTGCTGTCCCCCTACTCCTGGCTGGGCTTTGAGGTGACGCGGGGGAGAGGGGGTTTGGCTGTGGCCTGCGAGGCGAGTGCACAGTGAGGCACTGGTCACCAGGCTACAGAAATTCCTGGAAATGTCCTCAGAGTTAGAACAGGGTTCAGACCGTACCCGGGTGGAGGTTCACTTTGTGCTTTTAAACGGACCGTGACTCCTCCAAGTAAGGTCCTGATCCTAAAGTCTAATATTCTCTTTCCACAGACCCTAGAAAGAGCAGGGGCGACGCCAGTGAAGCTAGGTCAAGTTCGGGGAGAGGATCAGGGGTGCTAGGGTGTTCTACAGGATGAAAACCATACACTGGAGTAAGCATTCTGGTATCTATTTCAAAGACCTGAGAGTTTTGTCCTTTTAAATCAAGCACTCCAGTGTGCAGTAGCCGTCCCTGCGCTGCACTTAGAGCCAGGAGACAGCCCTGTAAGCCACTTAAGCCATTTGTCCTCTCCAAATGCCACACAGGCTCCCTTTATCTCTGCACCTGTAGGTCCTATGCAGATACCAACACCTCTGGAATATCAAGCTGAAGTTGCGGCCGGCTTTACTCGCTGGGATCATGAAAGATAGTGGTAAGCATGGAGAAGTCGCCTTCACTGGGCAAGGAGGGTTGCTTTCTGTGGCCTGAGGGGCGTGTCCTTCACTGAGCATGCAGACCTCAGACTAAGCTTTTGCCTTCTATGGGAGGGGTTCCCCAAGCCTGAGACACTCATGTTCTCTCTCACCAGTTGTCTTAACTCTCCTCTGCCAGGAAACCAACCACCAGCTATGGTTCCCCACAAAGGCCAGTACATACTCAAAGAGATTCCTCTCCTGAAGCAGCTCTTCCAGATTCCCATGAGCGTCCCCAAGAATTTCTTTGGTGAACATGTTAAGAAAGGTGAGGAGGAGGCTGGAGAGATGGCTCAGCAGTTAAGAGCACTGGCTGCTCTTCCAGAGGACCTGATTTGTTTCCCAGGACCTACATGGTGGGTCACAACTGTCTATAACTCTAGTTTCAGAGGAAATAAAAATAAATAAATAAATAAATTAATTAATTAATTAATAAATTAATAAGGTCAGAAACATTGGGGGAATCTAGTGGAGAACAGACCAGCCAGGGCTTTCTTAGGAGAGCTTTGTGGGGAACCCAGCGTCAGCTAGCCAAAAGTGAGGGATGGGCAGAAACAATGACTGAGAAAATCCATTATGAGGAACTGGGATTGGATACAGACTGCAGGTGACTGAGCTTGGGGACATGTATGAAGTAAGGATGAGCTGGTCCTCCATGAGGAATAAGAATCTTTGCTCTACGTGCCTCTGCCCCACAGGAACTGTAAATGCCATGCGCTTCCTCACCGCGGTGAGCATGGAGCAACCAGAGATGCTGGAGAAGGTGTCCAGAGAGCTGTGGATGCGCATTTGGTCTCGAGTAAGGGCTGGCCTCTGAATCCTGCAGGGAAGGGACAGGAGCTAGACATTCTGACCTTGCCCAGGGCAATTTCCAGAAAGAGGATCCTGCTGTCATACCTGTCCCTTTGATATTTCCTTCTGGCTAAATGCTCTCTTCTTCTTAGGATGAAGATATCACGGAGTCCCAGAGCATTTTGTCTGTGAGTGTCTGGACTGGACCACCCTGCTACTGTCACAGGGAATCTGAGAACAAAAAAAGGTTCTTAACTATTCAGGAAGGAAGTCTGTGTCTGAGGGGACAGATTACTGTAAAGTTAGAATACAGAGGACGTTCTGTGGGCTAGGGTTGTAGCTCAGTTGTCAAGTAAAGCACAGTGCATGCTTAATCTGTTTGAGTCCCCGAGTTCAATCCCCAGCCACAACCACAAAAATGTCTACTGTGGATGACATATGAATAAAAACGGGTTTGGTGACGTGAGTCAGCGTGAGAAGGGGAAGACCAAGTGGGACCCTTAGATGGGGAAGGATGGAGCCTTCTGTTCTCAATCCTCCAGGGATTCCCAACACAAGCTCCACTACTGTACGCCTGTTACAAAGCAGGAGACTTCACACAGACAAAAAGATAACTGACAAGTGAGAATTAAACAGACGCTCAGTGAGAAATAAATGAAAAGTGCTCAAAAACACAGAGTGCATGCCAGACAGGGATGGGGCTTGAAAAGTTTGATGTTCTTTGGAATTAAGTCAAGAAGCTGAAAATGATCTTTTTTTTCCTGTATACAAATGATACTTGACACATATTGTCTTAATACATGAGACATCAAATCACTCCTAAGCTAGATATGCAATGAATGGCTAGACTTTCCTCTAGTGTCTATACCTGGTTTCTAAAGGCATATACTTACGTGTGTGTGTGTGTGTGTGTGTGTGTGTGTGTGTGTGTGTGTGTGTGTTTAGTCTGTGTTTACGTAGTATTTACTAGATATTTTTAACAAGCCACTTCTTTCAGTGGCTTATCCATTTCCCTGTTGCTCAACTACTCTCTCATTTAACTATTAGAAACAGTGGCTCATAGGAAGTCAAGTTGCAGCTTCTCAACCTAGGCTGTACACCGGCATAGTCATGAGTGCCGGTTGTCATCCTCAAGAAAGACTGATGTCATCAATTAGGGAATGACCTTCACACTGAGACTCTGACTAGGTCCTCTGGGTTGAAATGCCACTAATTCTAAACTTGAATGTGCATTCTAATCAGAAGCCTTCTCCTTGTCTGGAAGCCAAGCAGATAGCTGTAGCCATGACTCTATTCCAAAAATCTTCAGGAAATTCTGAAGGACTCAGAACCTATCCTGAGACTGGTAGCAATTCTGAGGCACAGGGGGGAAAACACTCTGGGCTTGGATTTTAGGGATATGGCGTTTAATGTGGCTGTTGACAAACTCCGTGCCTCTAAGCAAGTAGTAGATGGCTGTTGGGTGCTGTGTCCTAATTGTGAAATGGAAAATGAGGCTAGGTGGTCTCTGGTGCAGTTTCTGTGGCTGTGATCTCTTTTTGCCTTCTGCTTTTTCCACTTTTCTAAAGACTGGGAAAGTAGACAATTTGTCTTGACTAGGTTAGATAACAAGTTACTTGTAACTAGTCAAAGATCTTTCCAGGAAACCTTTAGAAGAAAGAAGGAAAAGAATAGTGTTTTCTTCCACCCCCATAGTGCAGTCTCTGCTGCATGCACTTCCCTTGTCTCCCCAGGCAGCAGAGAAGGCCGGAATGTCCACAGCGCAAGCCCAACACCTTCTGAAGAAGATCTCCACTGAACTGGTGAAGAACAAGCTCAGGGAGACCACTGGGGCAGCCTGCAAATATGGGGTAAGCAGCTACATGTGTATTCCCAGTCCCTGTTTAAAGATAGAGAAGTCATGTTGCCGTAGCTGCTCACGCTCCTGTGAGCTGCCTTCTCCCCATCCTAAGTCCTCCTGAGCTTTCCTAAACACCTCATCCACTCCCTTCCTCCCTAAGCCTAGCCAAGGAAGGAAAGGATGGTGGTTTTTAAAAATAAGAATCTATGTGCCACATAGGCAGAGACGAGAATACCTGAGGCCAACGAGTCTCTTAGCAGACATTTTATTTGCTTTGTCTTGTGTACCTCAGTCTTATAAGCACCTGCTCTGTCACCTTCCCTCCTATTCACTGTTTTCTCCAGGCCTTTGGGCTGCCCACCACTGTTGCCCATGTGGATGGTAAAACCTACATGCTATTTGGGTCTGACCGCATGGAGTTGCTAGCTTACCTGCTAGGTAAGTTCAGGTTTTCATTCCCTTTACCATTTGACCCCAGCCCAACACCCATTGTATCACATGCCCTTAACAGCTACAATAAAAGGTTCTGGTATTTCTAACAGGGAAGCCTTACATTTAGTTGGTGCAGATCAAGGTCAAATGGAAGGGGAGAAGGAAGCCTTCTAGACCTTGAAGCCAAGCAGGTCCTAGAAGGTCCCGAGGCTTCCAGAACCATCTCCCACTGCCACCCTGTCTTATAACCATGTATAAACATCTGTGATTTTTCTCTATCTAGGAGAGAAGTGGATGGGCCCTGTGCCTCCAACCCTGAATGCCAGACTTTAAGATTGCCTTAGAACATAAACTTTGACATCTCCATCTGATGAAGCTGTCTTCTGTGACCCTGGGGGTTGAAACAAGAGTCCACCTTTAGCTGTGGCTGCCTTTACGTCTGTGCCTCCCAAGTGCCTCTTGAAAAACCTTAAGCTCTGCATTCCCGTAAATAAACCCGATGCCACTAGACAACAATTCTGGGTCTGTGTCTGCCTAGCTGGTGTTGGGGTACCATGATCCTGTGATCACATGTTGCCCATTCCAGAGATTGGGCAAAAAGAGCTCTTTCTGGATTCACAGCCTTCCTTGCTCCCCAGAGCAAACTGGGGCAACAGTGGGGTAGGTGCAGGAAACAGTCTCCCTTTCCTCTTGTTTATCAAAGACAGGAAACTAAACTCAGTAGACTTGGCAGCAACAAATCAGCTTGGCATTTACTGTCTCTGACCAGCCAGGGGAACAAGGAGAGAAGAAGGGCTGGGATCCTAAAACTGAATAGTGGAGGCAACCAGGAAAACATTCAGCCGTGCTCAGATCTGAGTTCAGAACCAGAGCAAGGTAGTCTCTGGTCTTGTGACCTTCAGATGTTGTTTAATCTTTCATCATTCCAAGATCATGAGAATACAGTGAGCCTCTGTGCACTCTGCTGTAATGCCTGTTCCCACCTACATCTCTTCAGCTCTTCCACACCCCTCTCCACCATTTATTTGCCTAAATCCCCACTTCTGTGTATTCCGTACTCTTCAGTAATCAGAAATGTCTGCATTTTGATATCATACTAACTATGTGAGAAGACTGTTCTGAGGCCGAACCCACACTTGGACACCTGATTGGAACCGGGGTCACAGCTTTCAATCAGGCTAGGCCTTTTTGCCAGCCTCCCTTTGCTCGTTCCCTCTGGCTTTCTCATTTTTTTTTTCTCATTTGCCCCTGTCACTTCCTGTCATTTTCCCTTCCCTTCTCTTCTTGTCTTGGCTCTATGCGTCTTCTGGAAGCTAAAATCATCTTTACCCAGGTTCATTGTTGTGTAACACCTGAAGTACATCTTAGATGGACTATTTCCTTCTACAAAGGAGTCTTTAGTATGTATAGTTCACATAAAATAAAAACTATGAAGATCTCCAATGTTTACAACACAAGGTCAAGGCAAAAACAATGAGAAGCTTTGTATGCATCAGAGATGCCCAGGCGATAGGGACTGTAGAATTTTAGGAATAACTTTGGCCCAGTGGGTAAAAGTACTAAGTGCCAAGTCTGATGACCTGAGCGCAATACCTAGAACCTTCATAGTGAAAAAAGAAAACATCCTGTCTTCTGAAACACTCCAGTCCACAGACACAACATGCACTGTGGCACGCACAGGCCCTCACACAAACGTAAAATTGCATAGCAGTAGTTTACATATTAAATATGACAACAGAATAATTTAATATGATCTTAAACAGATAAAAAAAATGAAGAAATGTCAGTTTATAAGATCCCTCACTGTAAGTGCCTATGCTTACTTACTGGGCCAAGGTTACCTGATATAACCTGTGAGAAATTAAACCGTACTCGGTCTATCGGGATCACAGCAAGACCTAGGCAATCAGATTTTATGCCCTTATCAGGAATAAAATATAGTGGCAAATATCAAGATCACTATAGTTGTATTTGCCAGGATGCAGTGACATCTGCAAGCTATGCAGGGTACACAATAGTAATGTCTAAGACCAACTTTCTTATCAACCTTCCATGCTTTCTTGACTTCTTAGGGAGCATGCATAAAAACTCAAGGTGGTCTGAACATTCCACTGCCTAAGGGAGTGCCTTGGTTTCTCAGGAACTATAAGGCACATAGTGGCCCAGGAGCAGTAGACCCTAAATAAATAAATAAATAAATAAATAAATAAATAAACAAATAAAGTTAAAATTAATTTTTTAAAAAATTGTTGCAGTGATAAAATATCCTGAATAAAAGCAACTTAAGAAAGGAAGGGTTTATTTGAGGTTCAGTCCAGTATGATAAAGAAGTCAGGGTAGTTGAAGCCTAAAACAGCTCGTTACTTTTTGCCCATATTCAGAAAGAAAAGAGAAATGAATGCTCATGTTCAGCTCACTTTTTCCCTTTGATTCAATCCAGGAACCCAGCTTAGGGAATTGTGCCAACCACGTGGGCAAATCTTCCCATCTCAACCTAACCAAAATAATTTCACAGACATGCTCAGAGGCCAGTCTCTCCAAGTTATTCTAGATATCATCAAGTTGACCATTGGAATTAACTAGCATAACTCCTGACAATAATGTGTACACATCTGCTCAATAGAGAAGTGAACAGGCCCTGTACAAACAAATTTTAAGATTTTCATGAATACTGCTGAGATAAACAACAGGCCATCTACTTAAAACCTTCTTCCCCTTAAGAGACTGGAGCTTGGATTTTTCTATCTGGTCTGTCTCTTTTCCCACCCTTCCCCTAGGTTTGCCAGAAAGAGTAGCCACCATTAGTACAGTCATTTGAAAAAAGTTAAATGACTGTTTCTCACACAAACTTAAAAGTAGTGCTACCATGTAGTCTAGCAGTAGCACTCTTAGATACATGTACAAAAGTACTGAAATCAGTGTGTCAAAATGATGTGCTTAGCTACATTCACTGCACTATTGTCCACAGCAGCCAGGAAAGGGAATCAACATAAATGTCTACTAATAGTTACATAAATGAAACATGATGTAATTATAATGCAATGCTACCCAGCCCTAAAACAGAAAGAACTTACTCTTGCAAAGCATGAATGAACCTGGAAGACAATATAACAATTCAAATGAGCTGGGTACAAAGGCACATAAAAGCACTACATGGTCTCACAGGGAGAATCTAAAAGTCAAGCTGGGCGTTTTGGTACACAATGGTAATCACCACACCTGAGAGGCTAGGGACAACAGAATTGTCACTTTCAGGCTGCCGTGGTCTGTATAGTATGAAACTGATCGAAGGAAAGGAAAGAGGATGGATGGGTGGGTGGGTGGATGGATGGGTGGGTAGGTGGGTGGGTAGGTGGGTGCATGGTGGATGGATGGGTGGGTGGGTGCATGGATGGATGGATGGATGGATGGATGGATGGATGGATGGATGGATGGATGGATGGGTAGGTGGATGAGAAAGGAAAACAATAAGAAATATAAAGAAGAGTCTGAATATCAGTCTTATGTGTAGTAGAAAAGTGGTTACAGCAGGACAGGGCAGAGGTGAGGAAGACTGGGAAGATATTGACCAAAGGCTACAACATTTATGCTAAACAACAGGCCATCAGCAGAAAGAATGTCCTTTTTGTTAATCATTGTATTCATTTACATTTCAAATAATATCCCTTTCCCAGTTTCCCCTTCACATACCCCACATCCCATCCCCCCTTTCCACCTCCCCTTTGCCTCTATGAAAGTGCTCCTGTACCCACTCACCCACTCCTGTCTCACTGCTCCAGCATCTCCCTATGCTGGACCAAGACTCCACAGGACCAAGAGCCTCCTTCCCACTGATGCCAAATAAGGCCATCCTCTGCTTCATATATATCTGGAGCCATGGATCCCTTCATGTATGTATACTCTTTGGTTGGTGGTTTAGTCCCTGGGAGTGCTGGGTGGTCCGGTTAGTTGATATTGTTTTCCCTATGGGGTTGCAATCCCCATTCGGCTCATTCAGGCCTTCCCTTAGCTCTTCCACTGGGGTTGCTAGGCTCAGTCTGATCATTGTATGTGAGTATCTGCATCTGTATTGGTCAGGTGCTGGCAAAACCTCTCAGGGAACAGCCATACCAGACTCCTGTCAGCAAGCGCTTCATGGCATTAGCAATAGTGTAGGGGTTTGGTGTGTCTGTAGATAGGATGGATCCCTAATTGGGGCAATCTCTGGGTGGCCTTTCCTTCAGTCTCTGTTCCATTTTTTTGTCCCTATCTTTCCTTTGGACAGGAACAATTCTGGGTTAAAAATTTTGAGATGGGTGGGTAGAGGTAAGAATGTCTTTTCAAATCCTCTTGCATAATGTAATGGCTAGATTTATTTCCAACTTGCAAAAGAAATTTACATTAACTATTTTCATAGGTGATGTTAATAAACGTACTGCAATCTTTCCATAGTATATACATGTATCAAAGCATTTGTACCACATGAATATATAGTAATATATCAAAACGTTAAAATAAAAAATCAGGAAAACATGTAAGGAGATTACAATTCTAAAGTGCTCCATATCTCTTCCTGCACAACCATGCAAGGTTAGTTTCAAAGATTGCAAATATGTGTTCACATGGCCTCGGAAATGGCTTATTGTTTCTATTGTCATGTGGGGTGGTGGGCCGTGAAAGGTACCCTGATTCGTGGTCGAGATAGGTCAAATCCCCGGATGACCCTAAGGGATAGCAGGATTATTTCCAGTCTCCTAGAAGATCAGGCCCCTCTCATGTAGCTACAGCCCCCCCCACAACCCCCAGTAGAGAAGTTTGAGACAGATCAGTCAAGTAGGGCAATGCCCCAGCTCCTCCTTTACAGGTGAGGATGTAACCACAGGTTTAGTAGGCTTATCACATAGAAACAGGACCACACGCACAAATATGTAGATGAAGTATTCCCAAGTGCTCAGACCAAACCCATAGGAAGCACCTGCTATCGGACACTGACCCACCCATCCCAAAATTGTATTTAAGAATCCTAGGGAGTAATGACCTGGGAGCAAGATCCCACCCAGCTAAGTTAGCTCCAGGCAACTTAGTACAAACCTTTAATCCCCAAGACAGGCACACAGATCTCTAAATTCAAGGTCAATCTACAGAGTGAGATCCAAGACAGCCAAGTTTAGGCAGTGAAGGAGTTGGAAAAGAGGAAGCTAGTGACAGTGTAATAGAACAAGGGGGCCATGTTCCAGCTCCTACACGCAGCAGAACTCAGCAGCTTTGGCCATGTGTCTCTGGCTTCATATTCAAAGGAGAAGGAGACAATTGATGCTGGTTAGCTGGAGCTAAGAAGGAGATCAAGATCACTGAAGTGGAATCTCAGAGAAGTGTTTTTTGAAAGCTATGTTCCAGAGATGTCAAGGTTGTACCTTGTGCTGTGGCTGGACTTTGAGTGTGTAAGAGTCACCCAGGTGGTACCAGTTTTGAAGGCATGAAGGGGTCATGAAGAACAGCTGAGGCTGGGCACTGTGAGAGGCCATGGAAGGCCATTGGTGAAGGTGCACCCTCAGCTGCAATTGATGGCCCAGGACCAAAGAGGTCAAAGGAGTTGAGGCTTGGCACCTAGAAAAGAGCCTGTGAGAGGCTACTGGTGAAGCCTAGTTGCAACGGAAGACCTCAGTGTATTGGAGATGCCAGCACTATGGGATGATCATCAAGAACAGCTGAGGCAGTGGAGTGACTCAACCTGAGAGCTACAGAGGACAGAGTTGGAGAAGTGAAGCCAGCCCTTTGGAGGACCGTGTGTGGATCCAAGGCATTGAAACAAGCTGCCTTGGAGACCCAAAGATGTGAAAGATATCAGAGCCTCAGGCTATCTGCTGAGGAAAGCTGCTAACTGGGAGTGGAACCAGCTCAGGAGAAAGGAGTTTGTTGCAGTCAACGAAGATGAAAAAGGAGTTGAAGATCTGAAGACCGCTTTGACATCAGACATGGAGATGGCGGAGTTTGCCCAGAGGTCCCCTGTCTTTTAGATTACAATTGAGTGATTGGATGGATCTCAGAAGAGACTGAACTTTGGACTTTTAATATTGTTGATATTGCTATAAACTATGGAAGTTGAAGTAAAAATACTTTTTTATTATGCTAAGTTTAGGTATGGCTTCCATAGACACATGTGTTTGAAAGCCTATGGAGGCCAGGGAATGGAATGTGATGGTTTGCATATGCTGGGCCCAGGGGGTGGCACTATTAGGAGGTATGGCCTTGTTGGAGGAAGTGTGTCACTGTAGGGTGGGCTTGGAGACCCTTCTCCTAGCTGCCTGAGGATGATGAGTCTGTTCTTGGCTTCCTTTGGGTGAAGATGTAGAACTCACCTCCTCCTGCACCACGCCTGCCTGGATGCTGCCATGCTCCCGCCTTGATGATAATGGACTGAACCTCTGAACCTGTAAGCCAACCCCAATTGAATGTTGTATAAAACTTGCATTGATCATGGTGTCTGTTCACAGCAATAAAACCCTAAGGGGGAAAAAAAAGAATCCTATTCAGAAAGATTAAAGGTATTCAGGAATTATTCGATCGTCTGAGAGCTTCTGTCATAAGAGCTCTAACACTGCCGCTTGGGAAAGAGATCTGCTCTTCTGGAAATGCTGCCAGAAGCTCCCCTGCACCCCTGTCTGTGCTAGTCAGTGCCTGCTGGCTCAGCCAGGCCCAGAAGCTGCAGCAACGAAATGGAGGCGGAGCAGCACCAGCAGCTCAGGCCAAGAAAGCAGTCCCCCTCCCTGCCTGAGTTCTCTCCACTTCTCCTGAACCCACGCACCTAGTCAGGCCAGAGGTCTCAGCGGAAAGCCTCCGGCACACAGGCCAACATCTTCACATTGAAATCCTTCGTAATTCTTTGAGATTATGTTCCTGGTCTTGGAAGCATAAAAACAAACTGAGTAAATTATCTCAACGAAAGGAAACAAAGTTTTTGAAAGGGGAAAAAGGGAGATGGTGGAGGTAGCAAAAACTTGGAGAAAACAAGTCAGAGGAGAAGGGAAAATCAGTAAGTATAAAAGTCAAGTGCACACTCAAGGAGCTGATGTCTCAGGGGAGGCCAGAAGATTGAGAACACGACAGTCTATGGAAAACCAGGATTCAGGACCCATCAACCATCTTTTTCCTTCTGGAGAGATTTGCAGTCCTTCTCTATTCGCCATTATTCATAGGCAGAGACAATAATAAGAGCTCTTCAGACCCTGGAGTAAGAGGTCAGTGGAGGTTTGTCAGGCCAATGGAACTCCTGCTTCCTCACCCCACGCCTCTCATTCAAGGGTACAGGGTCTCTTCAATGAACTTAAGGACAACTAAAACCATTGGCTTGGATCTGATCGACTCTTTTATTTATTTGTTTACTTACTTATTTATTTAAAATGTTGTATTAGTGGATTATATTTGTAATAGATTAATGAACATGGAAATTACATGTTGAAACATTTCAGAAACACCTGAATGGGCTTTGGGTGCTGCCAGTTGAACTGTAATTGCTGTGTACTGTTCATGGGAAATGTCTTTACTTATTTACATGTTTATTTGTTGAGTGTAAGCTTGAAATCAGTCACTAACATCTAAGTCCACATGATTCCAGAGTCTTGCCATCTCTTAAGAAATAAAGTGGGAAGGCATGGTGACATACATCTTTAATATGAGCACTTGGAATGCAGAGGCAGAATTGAGGCCAGGCTAATCTAAATAGCAGTTCCAGGACAGCTAGGACTACGTAGAGAAACCCCCGTCTCAAAAAAAAAAATGTAGATGTAGGAGGAGGGAAATCAAAAGATTAGAAGATTATGAGTTATTAGATCAATACCTATTGACTAATTACCATCAAATGACAAAGCAATTATTTATTTCCTACTCCATGGAAATAACTAAGACACCCATAAAAGAAATGTGAGCAAACCCTCTTTGGGGCTCCACCCTTCCCAGAACTCAGTTCCTCCTCTGACCCACAGTAGCACATTGCACCTTCCTTCCAACATTTATTATTTCATACACGACTTTAGAGCTGCCCATCCTTCCACGACAGACCATAAGCTCCTGCCAGTGAGTTTCCACGTTAAGCTGTTACATACACCTTACGGCATAAGTATGACAAGTGGAAGATAAAAACATTTGTTGAATCTAAGTTTGCTAGCACTTCTTGGTGTGTGAAGAAGCCGGCACTTCTCTGAGTCAGCATACAAAGTGCTGAAACTTCTTTGTAGGATGATTTCGGCTATACCTACCAAAAACTTCACTTTGAAAGCTTATGCCTGGAATACCAACACTTGGAAGGCTGAAGCAAGATGATCTGGGCACCTGTGTTCAATTTGTTTTAATTAATCATTTTATTTGTTTACATTTCAAATGATGTCCCCTTCCTGGTTACCCCTTCACAAACTCCTCTTCCCGCCCCTCTTCCCCCGTCCCATTTACCTCTATGAAGGTGCTCCTGCACTCACCCACATACTCCTGCCTCCCGCTATGCTGGGCATCCAGCCTTTCTCTCCTCCCACTGATGTCAGATGAGGCCATCCTCTGCTGCATATGTATCTGGAGTCATACCTCCCTCCATGTGTACTCTTTGGTTAGTGGGTTAGTCCCTAGGTGGACTGGGTGATCCAGTTAGTTGATGCTGTTCTTCCTATGGGGTTGTAATCTCCTTCAGCTCCTTCAGTCCTTCCCCTAGCTCTTCCATTGGGGTCCCTGGGCTCAGTCTGATGCTTGGCTGTGAGTATCTGCATCTGTATTAGACAGTTGTTGGTAGAACCTCTCAGGAAACAGCCAAATCAGGCTCCTGTCAGCAAACGCTTCTTGGCACCAGCAATCATGTCAGGGTTTGGTGTCTGCATACGGGATGGACCCCTAGGTGGGGTGGTCTCTGGATGGCCTTTCCTTCTGTCTCTGTTCCATTTTTTGTCCCTGTATTAACTTTCAGTGTCCACATTTTTAATATGAATAAATTACAGAGAGAAAAAGAATTTACCTTATTTACAAATACAAATAAAGACAGATATAAAAAGATACTGATCATTAAATCTTAAACGCATTCTAAATGGCTATCATTTGGAAAGTCATTGATCAAATGAATGATTCCCTTAAGATAATCTAACTATACATTTGTGGCTCATGCTGTAATATGTTAACATTTAAAGAGGTGGAAAGAAAATAACACGTGCCTGTATAATTCACTGGGAAGTGGTCAGAAGGTACTTTCTAAGGGAGAGAGTGATTTGCATCTGAGTTGACACTTGGTTTTACAGGTGTATGCTTGTCAGGGAGTAGCCTGAAAAAGCAATCTGTTTCATGGGAGAAGGAAAGAGCTTATAAACACTGAACTCTACTTCATTCGTGCTGAGGTAGTTAGGCAGATGTGTATTGCTGTCTGCAGTCTGCTTGCTTTGAACTGTACCAAAACCTAAAGTGCACTGAAAAAGTGAATAAGATGATGATTTGGGTAAAATGGATATTCGTGTGATAAAGCAAATACAGTGTAGTGCTGATTGTAAAAACTTGTGGTATATGTATTAGTTATACATTTTTCTCTATTTCTAATAATAAAATGGTATATTCACAGAGGTCAGAAATAATATCCATGAATAGTTACACGGAAAAAGCAAAATGAAAATAAATATTAATGGCAGGCTTCAGAATGTATTCAGGACAGTTTTTTACCTGTCCATGGTCTTCAGTTGGGCAAACTGATGAGGTTTGGAGGTAGAAAGAATTCTTTTTTACTATGAATCTCTTATGCATAAGTTGCATACTATAAATAGACCGTTTAAACGAACTGAAAGAACTGTATTTTGGAGAAAGGGATTTTTGATTCATTAACAAACACGTTGATGCTTTCTCAGACCATCATTTATCATCTTTTAAATTCTATGTGTCTTATCATTCCGCCCACATCCCAGAACCCTGGAGACCAAAATCAAACATGTTACTTCTCTAGGTAGGCCCTGGGGGAGGTTAGCATGGGGCTCTGTACAATGTAAACAAGTGCTCCTCCCTGAAATCAGGTTCTATCGACAAGATGGTGCCCTCTGCTGGTTTCACGCAGCTCTACCCATTGCATTCAAGTCTAGCTTTGGCCACAGTTCACCAAATCAAAGGGAGGCACAGGGTGGGAAAGCACTGATAAGCAGAGGCTTTCAAAAGTTTGTAGATTAGAAACGGATGCTCTGTAATCCCATCCAGCGTCCTGTAAGTCTCCTTAAGTGACATAATTGAGATTTGAAACTAGGTTTGTCGATCTCAAAACTGCATACTTAACCCTGAGGTCTTCTGCTTGCTGGCATTTAGAGATGCATGGACATGCAACTCATTCAGCTATCTGCTTTTTATTTGTCTGTTTACTTTTATTTTCAATACAGTGTCTTACTGAGTCACTCAGGCTGGCCTGGAACTCATGAGTCTCCTACTTGGGCCTGTGGAATGCTAGAGAGTGCAGGCCCCTGCCTGCTCTCCTGGCTACATGTTTGTCTCTCTCCACCTCTGTTACCATTTGTAATGAACTCAGTGCTAACCTTAGACTAAGACTTCTGTTGTTGTTACTGGGCAACAACTGTAATCAAGTTCTCAAATTACATTAAAGCTTTTTGTGGCTTGGTGAATTCGTGCGTTAGACTGGCTGCCTAAAGCCTGCTGCCGGAGTCATTCCTTCCTAGTGAATGTTGTGCAACACTTAGCCTTGTATCTGAGGGTGAGATCATGTATTACCTCCTATGTTGGAGGATTTACAGCTCGGCGGAAGCAGTAAGGGATTAACAAAGAAGAAAGCACTACTGAATTAACAGGTCAAGGTCTGTTTGGTTCGAACTCATTCACTTTATCTGAACTGGCTGGATCCTCTGGAGAATAAAAATGATAATGAGCCTTACCCAGCAGGCTTCTGACCAAGGACCAAACAAGACCATTTCTTTTTTCACAGAACTCACGTTTAATAGATACTTTAAAAAAAAAAAAAGGAAAGAAAAGAAAAAAAAATTAACAGGCTGTTTTCTGTGACTGCATAAGATGGTCTGCCCATTACCAATAGTGGAAGAAAGGCTAACCACCCCCAGCTCTGTAGGAAAGGCTTCTCTGGGATCACAGCGCATCATGTGTTTAAGCATGAGTAGAGTGCTCACTTCTGCTTAGAGAAATACTCTTTGCTCTTATTGATGCCAGGCTTGATGGTATCACTGCCAGGTTTCCAGCCAGCTGGGCACACTTCACCATGTTTGTCAGTGAACTAGAAGGCCTGGACTAGTCTCAGAATCTCATCCACAGAGAGGCCAACAGGAAGATCATTTATTGTTATCTGGTGAAGGCTACCTTTATCATCAATAATAAAGAGGCCCCTGAAAGAGATACCTTCATCAGCCTTTAAGACTCCATCATCCTGAGCAATGGTGCGCTTGGGATCTGATACCAAGGGAATGCTCATGGGTCCCAATCCTCCTTGTTTCTTGGGTGTGTTAATCCATGCCACATGACAGAAGTGAGAATCCACAGAAGCTCCAATCACTCGGCAGTGGAGTTTCTTAAATTCTTCTGCTCTATCACTGAAAGCAACGATCTCCGTGGGACAGACAAAAGTAAAGTCAAGAGGGTAAAAAAAAAAGAATGCAACATATTTTCCTTTGTACTCACTTAGGCTGATATCTTTGAATTGTCCATCTGGCATAACAACAGTGGCTTTGAAGTCGGGAGCATTTCCTGAAGACATCTTGCTATCAGCAGGGTCGAGTTACAGGTTTCACCACAAGACCATTTTTTTAAAACAGCGTCTCATTTAGGCCCAATCAATTATTTCTATGCAAAGCTATATATCTAGGATGTGTGAGTCAACCTTCTCACACTAAAACAAAATAGGCAAAAAGAACGTAAAGATTTGCTCTTGCCTTATGGTATCAGAAGGTTCTGGTCAGCAATAGATCCATTGCTTTGACTGAGCAAAGGCAGCCAAAGCTTCAGGCAGAGGAGGCTATTCACCTTGTGGTGAGCAAAAAAAAAAAAAAAAGAAAAAAGAAAAAAGAAAAAAGAAAGAAAGAAAAGAAAGAAAGAATAAGGGTAGGGTTTGGGGACAAAACATATCCTTCAAAGTCCAGCTCACTGTGGGCAGTGCTGCACTTGGGCAAGGGGTTCTGGCTGTATACAATGTGAGGTGATCAATGCGCAAGGAGTAAGCCAGCCAGCTGCCCTCCTCCTATAGTTCTGTTTATTTCCTGCCATGAATTCCTGCCCCGACTTTTTTTTTTTAAAGATTTATTTATTTATTTATTTTGAGTGCATTGTAGCTGTCTTCAGACACACCAGAAGAGGGCATCAGATCCCATTATGATGGTTGTGAGCCACCACCTGGTTGCTGAAAACAACCAGGACCTCTGGAAGAGCAGTCAGTGCTCTTAACCACTGAGCCATCTCTCCAGTCCCCTGCCCTGACTTTCTTCAACGATGGAGTCTGACCTGATGGAGTTGTAAGATATAATAAACCCAATATAATAAACCCTTTCTCTCCAAGCTGGGTTTTTTGTTGTTGTTGTTGTTGGTTGTTGTTGTTGTTGTTGTTGTTGTTGTTCTTTTTATTTTTATTTTTTTTATCATGGTGCTCATCAGAGCTATAGGAACCCTAACCAACTTCTCTAAGATGACGTGAGACTAATGGGCTTAGGGAATAATGGAAACTCAGGAGGATAAGTCAAGGTCTAATGATCCTGTGATGGTAAATTTTGTCAGCTTGACTGGGTTTAAAACTCTTAGGACATTAGTGGGACACACTTTGGGGACTAAAGAGACTGAGAGGGAAGACCTGCCCTGACTGTAGGCTATCCCATCACATGAGCTTGGGTTCCAGACAGAATTAAAATTAGAGGAGGGTAAGTTGAAAACTAGGTGAACGCAGGCACTCCTCTTTCTCTGCTTCCCATCCACTCTGATAGGAGCAAGCTCAGCTGTCACATCTTCCCATTACAAACAGCATTATTCTCTTAGATCCTTAGTCAAGATAAACTTTACCTCCCTTAAACCAATTTAGCAGATGTCTCATCACAGCCACTAGAAAGTAACTAACACGGACACAGAGCTGATGAAAGGGAAGAACGTGTTGGCTTTTTGTATTCAGGGCAATAAAATCTTTCTATTTGTCTCTCAATAAAAACTTACTTATTTTATCCTCTTCTCAGAATTCATTATCCAATTTATAAAAACGGGGAGAAAGCACACATAAGATGGTCAGCGTGCTGTGTAGTCTTAGAAACACTCAATTCACCACTACCATCTAATAGTGGAATGTGTCTGCCACTGTTCAAAAAACCCAATAACAAGCTGGGCAGTGGTGACATGGGCCTTTAAGTCCAGCACATGGGAGGCAGAGGGGTGAATCTCTGAATTTGAAGCCAGCCTGGTCTACAGAGTGAGTTCCAGGACAGCCAGGGCTACACAGTAAAACCCTGTTTTGAAAAAAGCAAAACAATGGCCACAACAACAAAAACCAACGACAATTGCTCCTTTGCTCCCCTCTCCCTTACGCTGGCCTTGGCAATCTCTCGCTATCCCCTCCAGCATCGGTTTCAATGATGGAAGTGAACGAGGAGGCTGTTCCATTAGCCCTTCAGTAACCCTTCATAACAACCTTCAGTATGTTAACAGAATTGCAGCCTATCCACTCCATAATATGTTTCATAGATGTTATAAATAACTTAATGGGGCTGAGGATCAGTGTGTTATAGGCCAGTGTGTTAGCTTAGTATGTGCAAGGACCTGAGTTTGATCCCCAACCAGAAATTACTATAGTAAAGACTTTTATCATCAAGTGAAATGTATGTGACCTAATTTCTAAAATGTTTTAAAGCTGCAATGCAATGTGTGTCCACTAGTATCAACTGGGGTATGGTCTATTTTGTAAACAGCCTAGAATCACAAAACTTTTAAATGATATCAAGATATTTAACAATCGTGTTTACTTTGCCTTTTAAATAGTTTATAACTTCTTGACAACTGATGCAATTGATTTCAAAATACTGGGTTAGCGAATTAAAGAACACAGACAATCCAGACTCGCTGATTATATCACAGTTAGCAGTTCTCAAGGTTACAGTCTCCTCCTCTGTAAACCAAGAGCCTTAAACTATAGAGGTCCCAGTTCCCGCAGCAGGAACACAGCCGGGACATCCCACACCCTCCGGGCCTTTGCCTTTTACCTCATTCCTCTTCCCCCCTCAAACTCACAACTTAAGACAAAGTACAGTTGTGTAACAAAGTACACTGAGGACTCCTCAACAGCTTCCTTCTGTTGGATTATTAACTGAGGTTTAGATTTGAATTCCAGCCGTACTTTCTCCATATGAGCTGAATAGTAAGGAAACTGGTACAAACAATGAAAGGAATACTTGGGTACAAGCAAAACTACAGGTTGTCTTTCCTGTCCCAATTCTTACTTTATATAAAGATATACCTCACATGGGTAGTATAGTCTACCATGATGCCCCATCCTTTCCTCCAGAGGAATCTTGGACAGAGGCTCCCTAGGAAGTCCTACCACTAACTCAGATAGGCTTGTTCTCATTTTCATATCTGTCCCCTCCCTCCCTCCCTCCCTCCCTCCCTCCCTCCCTCCCTCCTTCCCTCCCTTCTTCCCTCTCTCTCTATTCCTGAGGACCCTAGATTATATTTCCAGTCTCTTTAGTTCTGTTGGGTTTGTCTAATGCTAATGAGGTGAGGGAATAGAGTCCACTGGGACACAGCAGACCACTCCCCTCCCTCACACTTACTCACAGCCCAAACTCACAAACAGAGCATTAAAAGCAGTTACAGGAGCTACAGGGTGCAGTGAAGCCCTTTGTGGGGCTAGCTCCTGATCAGAGCACAGATTTAAGGGTGTGGAGCAAGAATCCACTTACTTTCAGGGATTCGGTGAACATTGAAAAGAATCGCTTTTCTTGTAATGCTCAAAGTAAAATGACAGTAAATAAACACAAAACACTAAATAATCAGGTTAAAGCTGAGGCAGAGAAAGGAACGATGTGGTTACGCAGTGCAGAATCCAAAGCAGGTTTCACATACAAGTAGGATTTGTGAAAAGCCTTCTGAGAAGCAAGAGTATACCTCCGACGCTTCCTGAGACAAAGAATCCACAGACAGAGCAGCAGAGGCGTGATATGCCACTCCAATTTCGACCACGGCTCTCTTTATACCCAACAGTGTAAATACGCCACGGTCTCTGCTCCAGTCTTTCAGGAAAGACAAGTACAAAACAACTCAGGAAGTACTTTGTGCTTAGGATTGTGACTAGCACCCAAGATGTTTTGAGTAGGACGAGGGAAAGACTAATTCCAACTCTGGTCCTAAGTACAAAGACCATTGGGAGTGGGAGGGGACAGGGCTTTACCGGGGAAACTCAGGTGGAGCAGTAACAGGAGGTCAGTCTTGGGAGAAAGGGGTGGAGAAAGACTAGGCCCGAAGGAAGGATTAGGGCAGAAGAGAGGGTGGGGCAAGTGGGCTCCGCCTTCTGCCCCCAGTGTTCCAGGTCTGCTAGGGGTTTTCCGCGTCCCTGCGAGACAGGTGAGCCCGAGCTCCTGGGACCTCTACAAGGGGGCGGGGCGCAGTCCATGGGTGTCGGGCTGGTGTGGGCGGAGAGGGTCTGCGAGTTCTTGCTGCACTGAGTTCAGGAAACTGGCAGGGTGTTTGACCGATGTAAGCTGTCTTGAGATTGACTGTTGCTGTTTTCTCAGATGAAAAAGGGCGTCTTTTCCCAACAGCCTTCCAGCCTCTGTGCGGGCAGGAAACTTGAAATCTGAGATTAGCGATTTGTGGGGAGGAGGACTGGTCAGGACGTGGGGTAGTCATTAGGATTTCTAGTGGTTGCCCTAGGCCTTTCTAAGATTCTTCCTCACTTAGTTTGTGTCCTTGTGTCCTTGTTGTGTCTGGGTTCACATTTTCCTCCTTCTAGAGCATGGGCTGACTCAACTGTGACTTGCAGCAAACGTCACGCTGACAGGTAAGGAATGAGTACTCTCCCTCTCTCCATCGGGGTCATATTGGGGGCCCTCTGGCTGGGAAGAAAACGAATAGAGGACTTTCTCAAAGCTTCATCTATCATATGGATTCCAGACATTCCAGTGTGCACTGAAGCCACAGGCAAGGTGCCCTGGATCCTGCATGGGGTAGCTGGGAGCTAAAAGAGAAGGTTCAGCGGTTCAGGAGAGGGAGAAAGAGAGAGAGAGAGAGAGAGAGAGAGAGAGAGAGAGAGAGAGAGAGAGAGAGAAATGCAGGCAGTGCCATGGAATAGTAACAGGGTTGAGAATCAGAACTGAACTAATTTCCCAGCCTTCCATACCAAATAACCAAGAGACAATAATGGAGCCGCCAGAAGCCCCGAAGATGATTGGTTTCAGACTGAAAACTGGAAACCCAAATAAAGGAGCATGATATTTTTACCTTGGGGTCTGGCACTGCTGCAGTGCCAATCACTAGCTAACACACAACTGTGTGTCTTTCTGCAGGTGCCTGGGAGGGGCGATGGTGCCAAGGCAGCTGTTGGGGAAACTGAAGCAGCCGTTTCTCTTCCTGAGCAGTGCCTCCCTCCTCCTGGGGCTGGCTTTACTGGTCATACAGCCTGATGTCGCCCCTGTTGCTTACTTCTTCCTCTGCTTGGCTGGCTTCTGCTTTATCGCTTGCCTCCTGGCCTGTGTTATGGAACGGTGTCTCCAATCAATGCCAAGTTCAAGGCAGACTGACAATCCAGAGGCCTCGGGCAATGCACAGTGAGTTAATGGGAGATGGGCAGGATGATGGAAAGACACCCTAGACCCTTGTTCCCTCTGTGCCCATCCCTTCTTAAGCATAGACTTTGCTTTCCCCTGTCACTGCTATCATTAAAAGCAATGCTCAGCAGACACTAGAGAGGTCTTTTGCAAGAGTGGAATAGAAAAAGAGGATCTTCTTTCGGGCAGCCACTAATGACCGTATTTCTCCTCCCACAGGATCAATGAAGCTTTTGAGGTGCCAACCTATGAACAGGCTGTAGTAGTGATGGATTCACAATCACAGCACCATCTCCAAGAGCTGGAGCAACCACCCCCTTACAGCAGTATCATAATATCCCCAGGAATTGAGGGGGCACAGCCTAGCCAACCAGAGAGGCCCGACACAGGCAGTCAGAAAAGGCGAGTGGGCTCAGAGGGGACAATGACGCCCAGAGGAAACCCTGGAAGAGCTCTTCGACTTAGGGGTCCACGAGTTGTGTCCACTGCTCCTGATCTGCAAAGCTTGAGGGTGGCCCCAAAACTGGAGCCTAATACTCCACCCCCTGCCTATGAAATCGGTTTTGCTCACCCTGATGATGACAGTGTTTTCTATGAAGATAAATGGATACTTCCCTAAGCGATGCTCTCAGAACCTATCACCTGTGAACTCATTTGCCCAGCATTTCCTAATATCTATTGAATCAGAAGTTGGTTTTGCCCTAACATCACAATTGACGCCTTCAAAGCAGTGGGGAGTTAGGCTCCGGAATGTTCTTCACAGTCGAGATATAAATGGCATACCTGGATTCTTCTGGAAACATTCTGGAGCCTACCTGACGAGCAGTACTTCCAACGTAAGGTGGAAGAAGAGAGAGATAAGTTACCAAGAGAAGCTGGAGGGGTACCTCGGAGTGACAGTTGTGTTTCTTCTATTGCAGACACCAAGAGATTCCTGATGGGGATGAGAGATTCTAAGGGTGAGGGGAGCTGAATAGTTTGCACAAGAACGGGATGCTAGTAAAAACATAAAAATAACTCGAATCGAATCCCAATTCCAGTGCCTATTGTTTTCAATACCAACCAGGCAATCCGCATTACTGGGGACAACTGGTAGATAAGAGAAGTCTAAATAGAGACAGAATGAGAGGAAACAGGGTAGGATAAGCGCGACCTGAAGCGCCCCCAGCCTGGGAGAAGAGCGCCTCCTAGTGCTTTCCATTTTCCTTGCACCCTGGCCCTGGAAGTTCAAGGCGAGCAAGGATAACAAGAGAAGCCCAGCCCCTTTGGTTTCCTGGTAGTTGAGGCCGGAGGGACCGGAGGAACCAGGGGAGGGAGCTGCGGTTTCCGCGGGAATCGCTAGCCAATCAGATCCCCGAGTGGGAGAAACCTTGTTCTTTTCCCGCCTCTTCCCGTTCTTCCTAGAGTCTACTCTCTTCCCATTGGGCTGTGCGGGCCTCAGCGACAAATGTGCGCTTGCGCATGTCCGGGCGTGGGTGGGGCTTGCTGGCTCGGGGCGGGGCCGTGCGCAGGCGCGGCGCTGGCGGGGGCTGGGGGAGGGATGTGGGGGCTGGCGCGGCCCGTTTGTTTGTTTTGTGGGTGGTGCGCGTGCAGCCCGGGAAAAGCTGGAAATGGCGGCGTCGAGCGGGAGGTCTCAGTCTTCCCTGCACAGGAAGGGGCTGATGGCGGCTGACAGGAGGAGCAGGTGAGGAGGGCAGAGTCGGGGAGGCTGCCGAGCGAGCGGCGCGCCTTCTTGGCCTGGTCCCGCGTGTGCAGAAGCTGCAGCAGCCTCCCTTTCTTTGTCCAGCGCAGAGGAATCTATACGAGAATGGATCTTATCAGTCCTGCTACATGTCGCCTGCGGCATCTCACCTTTTCCAGAGATGCTCTGTCCTTTTCCTTCCAATTCTTATCTGAGGACTTAAACTCATGTCTCTTTAAAAGACAGAGACTGTGCAGACTTCGCGGCTTGGCCTCGAGCGCATTTGATTAGGATTGACTATATCATGTCCTGCACTGCTTTTCCATATAATAAATGTTTGTTAGAGAATTCCACACAGGTTTGGGGGATTTGAATCTTTTGAGAGGATTAGATGGTTCCCGTTTCTCCGTCTCCCTCAGTCAGTTTCGATGAAAACATTTGCACAGGACGACACAATTTAATATTTCCTGTCCAATCCTCTAACATTAATTTAGAAACGGGAGCCATTAAAGGACATGAAATCAAGACGTTAGAACCCTCTTGGTATTCTTTTTCTCCACTCTGTTTTCCTTGGGTGTCCTAAAATTCCAGGTGACTGGAAACTTCGAGAAAGTTCATATTTAAGCCTCTTCTGGTAGTTTGAAATAGAAGGAAGTAGCAGGTGCGGGGAGTAGGTGGTGCTTCAGATGAAACATCGATGACTGCTTCGTTCAAAATTCAAGCCTGGGACATAAGAGGATTTAGAACTAGAATCAGTAAATTGTGCCTGGGGATGAAATTGTCTAGAGAAGATGCCCGCCCGCTCCTGTTTTTTGCAAGGGAGTTCTAGTGCAATGTCAGCATTTAAAAGCTACGGGGCTGTAATCCTAGTATCCTGATGCCTGAGGCAAGAGGATCAGAAACTCAAGACCAGTTTGGTCCTGTCAAAGAGAATGAGGTGGTGGAGGACAAGTCAGATGCTCACTACGAAACCGGAGCACGGTGAGCAAGCAGAGTGAACCTGGAGAGACTAGTAGAGTGCAAGTCAAGGGAATGGAGCCTTTTAAGAAACGGATGTCCCTAATGAAATAAGTCTGCTATATCATGCTTCGTGTACCTAAGGATATACCCAACTAACACCTGCAAGATTAATTTTATCTTCGCCAGATTCTATATTTAACATCATTACTGTGTTGTATGGTGATTTTTAACTGAGATTTTAAATTCATGGAGAGCAGATTCTAGTGAATTTTGAAATAGCTGGTACAATCTGAATACTTACTCTGCCTGGATACCTCTTGTTAATGCATTTTTCCCAGGACCCTATTTTGCTATCTAACTTTCCACGGAAAGGACTTAAAGGAGCCTTTGTGAGAGGGGCATTTGACCAGAGCATGGTTTTTCAGCAATGGAAGGTGCTTCTTTGTTCCCCTATATTTTACCTACATTGAAATCAGAATTCTTGGTGTATAAAGTGAACTGTTATACTATCTATCACTCTATTGTCATCAGACCCTAAGCATTGTCTCATACTAAATAAACTGGAGATCAGAGTGTGTGTGCGTGTGTGTATGTGACACACACGCACACACATGCACGCACACACAAACACTGGGCACATAAAGGATATTTATTGGAAATGGGATTCTTTTATTCATGAGCATAAGCAGGTCTCTTCAAATTTGAGAGAAAAACTAGGGAACCTTTCAAATACATTTGTTGCTGGAAACTAAATTACCAAAATAATTTAACCATTGCTTGCACTATTCTTGTGATTACAAGTGACACCATGTTCACCATTGGTATCTACCTCCTATGGCTTTCACTCAGTTTCTACTTACCCCATGCCTTGTAGGATTTTGATCACTTTTTAGTATTAGTTTATCATAAAAAGGTAAAATGTTTTTGATATAATTTATGTGGGCAGTCTAGAGCAAGTGTGCGTGTGTGTCTGAAAAATATGGGTGTCAGCTTTAGGCTTTTATTACTTCATTCCTATCTTAAGATCATTTTCAACTTAGGTTAGTTTTCTAAGATAAAAAGTATGTCATGTTTTCTGAACACTGAAGCTTGTCTGTCAGAGGAGTGTTTCTTTATATTAGTTTGACCAAGATAGCTCTTTGCTCTCCTCATCAGATCATTATCTCAGACAGTCTGATGTAAACATTCTCTAGAGGGTTAAACCTTATTTGCTTAATAAGTAATAGGTCAACCTATTACTGCTTAGTAAATTTTTATTTAAAGAGATTTAACAAAATATGCCTTATCTTGCTTATTGTTTATTTACTCACTTCTTTTCTCCTCTTGTGTGTTCAGGCTCATACTTGAAAGTCCCTGTGTCTGCCTTTTTCTCTGTAGGATTTTGGCAGTGTGTGGAATGCATCCTGACCATCAGGAAACTCTGAAAAAGAATCGAGTGGTGCTGGCCAAACAGCTGCTGCTGAGCGAACTGTTAGAACATCTCCTAGAAAAGGACATTATCACTTTGGAAATGAGGGAGCTAATCCAGGTATCTGGGGAGAAAGGCTCCAAGAAGAGAAACTGGTCTTAGGCAAGAAAGACTTTGAAAAGGGTACGCTAAGGAAGAGGAATGCCCTTCTCAGCCTTGAGTTTGTTTGATAGAAAATCTCACCCGTGTATCTGCACTCTATAAACAGGAATTCCCAAGATGAATGAGAACACTACTTAGGAAGCTCATGTGGAAAAAATAGCATTATAGCTAAATAAATAAATGTAATTCAGTATTTTATTCCTGTGCCTTAGGCCAAAGGGGGCAGTTTCAGCCAGAATGTGGAACTCCTCAACCTGCTGCCAAAGAGAGGACCCCAGGCTTTCGATGCCTTCTGTGAAGCCCTGCGGGAGACCAGGCAGGGTCACTTGGAAGACTTACTGCTCACAACCCTCTCTGATATCCAGCACATGCTCCCACCGGTATGAAGCCCTAGGACTGTAGCCTGGGATGGGTTAGTTTGTCCAGAAAATATAGAGAGCAAAGGGCGTGGGAGAGAGAGAAACTTGATTTTCATTAAGACAGAACCATCTCTCTGAGGTCTTTCATGGTGAGTCTTGATTTCTTACAGTTGAGGTGTGACTATGACTCAAGTCTCCCCATCTCGGTGTGTGAGTCCTGCCCTCCTCATAAGCAGTCCCGCCTATCCACAGGTGAGAACTAACCGGACAAAAGGAACCTCCCACATTGACTTACCTGCTTTTTGACTGGTATCTGACTTTCCCCTAAAAGCGAGATGAATATCACGATAGGAACAGTTCTTTATGAATTTTGACGGGCTAGCAGGATAGGTTAGAGGGATATAAATTGGACCCATCCCCCTCCATCATAGGGAGAATTCAAAATAATTGGCTTTTTTTTTTTTTTTGGTACCTTATTCAGATGAGAAATACAATTTACTGTGTATGATTTGAGTTGGCTTCTCTGTAAAGCCAAACAAGAAAAGGCTACATTCAGGACTCCTTGTCTGTACTTCAGTGATTAGAACCTGGCTTGTCTCAGAAGTGCTCTCCACCATTCAGCAAGTTGAGTATCTACTATTTGAAGCCATGCATAGGGGGCCCAGTGATGAACAGAAGCCAGCAGGGTCTGTGCCAGCACGGAGCTTACATGTAGGGGGAGTAGACCAGAAAGGCACAGGTAAAATAACTAATTAATGAAGTTACAAGAGCCCTGCTGAAATGGGTACTAACTTGGCATTCTCCCCACCACAGATACTATGGAACACTCCTTAGATAATGGTGATGGTCCTCCCTGTCTTCAGGTGAAGCCATGCACTCCTGAGTTTTACCAGGCGCACTACCAGCTGGTGAGTTTGCATAATTTCAACAAGAGAGGTGGGGAGTGGGAGGCTTTCCTGATCTTCTGAACCTAGGCTGCATGTTTTGCTGTCTTTGCTTGCCCTTGTGAGAATGCCATTGATGATTGTGCCTTCTGTGGCTTTTCCTTTTTATCATACCTGGTATGATTTTTAAAAAAAAAGTAAAGGGGATTAGATTGGGGGAAGTTGTCTGCTTTTGGGATGTGGGTTCTTGTTTGGGGTATGTTTTGAAATTTTTGATCTTGTAGGGTAACGACATTGCCTGTCATCAAGAAGCTCCTGGTCTAATTGGCCTCCTCCTTCTAGGCCTATAGGTTGCAGTCTCAGCCTCGTGGCTTGGCACTGGTGATGAGCAATGTGCACTTCACTGGAGAGAAAGACCTGGAATTTCGCTCCGGAGGGGATGTGGACCACACTACTCTAGTCACCCTCTTCAAGCTTTTGGGCTACAATGTCCATGTGCTGTATGACCAGACTGCACAGGTACATGCAGCTGGGAAGGTGACATGTAAATTGGGTGGGCTGCGCTTTGGGTTGGTGCTTCATTCCTCCTGTGCCTGCTGGATGTTTCCCACTGTCGTGCTGCTTCCTGCAATCTAGTAAAAGGAACTAGGACCAGCCAGTTGTCTGAACATTGCTGTCTCAGGGTAACTGTGCTTTCATGGAGTTATAACAGTCCGCAGAGGCTTGGGTTCCCACATGTATGTGCTAAGAAATTTGACTCCCAGTCACTCAGGAAGTGATGAGACACCAAGATCCATCCAAACTCCAAAAGGGTATTTATAAATCAGACTACACAGGCATTTACTTTATAGTTGATGCTGTTACTTAAGAGACTGGTTGTTGTTTAAATCGTTCCTTTTGGTAGATTCAGTAAATTGCACGTGGAAGAATATATGTGAGTACTATTTAGAAATAGTCTAAGTCGGTGTTGGATTGTTTTAGGGTAGGTTACTTCTGGACAAGTCTCTTACATAAGCTTTAGTTATGAGTTATTCCTCACTGACTTCTTTTTGAGTATCACTGGTAGATCAGGAGTTAAAGTTCAAGGTCAGTCTCCTTTGCATAGTAATTTGAAGGGCAACTCAGGCTACATGAGACCTTGTCTTTTATAAGCAAATAAGTAAATAAATTTCCTTTGTCCCCTTGTGGTAAAGGATCCTGGTTTGTGTTGAAAGTTTATTGTGGTCATCTTAGCTGTCCCACTTCTGTGAAAATAATTACGTATTTGCTACATCTTGGGTGTGGCCACTCTCATAAGAATGTGTCTCAGTGCTGTCTCTGACATGCTGCTTTTGCCAGCTTGCCCATAATTGCCCATTTAAAATAGGTCCATTCTTGCTTCAAAGCCATGACTGGAGGTTGAAGTTGTGGCTTGGTGGTTAGAACATTTGCATAGTGTATGCAAAGCCCTGAATTTAATCTCCTACAAGGAGAGGGTGGGGGAAGCATAGCAAGACCAACCTTTGCCATTACTAGGGGACTGAAGTAGGTAGCTTGTCCTCAGTAACTGTTGAAGGGCTTGGCAGGCTACCTTACAAGGTTTGTGGTGTGTTTGTTTTCTAAGGGTTTGGTCTATCTTTTTCTTATATTTTTCTAAGAAACTATTATGTTATGGTTTTCTAAATTGTATGTTGCTGACAGTGAATCTTAGATGTCTCTTTTTTTTTTTTTTTTTTTTTTTTGGTTTTTTTTTTTCGGAGCTGGGGCCCGAACCCAGGGCCTTGCGCTTCCTTGGCAAGCGCTCTACCACCGGACTAAATCCCCAACCCCTTAGATGTCTCATAAAGGATTCAATTCTGTTTCACAATGTAGTTAAATACTGCTGGCTTTCATTTTACTTTATTTTGTTTTTGAGACATTCAGGAAACTTGATGAGTCTATGAAGTGAACTTTATACAGGCCACTTCCATTTAGGCTTTATTTAAGGCAGATTCGAGGGCTACTGAATTCTCAATTCCCAAGTTGTTCTGTCACATGAGTTGCAGTGGGGTGCTAAATTTTGAGCACCTTGTAATTTGAAGACTGTTGAAACACATACACACACATTTAATGTGGTTCCGAATTCAAGGATAGATGTGAAGGGAGCTTTTAACATTACTTTATCTAGTAGGGCTGGAGCTTCTATTCTTACAGGAGCTGGAAGTATAAATAACTTGAGTCAGAAGAGTAAATACAGTGGTTGGAACTCAGAGAAGCAGTCTAAGTTGGGGGAAGTGTATAGAGGAGAAGAGCATGTCATAAGCCAGGTGTTTGCTGTCAATAGCGTACTTTGCTACATTGGGAAGGTGCAGAATTCTCTTTTCCTGTTGGGCTTTCCAAAGACTACTTTTTTAAAACTATAATACATGGCAAACAGAGAAACACAACCAAGAAATCTAAGCTCCTCCTTTGTATCATTATCATTCATTTTGACTTGCAATAATTCCCTTGAAATGAAAAAATAATACAATGAATTGTAGAAAGTTCTTTTCTGCTGTTGGTGCTGAAGAGAACACTAGTGTTCTTACCACTTAGTTATGTATTCAATGTCTGCATTAGAGGTAACTTGACTCTGGAATCAGTTTAGCACATTAGGAAGGAGAGATGTGTTCTAAGGTGCTAAGTTTTATTCTCACCACATGCTGTTGTTTTTGAATTTGCATTTGGGTTACAGACAACAGGAAGACTGTAAGGACATTCTATGGGTCATCCCTGGAAAATGCAACTATCTATGGCAACTCATAGCCCCCAGCTAAAGAATACCCAAGAACTACAAACCCTGCTATCTATATAAGTACTGTGCTTTTATTTAAAAAAAAAAAAAAAATTTACAAATCCTATTTTAAGGATTTAAAGCTGTGTCATTTATGGAAAAAAAGTCCACCCAAATAAGTGATCTACATTTGTTGATTTCTCTTATATTCAGTTATAATGTGTACATGTTCTTTTAGCTTTATTACCCCTTTTACTGATAAAATAAGCAGCAAGTTTAACATGGCCAGGTGTCCAGGGGTGGGTGGGTGGGTGTGTGTGTGTGTGTGTGTGTGTGTGTGTGTGTGTGTGTGTGTGTGTGTGTGTGTGTGTAATTTTTATTCCTTTCTTCAAGCAAAAGTAACTTTTAACTGTCCCTAGAACACTCACAGTTACTCATTCTTGCCAAATAAATACTATGTATTTATTAACAATACTATGTTATGGGTCGCTTCTGCTTACCCACAAAATATGTCTGCTTTCTCACCAAAACCAGTTTCACCGTTTCCAGTTATATTACGGAATATACAAGAAGTATCCAAAAGGCCAGGTATAATAATAAGTGTTTGTGATCCCTATACTAGCTTAGGAGACTGAGGCAGGAGGACTGAGGAGAGTTCAAGGCCAGCATGGGCTTCATAGTAAGTTTTGGATTAGCCTGAGTTATGCAGTATGTCCCTGTTTGTGAATAAACGCAAAAACAAAAAACAAAATATCTTCAAGCGGATAGATTAGCAACTCTCAAATTTTAAAATATCAGATTTAGGGGGGTTTATTAACATCATTTGCTGAAGTTTTTCACATTTTGCATAACTTCTGAGTGCTGCCACAATCACTGCCTTGGGAGACCACACCTTTAAAAGCTCTAAACATTGAGAGTGGGAAGGATGATAAATTTGAATCTTGTGTGCTGTGACTGTCCTGCCTAGAGCAAATTCATCTTCATTTTATCCCTTAAAATTTGTAATAAGATGAACTAACATAATGCTAGATTTTTTTTTCTCTCTGTCCACTGCAAGTAAGAAGGCTTGGACTAGATCTCTTCAGTTGCAAAGGGAGAAGTAGATTTTAAAAGTAGAATGGATACTATGTAGTTTTCTTTCAAAGAACCAAATTCTTAAGTTGGTGGTATCTGTATAGTAAATCAATGAAGATAAAATTCTTAAGTTGGACCCCAGGTTGAGCGATAATAAGCTTCTTTGAACAAATATTGAAATTAACACTCTGACATGTTTGTTACAGTAATGGATGATCTTTGAAGTATGTGAGTAAATTCTTTCTTTGCAATATCCCATTTAACCTTCATAAACTAAGAGAAAATTTACTTGTAATGATTTTCTTATAACATGAAAATTGGAAGTTAGAGGGATTATGTCTCTTGTTGTAATATATGAATTGGGTTTCCCAATTAAATGGATATGATCTCAGCTATATGTGATCTTCCCTGTATGGGAGTACATCACAGCTGCTTCTCCTGTGCAATGGGTCTTATGCAAACATCATTGTGGCACACTAGAATCCAGACAGATACTCGTGCTGTTCTCCATCGTCTTGAGACTTGATCCAGCATCACAGAAGTTTATGCTCTTGCAGCTAAGAAAGTGCTGTCTCCTTATGTATAAATGGGCCAAAGGTCTGGGAATGAGACACTCAGAGTAACTTCATGTTTGCTTGTTTTTTTAACATGTATATATATTTGTGTTGACTTGTGTTTAGGTGTGTGGGGGAGGGAGGGCCTTAAGATTGATGTCAGAAGTCTTTGCTCTACCTTACTTGCTGAAGCAGAGTCTCCCAGTTGAACCCATAGCTTCCAGTGATTACTGTAGCTAGCCAGCTTGCTCTAGGAATTCCTCTGTCTCTGCCATTCAGTTGTAAGAATTATAGCCAAGGCCCTATGCTCACCCAGTATTACTCAGGTTCCGGGATCAAAGCTCTGAGTTCAGACTTTAATGGCATACACTTTACCTAATGAGCTCTCCCCACACACATGTGGCTTCTTTAGTAACTCACTTTAATTCAGGAGTTCTTCGTCTATTTCAGTGAACCCATGACTCCATATTTCAGAGATTAATGTCTGAAATGCATTTTTCTTGTGAGTGTATAGTTTTCTTTAGCCTTTCAGAGAGTTTATGAGTTATCAATGATCACAGGAAAATGGAGGAAAGCACTTACCTTCCAGTAGGCCAGTTTCTTTGAAACAAGCCAGAGATTAATTCAGGCATTGGCGGCTGATGCTGACTGTGGTGGACGGTACTAGCAGGTGTCTCTGTCTTCTAGGAAATGCAAGAGAAACTTCAGAATTTTGCACAGTTACCTGCACACCGGGTCACAGACTCCTGCATAGTAGCACTCCTCTCACATGGTGTGGAAGGTGGCATCTACGGGGTGGATGGCAAACTGCTTCAGGTGTGTATAGCTCTGTGAACGCTGACCATTGAAAATAGTCCATTCTGTGTCCTCTCTATCCGTCTGTATTAGCTCCTTTTCCTCGCTGTAATCAAATACCTGACAAGAAGCTTCTGAGGAGAAGATTTGCTTCGGCTTATGGCTTGAAGGCACACAGTCCATTGTGGCAATGGGAGCTTAGGGTGCTTTGTTAAACCCTGTCAGCTGAAGTTTTAATACTGCGGGACATAGAATATCTTCATTGTTTGTCAGAGTTAATTATTTTTTTATTTTATAATCATCAGTGCTAAAAACACTGCTTAACATGACTACATAGCATAAAATGGCAGATGTGTGTTTTGGACTGTTTCAGAAATTGCTGGAAAAGCTATCCCAATCCCAACCCAAAATTCAATAATGTTTTTATGAAAATCAATCTAGCAATTCAAAAATTTTTAAAGTCAAATTTCTAACTGTACATTCCAAAAATTACCAGTTTTACATGTTTGTGATGAAGAATGCTGAAAGAAAATTATTAAGTCAGTTTTCTATAATTAGACCATTATGCTTCTCTAAAGACCAAACTCTGTCCAACAAAGACACCGTAGGAATCTAAGTTAAGTATTCAAGGCAGCTTTACTGGGACATGCAGTGCACATGCTACACGTTCATAACTAAGGCTGGGATGATAAATCCTTTGACAGCCCATACATTTAGACCTCATAGAAAGTTATGACTAAAGGTTAGGAAACTCGGTTCTAGGGACTAGAGAGATGGCTTCGCAGTTAGGAGCACTTACTGCTCTATAGAGGATGCAGGTTCCATTCCTAGAACCCACGTCTGGCTACTGAAGAACATGTTGTCGTAGTTCCCAAAGACCTAATACCCTCTAGCTTCTGTGGAACTCTCCATGCACCTGGTGCATATAAACTAGTGCAGGCGCACATGCACATAAATACAAATAATAAATCTTTACAAGAAAAAAAGAGTCTATACTTGTGAGTCTAAGTCCTATCATAAGGCACCCAAACACCACTTTTAAACCATAACCTGCCCCTGGTCCTCTTAAGACTAAGTGTGCATCTCATAGTGAAAAATACATTTCGAAGAATCTCCTAAGTTTTAGCTGTTTCAACACTGTTCAAAAGTATAAGTTTAAAGTATTGTGAAACTGGAGATAAAACTTAAAATACAACCAGTTACACTCAATATACAATGGCAGGGTAAACTTTTCTGTTCCAAAAAGAAAGGAATGGGGTCATAATAATGAAGTGGACAGAAACATCACTGAAGCCCTCCTGTGTGAATAACAAGCCCACAGCCCTATGCTCAGCATCCAGCTCCTCGTTGCATCACTTGCTCCAGCTAACATGATAAACCTGCTCTCCTAGCTCTGGCATGTGGCTTAGATGGCCTCTTTGGAGGCCTGCTTCACTTGGTGCCAACAGCTTTCTGTAGCAAAGGTCCCATGTTTCTGCTTTCTCCATTACGTGATCCTCCATTTACATCTTAGTAGTTACTTTCTGTCCTACCCACTCAGGAGTTCTATACAGGTATCCAGCCTTGCCGAGGCTATACATTGCGGCCTCGGTGGCTTTCTGGAACCTTGCTCTAAGTGTCTGATTCCACTCCCCTGCTGCCAGCTTGAGGTGTAGCCTGGCTGCAGCAGTCTTTGACTTCTAGCTGACCTTTGGGAAATACTCCCCTGGTAGCCTATGTCCAGCAGGGTACACCTAAAGATTATTTTTCAGGTACTCTGTTTTATAGATGTTTGTATTTTCAACCCTGGAACTCTCTTGATTGAATTCTTTTCCCTCAGTTTTTCCCCCTTTGCTATTGTCCAATTAGAGTTCAATTTTTGCCTTAATGGCTCCAATAGAACTCTCTCCCATGATGTCTAGTACTGGTTCCAGTCATCCTCGAGGACACGTGTTTCCTAGAACCTTTGACACCTGAGAGTCTGAAGGGTTCTGGTAAAAAAATAAAGAATTTCTACCCTGTCCTTCATTTTAACCAAGCTCAAGAGTCTTTCTTAAAGTCATTTTCATATCTTTATGCTGTACACTTCACTCACTATGAATGTGAGTAAGTTTAATGAGCAGCAGCCTGAATGTTGTTGGAAAATGTCGCCTGCAAATAAATTAGTCCATTATTTAAATTCAACTTCAAGTTTTCAGAATACAGACAACTGCATCCAATTCCTCACCAAAGTGGGACACAAGCTGACACACAAGATTAAAGTCCTTGGTCTGTTCTGTGATCTATTGAGTCTAGCCTGTATCTTCATTTCTCTTGGGTCTTTTGAATTCCCACGAAAATGGTCCGTGAAGCCCTGCTTACAGGACTTTGTGACTGCAGCTTCTAATTCTCCCACATTCCTCCAACAAACTAGTTCCAAAGGCCTATGACCCATGTGGGAAGGCTTATCACTATATCGACCCCACTCTCGCATCAGTTTTCACTATTAGTTTTCTTAGACTGAGACCAAATACTTAGCAAGAAGCAACTTAAGGGAGAAACAGTTCGTTTTGGCTCCCTGTTTGAGGATATAAGCCCTAGTGGCAAGGAAGCCAACTCTCCGTGGAGACAGGAGCATGAGGCTACTTACTTTATTTAGGTGGTTCATGTAGCATCAAAGAGATGCTGGCTTGTCTGGCTTTCTTTGCACCAACCCTTTCTTTCAGTCTGGGTTCCAGGTCTTTCCTCCTCAGTTAATTCTTTCTGGAAATTCAGTACCCTCAAAAGTAAAGTAAGGTGTATCTCCTAAGAAGCTGTAAACTTAGTCAAGTTGACAGGATCAGCTATCACCCCACCTTTCAGATGACGGTTGAATTTGTGTGTTAGACTCCAAGAGGTCTCAATGGTTGCCTAACTTCCCCTCTCCTTTGTTTGTTTCTGGTAGCTCCAAGAGGTTTTTCGACTTTTTGACAATGCTAACTGTCCAAGTCTACAGAACAAACCAAAAATGTTCTTCATCCAAGCATGTCGTGGAGGTGAGTGCCCTGGCAAACCAGCATCTGGGTGGTGGCTCCTGGGCAGCCTCCACCAGCTCTCACTTTCCTGTTTGCTCCTCTCAGGTGCTATTGGATCCCTTGGGCACCTCCTTCTGTTCACTGCTGCCACCGCCTCTCTTGCTCTGTAAGTGTCTCCCAATGCATGGGGTGTGCTAAGACTCGAGCAGCCCACAGCTCTCAGTCTGATCAGCTCTGCACACCTCCATGGCTGTCAGGAATCTCTTCTCAGTGTGTGCCTTTTCCTAAGAACTTGGACTCCTCTGCTTATTAACTGCATTGTACTTTTTATTGTTTCTCATTCCAGTTAAGGACTTCTGCTTGGCTCTTCCAAATCTTCCTTCCTTCTCTTTCTTACCTTCCACTTTCTCCCTGTGCCGTGTTCATGCTCCCATGCGCTTGCCTTCTCTATACCATTCTCAGAGCATGCAGGAGAACAGTACAGAACTCATGTCTGCCTTGGACTCTTCTGAGCTGCCTCTATCCTCTTCTTTCTTGCATGCAGTGTCTTCTACCCCTTTAAGAGCCAGGCCTGTATAGCATGGCTCAGAAGACACATAGGCCTCCTTCTCATCTTGAGGAAAACAGTAGTAATTAAGAAACTAAATTTGGAATCAGATTGTGACTCTACTGCTTAATAATTATGTGAAGTTAGAGAACTTTCACATCCCTCTACGTCCATTTCCTTCTCATAAACCGTGTATAGTCAAGTTCTTTAACTTGTTCTGATGATTATCAAAATTTGTACCTAAGAGCTTTCAGGGTAAATGTGGAAAGAAAGCCAGCCATGGCTGCTACAACGTGATCAGCATCCTCATTGGGTTAAAGTTGGCATTATCCAAACATGCAGGTGCCTCATGTTCCCTGTGTATCACTGCAGAGTATATTTTAAAGTCTTGCAGTGACTATAAATCCCATCACAGAAGCAGAATAAGATATCTGAGTAGTATATGGATTACTCGAGAAATTAAAGCAAGTATGTATGGAGCAGCTTGAGTTTGG
The DNA here is from genome assembly GCF_011064425.1 of Rattus rattus. NCBI lineage: Eukaryota > Metazoa > Chordata > Mammalia > Rodentia > Muridae > Rattus > Rattus rattus. The sequence continues at coordinate 97,941,773 of NC_046159.1, read as the reverse complement.
ATCTCATGCAAGGATGAAACTTGTGTGATAGCAGCTAAACAAGTTAAGAGTATGCAGTAATGAAGTGTCTTATCTTAGGCGCATTTGAAGGGGCTTTTGTAGCTATAAAAGGCTTAACTTAGACCATTGATACATGCTTTATACAGGTGTGGATAGAGTCCCAGAAAAGGGTGTACATGACAAACACGAGGTTATAAAATTGATCTTCTAGGTGTACAGTGTGCCACCATTTATCATTCTCCCCCAACCCCAATTGTATAATATATCTACAATGCTCAAATCTAAAAGGCTAAACATCTCTATAAGTGATGTAGTGAGATGTGACTGATCACAGGCCATTAATCCAGATAATTACAAACCTTTAGTCATAGCTGAGATTTTGAGCTACAACAGATAATACTTCGTGAGTTTAACTATGAAATTAATATGGTGCATTTTTCCAGGAAGTTCCCATGGAAGGGGAGCTGTGCTAAGAAAAGAGCATATGAGGGCAAGCATTTTTCACTCAGGTGTTTTTCTAGGCCCAGGGGCACTGCTTTACACACACAGTAGCACTTAAACATTTTGAATGAATAGAGGAAATTTATGTCTAAAAATGAGCAATAATATAGAAAGCAACTGTGAAGAAAGGGTAGATAATGTTTATTGATTAATATGCCTGAAATTTGAAGGCAAGAGGTAAGGTCTCCATCTCTTAAAGGACATCGTTAGCTTGGTCTAGATGGCAGTAACAACAAAATGGACCATTAGTGGCCATTTTTTCTCTCCCTCAGAAGTATATGTAGTGCTGGGGCTGGAGAAATGGCTCAGCGGTTATGAGCACTAGCTTGTTCTATCAGAGGTCCTAAGTTCAATTCCCAGCAACCACATGGTGGCTCACAACCATCTGTAATGAGATCTGATGCCCTCTTCTGTGTGTCTGAAGACAGTGATAGTGTACTCATACATAAAATAAATAAATTTTTAAAAAAAGAAATTTTCTTCTGGAGTAATTTTTGTTGTACCCCTCCAATGTCTAAAATCAGGTTTATTAAAGTGTGATATGGAACCGATGCTTCCCTGAAAATTTGAACTTGCCACTCTTCCCAAAATACAAGAATTGACTCCCAGGTTAGAAGGACAAGTTGGATAAGAGCATAGGCTTTAGCTCAGTGTGCTATGCGCCGAGATCTTAGTAGGAGACGGTGCCTGGTAGGTACATGGACGACACTTAATTTAAATTTAAGAAAAAAAGTTTTTGAGTCAGTGAATCTTAGTCCTTTTACCCAAAGTTCCTTAAGTTTCAGTTTGTCTTGCATGCAGGAAGTCCTGAGAAAAGGTTGTCTTGGTTTGGTGTGCTGACCTATACATCTTCACTGTTTCCTTCTGCAGACAGATGCCTTCCTAATTCTAAAACAGTAGCTTGTCCATTTTGTAGGAGAAAATGCTCATTTGTTCTAATTTTTAAGTTCTTCCATTTTTGAACTTCTCTAAGTTTTGGATGCTTATCAAATTTGTCTTACAAACTTAACAAGTAGGAAAAGTTTTAGAAGTATGAAAAACTGAAAACCTCTGATCACATTTTCTCTCATTTTTTTAAATTGATAACATAGTTTAAGGTTGTAAATTTAATGTAGAATACAAATAGTAAGCAGACTTGTTTTTTTTCTTCTAAGACTGAGTATCACTATTTTATTGTCTAATGCAAGGGGAAAGTTTAATTTCTGTACATTATTACTAACTGAACAAGTTTAATGTTATTCCTAATTGCATTTGCAAGGAGTATTTAATTTGGCACATTCACACTTATGCAGAATAGGAATGTAGCTGCATGTGTCTGGCCTTTGGAAGTTACTCCTTGAGCAATCATACGTGTTTAGAAAGCAATAACTTTTAATTTTGTTTTTTTAATTCTTTAGCTATAGGTTGGAGACAGCAGCTAAAAATAGCTCTTCGATCACAATTATAGGGAACTTGGATGTATCTATACAAATCTATAAAAGATGTGAGAAAGTAACATCTTCATCTCTTCTGTTGGTCTGTTGCAGATGAGACAGATAGAGGGGTTGACCAGCAAGATGGAAAGAGCCATGCACAGTCCCCTGGATGTGAGGAGAGTGATGCTGGCAAGGAGGAATTAATGAAGATGAGACTTCCTACTCGCTCAGACATGATATGTGGCTATGCTTGCCTTAAAGGTATTTTGAGACACCATAAGAATACAAGAGGTTATATTGTCCTAGATGTGGGGTTTATTTTTTTGTTTTGTCTTCGTACTAAAGTCTACTTCACACTAGGGAGGGTAGAAGATGGAATAGAAGTCTGACTTTGTGAGACTTGCCCATGACCTTCACACCCCTGGTTGTAGGCAATGCTGCCATGCGGAATACCAAACGGGGTTCCTGGTACATTGAGGCCCTCACTCAGGTGTTCTCTGAGAGAGCTTGTGACATGCACGTGGCCGACATGCTTGTTAAGGTAAGTCCATTCCAACTGGCTCCACAAGCCTTTGCATCTCCATAGTGTTGTTCTTCCTTGACTTGCACACTTTTTTCATCTACCCTTCTGGCTGGTCTGGACATGGAAGCACAAAGTGATCTCAGACCTTGGCCCATTGATTCTGCCTTCCCAGGTGAATGCCCTTATCAAGGAGCGTGAAGGCTATGCCCCTGGTACAGAATTCCACCGATGCAAGGAGATGTCTGAGTACTGTAGTACTCTGTGCCAGCAGCTCTACCTGTTCCCAGGCTACCCACCCACGTGACGCCACCTGCTAGTCATGCTGTTGGAGGCCACTGGACCACGGGGCACAATGGAGACTTCTCTTCAGGATGTTTTTGTTCTGTCTACTCCCTCAGGGATATGAGATTCTCCCAAGCTTGTTTCCTGTCAGCCATCTCCGTCTTTGGGGGTGAAACTTGAGGACAGCTCCTCTGGTGTGGTGTTCTCTTCCTGTAGAGCCAGCTATGAATGGATCTGTTGCCAGAAGCATTTTGGCTATAGCCAATGAGACTAGAAAATGACATTGTGAACACAGTATTATTGTGGGGAGAGGGCATACGGATTTCTCAATGTTTGTGATATTTTTGTTCCCAGGGCTCTTAGGGATACTTTGATTATTGCTTTTTTATATCAGTTAAGGACTTTCAGATATCATCTCCTACTTTCATATCTGTAACCTCATTTTTTCCATAGTGAAGATTTGGAAAATGTCCCAATTTAATGCAGTTGTTGTCATCTGTCATGAAGCGGCAGGTGAGACCCTGCTACTTGAGCAGAAGTTTCAGACCTTTGAGTTCAGGCCTTAGGTGAAGGACTGTCCCTCAGCCTTTCCATTGGTTTCTTTGTGTTCATTGTACCCAGCTTTTGAGCAGAGCCTGGGGTCTGCTTGCTGTGACACTGGAAGTCATATACGTTTCCCTGGTTATGAATTGTCACTGAAATGAACCTTATTGGGCATATCAACATAAAAATGCAGTGACAGGTGAGTGTGCTGTGTCTCATACTGTCACTTGTCACCAGGATATCTCTCCTTCCTTACTGTGGTTTCTGCTGTGCAGTTAAACTACTTGATGGCTGACCTCCAAGAACCCTCTTGCTTTGCATTGGTTCCCCTCCTTGACCCATTCACTGCTTCTGCCACGTCTATGAAATCTTCCTTTATAGAATGTTTCTGGCCACTTAAGCAGTACTGCTTCAGCATAAGGTTTCTTCGGTTTTCTGCGGCAGTGTCTCCATTCTCACTGTTTCTCTGTTTTAGTGAGGATAGTACTATAGGTGATATAACCTAGAAGCACTTGTCTCTGCTCTTATGAAACTTTCTTATTCTTAAAAACCTTTTGCATTTCCATTTTTTTCCTCTTTTCCAGTTTATTCTCCACATGACAGAGTAGTTTTGTTTTTTTTCAATATCTGGTGATGTCACTCCCTTGTTAAGAACATTAGCTTCCTGTTACACCTCATCTAAAATTCAAATTCTTACCCAGTTTATGAGATCCGGCTTTTACCTTCCCTTTGGATCTCATTAGATAGTGATTTCTCTCTGTGTTCAGCCCCTCAGTTCCTCAGCTCAGTGTTGCAAGTGTTCTGAGCTCTTCTTTAGGATAGTCTCTGATTCTTGAGTCTGGCGGAGGCCTCTTGACTGTGATGGCGATGAAGTCTTCTGTACCTCCTTAGGATGGCATCATGTTGGTCCTTGTGCTTACTGCAGGTTGTAATGGCACATTTCACTTGCTCCCTCCAAAGCTGAAGGCTCCAAGAGAGCAGGACTGTACTCCTTACTTATTGGCTATTCAGTACGGCACTTACTAGGTCTTCAATGAATGTTTCCTGAGTAAAGGAAGGAGACAAGCAGCTAACTTTAGATAGAGCCTATCTTTTGCGATTTCTAAATTGCTATTATAGTACTCAGTTTAATTAGTATTTGTACTCTTGTGGGGGTTTTTTTCCAGGTGTTTTATTTTTATCCACTGTTTTGTTGTTTTTTTTACATTGTTTGAAGATGTATCACATGTGAGACAACTTCTTTCACATCTCCATGGTGCCCCGCAAATTTGAGGCCTATGGTAGTTGAGGTGCTCAATTAATGTTTGTCGTATGAACCAGGTGGTTTGAAGACTTGCTGCCAAATTCTGCCTTTGGGTCAGTATAGGATGCATAAGTGGTAGACTCTTCACACTTCCCACTGCCAAGATTTTGTATTGCCATCAGGTGCCAAATAAATGTCGATACTTACTACTGATTTGTGCCTGGTGTCTGTTTCTGTGCATGCTCAATCTTCTGAAATCTTTATTTCATTGGCCCCTTACACTGCATCGTTTCTTCCCCGTCACAAGGCATGCTGAGATCCCTCCTATTTTGTTACCACTGTTTTTCATTATGACCAGGTGTAGGCCTGTCTTCATTGGCATAACCTGGGATTTCTCATGTTCAAATGAGATACAGGAACAAGTAGTTGTTCTGGCATATTAAGTTACAGGACAGGAGCTGAAATAGCAGGTAGGACAAGAAAGAGGATGTGGAAGTGAGGAGAGTACTGGGATTCCATTTTTCATTCAGCCCAATTAAAGATTTTTTCAAAGTAGACAAAAATGTAGCAAATTCTAGATGGCCATGAGGAGATGTAAGCAATGAACACTTAAGCTGGGGAACACTTGGAGTGCATGCATGGAAAGCAGGTATATTCAAGTTGTGGCCTAGGGAGGGTTGATGAGACCCAGGAAATGCTATTGAAGCATTGAAAAGTAAAGAGCTGTGGAAAGCTGCTGAGGGATGACAAGTGTCTGTCAACCAGTAGAGTCACGAAGCATGTCTCTTTAGCTAGAGGGAGTGCAGGTGAGGAGAACGTTGGGAGCAAAGGAACTAGAGGCTAGGGAGATTGGCCAAAGTACTACAGAAAAACAGCCTGTAGCTTAAGTGAGGGTGGATACAAAATTCTAGAAGGTAAGTGGACATAGGTACCCTTTTTCAAGATAGTGAGGACACAGGAGGTGTGGTAATTTGGAGAATTACAGAGTAGAGCCTGCCCTAAGTCCATGTCCTTCCCACCCGCCCTTGAATAAGGGTGTCAGGTTGAATTTCACAGCTCTCTTCCCTTCCCCCACTTACCTCTGCCAGGGGATTCTCTTCTAAAATTATCCCCTTCCCTGAGGTGGGGGCTGTCCTCTGCTGCCCTTCCCCATCCTGTTTTCTCAAACAGGAAAGGAAACAGGAAGAAATGAAACCACTGTTCACAAGAGCAAAGCTGTAACAAGGGGAAAGGGGGAGGAGGCTAAAGAGGAGGAAGACACCCAGCTATAGCTGATAAAGTGTTGCCAACAGAGCTTCCATTCGGTCTTCCCTGAGTCTCATAGGGAGTCACTTGGCCTCTTTTTGCCCAGAAGAGACAATGAGGCTCAGACACTTTGAACTATCAAAAAAGCAAGAAATGCAGTATTGAGAGCATGTCTTGTACGATCACATAGATCGGATTTTATGATAGATCTGCTCTTTAATGAGACACTGGCTAAAATAGCTAAGTCTCCATTTGCCCATACCTAAAGGTAAGGAAAGGGTTTGTGTCTTACAAAGTCATTGTAATGGTTAAAAGGGAATATGCCAGGAAAATAATGTATTCAAAAAGACAAATAGGTTAAAGAAACTTCTAGTATCCTTCCAGTGGATACTACACTGGAAGGCCTTAAAGAGTGGCGGTCAGGATGTGACCCTTTTGGGCATTGCCTTATCTGCCCTTGAGTCACTGTGTCATTTGTCTGTAATGAACTGCCTGTTTCGTGCGCGCGCACACACACGCGCACGCACACACACAGTGACATTTGGGTGAGAATATGACTCAATGATAGAATGCTTGACTAGAATTCACGAGACCCTGGCTTTAGTCCCCAGTATTGCCCTGTACACTGGGGAGGCCAAACTAGCAGAGGCTGGGATTGGAAAAGAAGCATAAACTGAAAGGGAAACCTGTTTCTTTTTCGGGTAAGGACACTAAAAGATAATCTCATCTCATACACAACTACCTATACCCCCATCTTCCTGTTTAATATGGCCTTTAATCTTAGTATCATGAGACAGACGATGTCAGACGTTCGAACAATACACATACATGCTTGCATGTGAATTTGCATCCAAGTTTAGGAGCTTTGCAGCCCATCTTGGGGCTCTCCAGAACCTAAGCACTGAGCGCAGTGAGGTGTCATAGTAAGAGGTGGGCACAGTTTAAATTTAGTCCTCTCGTAAAATGATAGCCCATGGGGTTTAAACTACTTACAGTCTTGAACACAAGGTGTTTAACTCTTAAGTCCTGCAGTCTAGAACTAGTTTTCTGTATATGTTCGTGCTCTTGCTTTGAGAATCTGGGTGTTAATCATTGCAGTTGGTGTTCATCTTGGCATGATATCCGTGAGCACTTAGCAGTCCCTGCTAGTCTCTGTTTGCAAACCATAGGCCATGACTACACCGCTCTGCTTCAGGGCTTATGTGCTCAGGCATACTTTGGAAGCAGCAGTCATATCTGACAGTTTTTTTCAGAAAGTTTCCTAAGAAAGTAGTTACCTTCAGAGAGCCAAGCTCCACAAATGGGAAAAAAATCTTACTCTGAAGATCTCCAAGAGTCTTTGTTCTTTATTAGGAATCCCTTGATCTCTGTTTTCTGTTATCTTCATCTGGCCCTTACTCCCTCTCCTGTCCCACATTTGTAATCTTTGTGGGTCTATGTAAGCCCTGCAATCGCAGGACTGACTCTAGAAAGGGTGTTTTATTATTTTCAGCTTTACTGGTATAGAATTGGCAATTAGAAATGATATAAAGTGAAACCATACAATCTGATATATTAACATGTATGCATTGTAAAGTGACCAATCCCAGGGTCCAGATTCTGAACCATCACCTCCCATTACCCCTCTGTGTCTGTGTGGCATCGTCTGAAACCTACCCTTAACTGATTTCAGGCACCCAGTGTGGTATTGTTAACTGTAGCCGCCATGTAAATTGGCTCTCTAAAACTCAGGGCTGAATAACTGATGTGTGCCCGTGACCAGCATCTCCCCAGGACTCCCAAACCCCACGCCATCTCAGCCCATGGCCTTCAGCTCTAGATGTGTTCCACTACTGTAGATTCTGCATATAAAGCATGCACAGTACTTGAATATGTCTAACATCGCTTAACATTGCCTAAAGGAAAGTGTCTTATTTTGTCGCTGAGTCATGTGTGTAAACTTTATACCTTCACCTACTGACAGCCAGGGAGACGGTTCTGTGTCTTGACTTAGAGATATGCTGCAGTGAACAAAAGAACACAGCTGTCTGACAGTGCTCTGTTTTCCTCTATACAAACGTAAGGAGGACTGCTGTGTCAGACAGTAAGGACCATGGCAGTTTCTCGCACTGTTAGTACCTAAAGGTCCCCATTGCTCTGCATCTTCGCCAGTGCTTGCCATGTTTCTTGTTGTCACTCATCCTAGCAGGTGGGGGTGATGTCTCACTGTGGTTTTCCTGCATATTTCCCTCTGATAAGTGATATTCGACACCTAGAAAGGTACTTTTGTGTATAAACACCATCACAGTATCTGAGTGTCTGACAGCATTGCCTTAAAAAAAGTGTTGCTTTTTGGTTTTTTTGGTTTTGGGATTTTTTGTTGTTGTTTTGGTTTGGTTTTGTTTGGTTGGTTTTTTTTGTTTTTTGGTTTTTTTTTTGCTTCTGCTGAGTCATGTGTGTAAACCTCCTTCATACCTTCACCTGTTGACAGCTAGACAACTCAGAATAGAAAGGTGCTTGGAGACTAATGACCTGAGTTCAAGTCCCAGAACCCACATGGTGGAAGGAGAGAATCAATTCCCAAAAGTTGTTCTCTGACCCTCATACATGTGCCAAAGCACGTGTGCAGCCACAAAATGTACACACACACACACTCTCTCTCTCTCTCTCTCTCTCTCTCTCACACACACACACACACACACACACACACACACACGACTCCTCGTGTTTTGTTTTTAATTTTAAAGGGGCCAGAAAAATGGCTTGATGGTTAAAAAGAACTTACTGCTTTGTTTAGGACCCCCAGCACCCATGTCAGGCCATACACAATTGTTAAAACTAGCCGAAGGGCATCTTGACATCCTCTGGACTCCATGGGCACCCGTACTCATGTGTACTGCACCACACGTAAAGGCAGGTAACTAAAAATAATAACCATAAAAATTAAATTCTTTTTTGTAATTTTTTTTAATCTTTAAAAGAAAAGGTACTTTTAATGGCGTCTTACCTTCCCACTTGGAGCAATCCCATGTAACATAGGTCAGAATCATTGCACACCAGATATTTGGTGTGCATACCTTTCAGTCCTTGAGACGGTTACTTGTCCATCTTCTCCTGTTTCTTGGGTTCCTACTATCACCTGCCCTGTGACTAGCTAACCTACCCTGGTAGAACTGTCATTGGTCCAGTTGAGAGCTCAGTCCCTCCCTACTGATCTGAGCTGCTGCTGGGGCTCTCACATATGTCTAGGAAATGAGAGACAATCCACACCCAGTGGTCATATGGGTGGGGTCGAGGGGAAGGCCCCGGCGTGTTTTTAGCTGCCCTTGGCAGACTCAAGGGCCGAGAGCTGGAGGAGAAAGCTGGGAATCTGATGCATGTGGAGAGCTGGCTGCAGAAAAAGTCCAGTTGAAGCCTTAAGAGATACTGAGCTGAAACCAGCCCAACCAACAAGGAGAGATAGCAGAGAGGCGTCAGCTGCTCTCCCAGGTGAGTTGCCTGTCTAATGTTACCAAAACACTTGAGTGGCTTCGTTCAACATTCTCTCTCCCCTCACTTACCACGAGGTCTGCGGGGAGGCTCAACTATACACACAGCCTAGAAATTTCAGTAGGAACTTTTTCACTCTGGTCCTGCTGATACTTAGAAAGGAACTAGTGAGCCTTGTAGGACAGGAACAACGCTGCCGGCTGGCAGAGGGAATTCCCTGTTGGACTGTCCCACAGGTTCTCCTACCCCCACCCCCACACTCCACTCACACCTGCTTCGACCCCAGAAGGATCAGATGTGGCAGTGGGGGGGGGATGGGTCATGTGATGGAGAGACAGCTATAAATAGCTAGAGGTGGGCATGTTGCCCCAGACGCCTTGGGGACAGTCAAAAGCAGAGGCTTAAGGAGGTACTAGGGGGAGACTAGGAGCAAGCAGGCCAAGGCCTGGCTGGGGCTTGGGGGGAGGACACATGGAGCGGTCCCAGTCCCAGCAACATGGAGGTGAACAAAGCTGGTGGGGCACTGCCCCCCAGTACCAGTACATGCCCTTCGAACATTGTACCAGCTATGGACTGCCCTCAGAGAATGGGGGCCTTCAGCACCGGCCCCGAAAGGACCTGGGTCCCAGGCACAATGCCCACCCAACACAGGTAACGTGCGGGGGAAGGAAGGGGAGCAGCGGACAGTTGTCTGGGGCTGAGCATTAGTGAAAATTGATTGTTGTGTGAGAAGGAGGTACAGAATTAATTTGAAAATTGAACGGTAAATATATTCAATACATGAAAGCCTTTTAAAGATCTGAGCTTACTGTGTTTACTTAAGAGTTGCATGCGCTTTTACATAGCCTTTACTAACAATATTCAAACCATGTGGGGAACCAGCAAAGCCACACTTCCATGAAGAGTGCAAGCTTATGTGCTTACATAACCAGTGGGTTTTGTAGGAGCTGCAAATGCTATAAGGATCGCCTCTGCCTTCACCTACATGTAGGCAACATAGGATTTCTCTACACAATCCCCCAAGCAGAGGAAACAGAGTGAATGATTTCTCAGTGATCAATGACCAGTATTGAAATAAGCACAGAAATAGGGTCCAGTTTTTAAGGGCTTGGAGGTAAAATTCTGGTCCAGCATTGGCCTAGCTTGTTTGAGATCTTGTTTGTTTGTTTGTTTGTTGGCAGGGTTGTAATTGTTAAAAGGGGCCAACAAAATGATTAAGTAAAGGTGCTTGTCTGTAAACATAACAACCTGAGTGTGATCCCTGGGACCCACATGGTGGAAGGAAAAAAACAAAGCTTTCCATGAAACATAAGACACTAAGGAAATTGCAGAGCTATGCCCAAAGGCAATTACCTTCCAGGACTTGGGGATCAGTGGTATACAGGCAGCTAAAATAGAAATAGGTGTGGACACAAGATAAGAAAGGTGAAATTAATTGCCTTGGGAAATTTACAGGCCACTATTAGCACAAGTGAATGCCTCTTAACTGCAGAGAATGCAGTAGAAGAGAACGGAAGGGGTGTGAGAAAGAGATCAGACTTTAGAAGTTTTGCTGACAGGGCTGTGGGTCCTGGAGTCAGGCTCAGAACCTGGAGGTGGGCTGTGTAGGTGGTATCACAAGGGTCATGAGGATCTGTTCCCTGAGCAGTTGCTAAGGGTAGGTACACAGTGGGGAGGGAAATGTGTTGAGCAGGATATAAATGTCAGAGACAGCTCATTCTCACCCCAGTGCTGGTCATTTCTAGAGGAAGCTGGCTGACCACTTGAGCAAAAGTGCTATCAGAGCACTTTTCTTTTTGATTTCGGGTTTTCAAGACAGGGCTTCTCTGTGTATCCTTGCCTGTCTTGGAACTAGCTCTGTCCATCAGGTTGGCCTAGAGCTCACAGAAATCCACCTGGCTCTGCCTCCAGAGTGCTGGGCATAAAGGTATGCACCACCACTACCCAGTTAGTTAGAGCACTTTCTGGTGACTGGACACTTGACCAAAGGAAAAATAGCAAGTTTAGTTTGGGAGTAGAGTTAGTTCATCCAGATTCCAACCCACCTTGAAAGCAAGCAGGAATGTAATGTGTTTTCTTTTTGTCTGATGTTTCTGAGGGAAAAGACTATACTTACACAGAAACCAGAGTCGGGTGGAGCTCCCAGGATACAATAGTCATCAGCATTTTGTCAATTTGGTTTTGCCTACTATCCCCCACTTCAATTCTACACACACTAGAGGACTCACAGCATTTTGTGAAGATGGTTCTGTGCCTAATCCCTACCTCGGTCTTGTACAGACAAGAGGACTCTCAAAACATTTTGTCGAGATAGTTCCCCCCCCTCCCCTTCCCACCTCAGTTCTGCACACACTAGAGGATTCTCAACACTTTACAGACATTTCGTCACTTGTACATTTGGGCTTTGATTTCTCCCTCTGTAAACCTGTCATAATGTGGTGGTTACTCCTGGACCAGCAGAATACATCTGGCTCTTAGCAGCATTTTCCCAGCCTGAGTGTTAGAAGGGACCAAGCACAGTTTCCTCATTTTTTTCCAGTCTGCAAGGAAGAGTGCTAAGAGCTGATCTTCAAGGGAAATGCTTTCTGATTGTTTTTGAGGACGGATCTTACTGTGTATCCCTAGCTGGCCTGGAACTCTCTATGTAGACCCTGTTGGCTTCAGATTCACAGAGATCTGCCAGCCCCTGCCTTCTGGGTGCTGGGACTAAAGGTGTGCACCACCACACACAGCTAGGGGTATTTTCTATGTCTGGGTTATTGATAGAGTTTGAAGAGAAATGCTGCTTTCCTCATGAGCAGGATAATTAGTATGTGCCTGCTCAAGACCGAAACATCAAACTGCTGCTCATATTGTGAAATAAGATCTCTTCTATCCGGGCTGTCCCAGAATCATGGCCTGGGCTGACCTGGCCCCAGAGGATGAGTTAGTGTGGAGTGTGTGGGGCCATCATGAAGTGATTAGCACCCTTATACATTCTTCACAGACATAAACCCTAACACAGGGATAGATCTGCCCTCCTCACTTCTTGATGGGACCTAGTTAGCTCACTTTGGGAAGTAAATTAGCTTGCATTTGTTGAGCCCAGATCCTGTTTGTATATATAAGTTCTGGCATGTGAGATGGATGGGCTTTGTACAACTTTAATAAGGAAGCTGAGTATCTCAAGGTAGACAAGCATTCCAAGGCAAGACACAAGCAGATACCATCCAGCACTGTAAATATATAACTACATTTACTATATAGTTATATAATTATATAGTTATATATAACATAATTAGCTAGGTTACTGTGGACTCTCTTTGTCTAAGTTGGATCTTGAAATGGTTACTCAATGCAGGGGTAACAGGGAAATACAGAAACATGTGGGACACAGGGTAATACAGGAAATGCCTGCCTGGTATGGGTAAGTAATTTCCACACAGTTCTTAGTACCTCCACTTCCAAGCAGAAGTTAAGTTTCTTGATAAAAGCTACTATGGACCAAGACATGTCTGGGTTTGGAGAAATGATGAAACAGAAGCAGGCATGGAAGAGCAATAGAAAACAGAACTGTGTAAATGGACAGAAGAGAGCTGAGAGAAGGGAAGACCGTAAAGTACTCTGCATGCAACTTTCGATGCCCAAGATTCAAAACAACTCCTCTCCGTAACTCTAAATCTATGTCATGCCTTCTGTATTCTTTTTGACTCCTCAAAAAGATAGACAGTGACCATTCTTTATTCATACAGATATATGGCCATCACAAAGAACAATATTCATATCAGGCACAGGACAGGGGAATGCCCAAGAAGACAGACTCCAGTTCTACTGTGGACAGCTTGGATGAGGACCACTATTCTAAATGTCAAGGTGATGGGGACTGAGGAATAAAGGAATCTGGAATAGGAGGTACAGGGGTTGGGAGAATAACCTCGATGCCCCATTACATATCTCCCAACACACGAGGATGTGTGCACAAATACACACACACACACACACACACACACACACACACACACACACACACACACTTTGCCTTCTTTCCCAACCATAATAGTTTTACATGGACATTATATTTACAAGGACATTACAGGACATTACAGGAGTAGGGCTGTAGTACTTTCTGGAATGACAGAGACAGCAACTGGCAGAGACATAAAGAGATGTCCAGTGACTAATACAGCAATGACTCCCACCTCCCCTCCTCAGGCTGCTCCCAAAGAAATGAGCAAAGAGCTGCTTTCTTCCTTCTTTACCCTTACCTCTCCCTAGACTGTATCCATCGCCTGGGACGTGTGCTGAGAAGGAAGCTGGGGGAAGACTGGATCTTTCTTGTGCTCCTGGGCTTACTGATGGCTCTTGTCAGCTGGTGCATGGACTATGTTAGCGCCAAGAGCCTTCAGGGTAAGTTCTCCCTGTACTGCTGCCCTCCACCTTTTCCATGTAGAGACTCTTTCCGAGCTCTGGTGTAGAGTAGACCAGGTGTGTTTGGGCTGAGCATGTTGCAGGAGTGATCAGGTATGACTCTGACTCCAGATAAAACTAAAGTTATTGAGAACCTTAACGCCACCCAGGCCTTTTCCTGCCAGCTGCCATGCAGACTCTGAGTGCCCCTCTAACAGGGTTTCTGGCATGTGCAGCTTTCTCAGGATTCTTCAGTCTCATCGCTGACATTTCTAAGCCTTAGGAGCGCCTTCTGTTGTCAGTGGTTACCCTGTATCCTCTAGCCAAGTGCTACATCGTCTTACTCAACTGACTTGCACCACAGCCACCAGCAACCTCAGCCAGAGGGAGCTTGGACAGGAGGCCACCAACCTCAGCTCAGAGTTTCTACATGTACAGTGAAAGGGATGCCTTGGGGCCAGGCAAACAAGATGCCCAGGGCATGGGGGTGTGGGGGACAGGATGAGATGATCTCACTGTCAACCTTTCCTCAATTCTAACTGACTCAGGGTCTGTGTTCCTACAGCCTACAAGTGGACCTATGCCCAGATGCAGCCCAGCCTTCCTCTACAGTACTTGGCCTGGGTCACCTTCCCACTTATCCTCATCCTCTTCAGTGCCCTCTTTTGCCAACTCATCTCTCCCCAGGCTGTGGGTGAGTACTTTCTATATGACGCAGTCTGGTTTTGTACAGACCTCCCACTCTGAAGTGCCCCCGTCCTCCTCAACATGGTTATCGTTTTTCCTATCTCTACTTTCTTCTCCCACTTATCCTCCAGCCTGAGTACATATATACAGTATCTGTTTTTAACCTGTTTAGGCTCTGGAATCCCTGAGATGAAGACAATTCTTCGTGGTGTTGTCTTGAAGGAATACCTCACACTCAAGGCCTTTGTAGCCAAGGTGGTGGCCTTGACAGCCGGTCTGGGCAGTGGCATCCCTGTGGGGAAAGAGGTAAGTGTGCACAGCCAAGGGAAGGGATGGCAGAACTGACTGTCCCGGCTAGGGCCAAAGGGCAGTAACGATGGGGAAGCCTTAGAAGTTTGTTACCCTGGGTTTGATGACACAACTACTAGAGTTGGAGAACCTTATAGCAGCCCCTCGACTGGGCATAAGTAAGGTTTGGGGCTGGAAAACTGCTGGGAAGAGGGGTATTGCTCTGACCTGGGAGATGCTAGCATTATCCATGACTTCTACCTGTAGATGCTAGTAGCAGGCCCAAGTTATAGCAACCAGAATGTCTCTGGAAAACGTCTGCCCTCTACATAATCTGAACCAATCTCCTTGCCTTACTATTTATTTATTTATTTATTTATTATTTATTTATTTATTACTTATTTTTGGTTTGTGTTTGCTTGTTTGAAATAGTCTCATTCTATAGCTCAGGTTCACCTGGAACTTTTATGTTGCCCAGGCTAGCCTCAAAATCAGCACAGTCCTTGGGTTTCCCCATTATTTTGACATGAGAAAACAGACCTAGAATGAGACTTCTTCCTTCACGTTGCCAGCTAGTCTCCTTAGGCTTCATCCCTGTGAGCACACTTGCCATCCCCACCCCATCACCAATCTGCACAGTAGCCAAAGCATCTTTCAAAATGGAATTGGAAGCTTCTGACCTCCAGTCAAGAAGGTCTTGAGAGCTTTCCACATCACTTAATATAAGATCTTCACTGCTCCCAACAGTTGGCCAGCCCCAGGCTGATCTACATCCTCGTGTCTGTCTGGTGTCCAGCCCTACAGTCTGCCTGCGACCCTGTGCTTGGATTATAAGGCTGTTCTCTACCTTTCTACCGTGCCGTGCTGGTCCCTAGAACACTTCCACTCTGACCCATGAGGCTCACTCATGTAATTATCACTTACAGGACTAACTCGGGTGGTGACTGTCCAGGGCAGGCCATCTTCTCCAAGTCTCCACCTTGCCTCGTTTGCCTTACTCCTCTTCATTTGCTTCCTAGGCTGTGGCATTACCTGATAGCACACTGATTTTTCATCTCTGCCTTCCTTTAAGGCAGAACTGTGTCTGGCTTCTCCATTTCTAGCAACTAGCCCAGGGCCTGGAACAGGAAACTGGTTTAACGTCATCACCATGTCATCCTCCATCCCTGAGCCCTGTCTCTCCTACTCTCTTCCAGGGTCCCTTTGTTCACATTGCCAGCATCTGTGCTGCTGTCCTCAGCAAGTTCATGTCCATGTTCTCTGGTGTCTATGAGGTAAGGTGAGGCAGTACAGCACAGCAGGAACCAGTTGGTAGAAGGAAGCCCTCAGTGTGTGCAGAGAGCAGGGGAGGATTGCCTGCTCTGGGCTGGCCTTGGTGCTGAAGGCGGCATCTCACTAACCCGTGCTCCAGTTCTCCGTGTCCCTGCCTGCTGATCCTCTGTCCAGCCTCAGTCTGTCTTCCTAGTGTCTATCCCTTCCTGATCTGTGTGCCCCTTTGGTGACTGAGCCAGTCCTGCCCCCTGTTACCTTCCTGCGCACATGAACTGTGTCCGTTCCTTTCCACGTTTCCTCCTGTGCTGTGCCCGTTCTTCTGTGGTCCCTGACACCCACCCACCTGTTTACATGCCACCTGTCTGTTCCCCTCGGCCACCTGCCTTGCCTGTCGTGCTTCTCTGTTGCAGACCGTGCCTGGGCAGCTTGATCTCCTGGTGCCAGCCTGTGCAGTGGGCGTGGGATGCTACTTTGCAGCCCCTGTTGGAGGCAAGTTTCACTTCCTCCCTACCTTGGTTGCCTGAGCCAGATTTGGAAGGGTGGTTAGTGTCTGCTGTAGCTTTGGGGTTGAGGGGCCATGCTCACTGAAGAGACTTATGGGTGGGCAATCAGGGAGTGACTGTAGATCGCCGCACCCGGGCTCCAGGGACCCATCCGTTTCTACCCAAGAGCTGAGCGCTCCTTTGACATTGGCTGTTCTCACCTGATGGTTTTCTGTTGGAGTGAAGTCTTCCCACCTCTTGCTACTTCTCAGCCCTCTTTGTTTCATCACTATTTGATCATTTACTGGGCATCTATCTACTCAACATTTTCCTTGATATGTTTTTGGGTTGTTGGTTTAGAAGGTCACTTCCTGATTGCCAAACTCACTGAGTTTCTCCCGGCCTGGGAATCACAGGGATGATGGGACCGTGTTCATTCCTGTGATGTAGGCCTCTCATTCTCTTTTGTTTCCCAACCATGCTTATTCTCCTCCCATCTCTCTGCCTCTGCCCTTCTCCTGTCTGTCTGTCTGTCTCTCCCTAGTAGCAGCCATACTATTACACTGACATCCTGACAGTGGGCTGTGCCGTGGGGGTCGGTTGCTGTTTTGGAACACCACTTGGAGGCAAGTCTGCCCTCTCCCCAGTGCATGAGCCGACCAGCTGGTTCTTGTCAGCTCACCAAGTGCTGTAATTAACCATTTCCACTGTAACGAGAGCTGCCGCTCTTAGGTAGCACCTGCCTTGCGCCTTTTTCTGACCATTTTGCATGAATTCCCACCTAATACTGCGAGTGCAGTTCAATAGAGCATTACAGAAAGTCCGGTGGCTGGAGCAGGGCCGTGTTGGCAGCACATGCAGAGCCAGGTATTAGAAGCACAGCAGCTCTCCTGGTCTCCACTTACGCTGAAGCCTTTCTGCATTGCCAAGCCTTTTGCTTTACACATTCTGTTCTGTGACAAGTGATTCTGTGTACTTCCTTCTCCAAGGGGAAACTTACCTCTTTTGTTTTATTAAAGACACTGGGATTTCAGTAGACTGTACATAGATGAATGATGCGCTTTAAAATGGGAAGCACTTATGGGAGCTTTAGAGTAAGTTAATTTTCATATGCCAGCAACTTAAAAGTGGGTTTAACTTTTTCTGCCCATATAAGAAAAAGAGTGATATTATCATAGGTTAGTAGCAACCAGACATGGTCACAAAAGGCAGGCCTCTTCATTCCCTTATCAAAGTTGAGTTGTAACTGTGTTAGCAGGGCAGGGATGTGTATCATTGAAATCACTGGTGATGAAAGTCCATGTTGATAGTTGAAGAAATGCAGTTATAGAAAGGCATGGGCTTCCTAAACAACCAGTTGCTAGAAGCCTCTTTTCAATGATGAAACTGCAATCAGTCTTTTCATAGAGGAGTTTTCTGGGTATCTAAAATGGCTTAACTGAGAAATGATGTATGCTGAGAGTCCGAAATTAATGAAAGCTTATTCTGTATGCCTTGTTCTCATGTGGGTGGGAGCTCGAAGCATAGGTGCATCCAGGAAACGTGTTCACCACTGGCATCCTGTTTACACTTCTGTTGTCAGCTCCAGTCATTAAAGTCATTAGCCCCTGTCAGTGAATAGTAGTGCGTTTGAGTTTCTGCACATTAGACGTTCACAGCTATATTTATACAATGCTGCATTTATTTACCCTTAGCCTTCCAAATAAAAGGAGAATGTATGGTTGTTTTGGTTGTCAGGAGCATTTTACAGGGAGGGGAATCTGCATTCTGTTCCTGACACTGCGGTTTATGAGGACTCAGAGGTTCTTTCTGGTCTTACGACTTACCTTAGGTAAGGTATCGGAAGGCATTGCTCTAGACACAGGAAATTGCCAAGCACTTGTAAGTGAAGGGGCTGTGCTCAGGCTGTTTGCATTATGCAGCAAATGACAAACCTATCTGCAGATGGCAGTACTTGATTCTTTTCTGTGAATATAGAGTAACTGAGAGAAAAAAATGTAGTGTGGAGGTCTTTTACTCACAGCATAGGCAACTCCTAATTCCTTGTACTGATCAAAGTAATATAATTCATCATCCTACCGAAATAACCAAAGCCCTTTGGCTCCCAGTGAGTGCCAGACAGTGGGGTTGGTTCTGCACTCTCAGGGGCTTAGGCAGACAGGCACATAGATCATTGCAGGCAGTTAAGTGACCATGTGGCTTCCTAGGCAAAGTGCAATGAACCACCAAGGCAGCCTGGGGGAGCCTGTGAAGCGTTATGAAAGAGACATTGTTTGCCATGGGTGTAATGAGTAAGTAGAAGCCTAAAAGAAGGGAAGGAAACCCTGAACAGAATGGACAGTATCCGAAGTCAATATCTGCTGTTACAGTAATAAGTAGTACTAGGGAGAATGACAAAGTAAAATAGGAAGTGACTCAGAACAGATAAGTGGGCCTGAACCATGAAGGTCTGCAGAAGTCGTGCAAGCTTTATTCTCTAGGGCAGGATTGCCTAAATATGTTTTTCAGAGCAGAGTTCTTCCCAGTGTTAGTAGGTATAATGAGTGAAAACCCACTCCAAGTTCCAGTGGGTTAGAAAAATGCAAGATTAAAAGGAATAAATAAGTAGTTAAAAACAAATGAACTGGGCAGGCAGTGAGAACATCTGAGCTGTTGGGATGCATTATGAGTACCCAGGGTGGCTGCAAACAGCATGTCCAACCAAGCCTTCTTTGTAGAGACCTTGTCATGGGACCTGTGACATCTCATGAGACTGACTTTGTGAAGTATTGTCATGGGTGAAGCGAAACCATGGAAGGATTTAAAACAAGGAAGTGACATGGTTAGCTCAGCCTGCCTATCCAATCCCTTTGGCACAAGTGTGCAGGATAGAGTTGGCTGTGGATTAACAGGATTGATCTAAGATTAACAAGAAGACTATTGTTCTCGTCCTGATTCTACACGATGACAGGCAGAATTGGGCAGCAAAGGAGATATAGGAGGGACTGAGAAACTCGAGTGGGATCAGGTCATATTGATGCTGCCTGGTGGCTGATATTTTTGTGAAGATAGGAGAGAGAGTTCTATGCCAACATCCAGACTCACAGTGCTTGCACTGCAATAGACTACTATCAGCAAACACGAGAGAGGATACAGGAAGTAAACTGGGTCTGGAGGGGAGTAAAAAAATTTTACTTAGAGGATATTGAATTTAAAGTTCCTATGGCATGGCCAAATATAAAATAGGCAGCCAGGTTGATGAGTCTACCGTCCAGGAACTGAGTTGAATCTAATCAGTATCCATGGCTGATGCCACAGGCATAAGCGAAATTGAGAAAGAAATTGTGTTTGTGAGTAGCAGGAGATGGAGACCAAGAGCAGTGCCTTCAGTGGATAGGGGCGTGGCATGGGAACTAGACAAGAAGTCAGAGGAAAAGAGGAGAGCAGTGTTTCAGATCTAAGACACCAGAGTTTCTAAATGCTGCTCGTGTTTTTAAAGCTGTTTCCTTTTAGCAGCATATTTTATGTTTGTCTCTGGCTAACATGAAAGGTAGCTCTCACTCCCAGTCACACTGTGACAGACCCGCTATAGAAAAGGCTCCCAGGTCTCCATCATGGAGGATAAATGGTTTTAAAATGTAAGTTGGATAACTGCACTCAGGCAGAACAAAGATGTGATTCACACCGTGGACTCCTGCCCTTAGGATTTAAAGAGGAGAGCAGAAGAGTGGCTGGCGTAACTCTTCATTACTCCGCTCCACTCTTTGAAATTCCCTCGCTGTGTTCTTTCCTCCTCCGTATCCTCCCTCCTCCTCTCTATTCCAGTATAGGCACTGAATCCCAAATGGGCTCACCACTACGCCAGGGCTTAGTTTCCAAGGAACCTCCAATCCCAGAAAACTTAGGAGTGTGTACAAGTAGCTACATCTGAAAGTGGAAAATACAATAATCCAAAATATGGAGAGAGTAGGATGAGAAACAGATGCTTTCTACTTGACAAGGAAGATCGGGGATGGCTTTCTAGAGAAGGCAATACCAGAGAGATCCACTGCCAAGACAGCTTTGGCTCCACAAGAAAACAGCCCTAAGCCACCATCTCCTGAGTACATAGACTCAGTGTGACTAGTCACTGTCCCTGCAAAAGAGAGGTTGGCGGTCATGAGGGATTTGAGAGATGTGACTTTTGAACACAGGGTGAGGAAAAGAAAATCCCTATTATGTGAGCTGCTGTCCGAATATGGAGGGGATGGCTGGCCTTGAACAACCAACAATGTACACCATGAGAAAAGGACAAAGTTCGCTTTGTTCGTTCATTTTTGGTTTTGTTTTGCTTTTCCTGTTGGGCTGGTCCTCAGCTCCATCTCATTCCTCTGTACTGTTTGATATGGAGGAGGCTTAGCTTAGGTTAAGGTAAAGTCATTGATGACCTAATCAAAGATCCTAAAGCTTACAGATACTTTTCTCTGTTGTTGCAAATGATGCTTTTATGGCCTCATTAGCATTGCTTCCTTTGGCTTAGCACTCCTTGTGTTTGCTACACTCGCCCTCCTCACTTTTTGCTTGAGCCTCTCCCCTCAGAACAAGAATTAGTGCCTACTGGCTACCATTCCTTTTTACCTCACTCACCTCGCTAAGCATGATGGGTTTCCCTTCTTCTTACCTTGGTTGTCCTGGCTTTGGTCCTTGTGAGTCACATCTTGTATCATTATCATTAGGAACGCTCCTCTGGTTTCTTTTTCTGGAATATTGAATCCTGTAAATGTGCACAATGCCCTATCCTGTTTTTCTTATTCCTCATAAACTTGCCCTTGGGTGGAGGGAGCAATAGGGAGATGAAAAGGGGTGTCAAGGAATATGCAAACCCTGAAGCCCCTTTGGCAACAATGCTGACCACCTGTTCTGGAAGCTTCTTCCCTTTTTAATGATTCTGCAGGACTGGTTTACCTTTCCGTAAATGTCCATGGATATCTGACATTTGTGAACCCACTGTGTCCTATACTTTAAATACAAATGTACTTGAGCTTGAAGTTCAGGGAATTAAGAGCCTGTCCATCTCCCATCTCCTCCACACCTCATTGGTCCACATTCCTGGGCTGGGAGCAGAAAAGTCTCCGTAGACACGTATGCGGTCATAGAGAGGAGCAACAAGAAAGCATCACTTGCACTGGTGCTCACACAGACTCACAGTTCAGGGGATGCTCTGCGGTCTGAGCCATGGGAGGCGTGGGCATCTGCACATGACCTGCTTCCCTGCCCCACAGGAGTGCTGTTTAGCATCGAGGTCACCTCTACCTACTTTGCCGTTCGGAATTACTGGCGAGGATTCTTTGCAGCCACCTTTAGTGCCTTTGTGTTCCGTGTCCTGGCAGTGTGGAACAAGGATGCTGGTAACAGGGGAGGTCTCAGTGGAGGTGGTGTGAAATAGGGGTGGTGGTAAAGTGGCAGAAACTGTAACTCTGGAGCACTTCAGAAAAACAATGGATGGCGTTGTTTGGGAAGCAAGAGCAAGGCTCAGGGTCTAGGGAGGAATTAGATCATGGTATAGAGTATAACCATGGAGAGATGCTAGTAGGAAAAATGAAAATTCAATGGGAGAGAAGAGGTTGGGGTTGAAAGAAGGGAAGATACCTTGACACGTGTCTTCTTCTCCCTGCGGCTCTCTCCGAGCTCCCACCCTAATGCTGCCTTTTTATCCTACAGTCACTATTACTGCTCTGTTCAGAACTAATTTCCGGATGGATTTCCCCTTTGACCTGAAGGAACTCCCAGCTTTTGCTGTCATTGGGTTAGTGGGACCACTCTTTCTGAGTGGGGGAGCAGAGACAGGGAGGGCGTGGCTGCGGGCCAGGAAGAAGCTACGGAGAGCATAAATAAAAGTATGGATTAACCATGAGGCAGCTGAGTGGTGAGAGAAGGAGGGAAGCTGCTGGGTTGCTTCCCTACAGAGTCCGGGTCAGAGCTGCCAGCCTTGTGACTTGCACCCTTAGGATTTGCTGCGGGTTCTTGGGAGCTGTTTTCGTTTATCTGCATCGCCAAGTCATGCTCGGTGTCCGAAAGCACAAGGCTCTCAGCCAGTTTCTTGCTAAGCAGTGAGTCATTGCCCTTCCCTTGCCCTGCACACTTACCTTCTGATTTCCCGCCAGCAGCTCCTCCTTCAGGTGAATGCCTTTAGGTGGCGTTGCTGTGTTCAGCTGTGGGAAGCTCTGATGCTGTGGGTAGGCGCAGCTGTGCAGGCTCTTCCCACGCGGTCATTTTCTTGACCAAGAGAGTATTCGTTGTTGAATTGAATAGAAGGCTATGGGAAACAACAGCTTGGCAGCTGAGTGTGGCTGCTTTGTGGGCTGGCTAAGTGGGGATAGCACTAACTCTTTTCTCTTTTTCAGCCGCCTGCTCTATCCTGGAATCGTTACTTTTGTCATCGCCTCACTCACCTTTCCACCAGGAATGGGTCAATTCATGGCTGGAGAGGTCAGCTCCAGGGGTGTCTAAGAGCAGGGGGTTAGCTCAGACCTGTGGCTCTGTATCTAAGCCAAGAGTGGGCAACTGCTCAGACTTGGAGCTTGCATAGTTTTGCCCAAGGGTAGACTTTCTCTCAGAGAAAAGAACAGAAAGAATTCTGGACTAACGAGGCTTGGGTATATGTTCTCTAACACAGGACATAAAATACATTTGTGGAAAACCTGCCCGCTCTGCTTCTTCCCTCACAGCTGATGCCCCGTGAAGCTATCAGCACCCTCTTTGACAACAACACATGGGTAAAGCACATAGGTGACCCCAAAAGCTTGGGCCAGTCAGCTGTGTGGATTCACCCCCAGGTCAACGTGGTCATCATCATCCTTCTCTTCTTCGTCATGAAGGTATTCTGCCCCACTACCGCCCCTCTGAGCTTCTGTCTGTTTACAGTAGAGGGGCCCAGGCCTTGTACAGGAGGGATACAACTTTATCTGCTCTGTGTCCAACCTAGACAGAAATCATAAGGAAACCACAGCATAAGTTGCCTGTCTATCAAAACGAACCAGGGTGTAGTTTAATTGCTCCGTTCATGTCAACTTAGTGATGTTCACCATAATTATAATAACCCTTTTAATAGCTCCTCTTGTTATCTTTTTAAGGCATCAGAGCAGACAAGTAAATTTGAGCAAGACAGAGTTTAGCAATATAGATAACTGTGTAAAAACCCCAGACCAATTAACCAAATTCCTCCCACGTGTTAGATAATTAGATATTTAATCTCCACGGATTTGTTATCCACTTCCAGGTGAATTGCACATAAATCTCTCTCATCAGTTTTCTAGAATTTTGAAGGTGATGAGATACCAAATCAACCTTATTAAGACTATAAATAATTTTTACAAATGTAATTATCCCTGTTCAGCCAGTGAGACTATAAGGGTTTTTTTTCTAGACTAGACCAGCTTTTCTAACTTTAATTAGGAAATAAAAGCTTCTACCTTTGCATCCTTTCATTTTTAGATCTGCCTTATCACAAATTATAAATGTGGGGACTTTACATTATTACCTCTTATTAAGATGTTTATAATTCCCAGACCTGATTGTGACACCTATATAGTTGATGATTGTTTGGTCTCCTTTTGGGGATTTCTCTTTTACTAGTAACATGCCTTAAATAACCAAGCCAGTATTTCCTGTGGGAATTGGGATTCTTAGAGGTATCTCTGTCCAGCCTAAATTCTCCTGCTTTTCAATACCTTGCTCTTTTTGATATTTTCATGGCTTTATACTATACAAACTATGAATCACTAAGTCATATTGGTGTTATTCTGTAAGACAGTGACTTTGGTTTTTCAGTAAATGCTATGAATCCCATGTGCCAAGTACATAACTCTTGGTCATTGGCTTTCGGCTAAGTTTGTATTTCCTAGTTTTCTGCTGTCGCTTGTTAACACACTTTTCAGTGATATTATTATTAAAGGTGCCAGCTGCTTCACACAGCAGGTCTCAGATCTGAAGCTTAGGCTCCCAGAGTTTGCTGTGGATTTCTTCTTTCCCAGCCCATTCACTGATGGTGGACTAGCTTCATCAGTATTTGGACACTTTGTTTTACCCTTTCTGTTTCTTTCTTCAAAATGAATGCTTATTTTTCCAGAAAACATTTCAAGAGTCTTCTTAAGGATTCAGTGTCTGGACTTTGATTTATAATTCTCATCTTCTCTAATTTACATGTTCTGGCTTTCTATACTGGTTGAACTTACTTTACTGGGGAGCAAAGTCAGGTTTTATTTTGTAGCGCATGCTAGCCTTAAACGTATAATCTCCTGCTGAGATTATGGCATGAGCCCCACACAATAACCGCATTGACTGTTGTGTCTACAATCCCATCTGCAAGAACCCAGTCCACGTTTTGATAGTGTTCAGAATCTATGATACAGCTTGGTCTAATCTGTATGTTACCTTTGGGGTTCTATAGACTGCTAAAATATCAAGATTTTGCAAGCTTTCTAAAAAATAAAATATCTCTTAACACCATTTACTTTCTACCTTATTCATATCCCCAGAGTTCAAGTTATGTATCTTCCCCAAATCAAGCTTATTTTCTGAACCCCACTTGGATGACATGGACGGATTCATCTGCATGTCACTATAATTAACTTCTTCTCATGGAATTATATCCTAGAGAACATTTGTATTGTAAGTGTGCAAGAAAAAGAAACACATTTTGGGCTATATTCAATCCCAACAGTTTATAGAAGATCTACAATATTCTTTACTACTTCTAATTACCAAAGTATTCCTTGCTGCAAAGTCAGCTTTCCCAGTCACTGCTTCCCAGTGTTTTCATTGCCCAATCACTGCACTCACAGCGGTACCCTCATTTTTTTTTCAGCTGTGAAAAATAGAACATGTAGCCAAATTAAAATAAAGAAGTCCTTCTATCCATCTGGTTTTCTTTATTCTAATTAAATATCTGTGGTAGGCTGCCTTATAAGGAAAAGAGTAATTTTTGGCTCACAGTTTTGGACAGCCAAGGTTACAGAGTCACATCCGTAATGGCGCTCTTGCTAACAGAATCCTAAGCTGTGAGGAAGATCACGTGGCCAACAACAAGAAGCACCTGGGGTTGCGTTCCTGTCTGTTTCTCACTCCTCAGAAAGCTGCCAGGAAGCCATCACTAATGTCTTGTCCAGTGTCTTGTCTAATCCTAACAAATTTCCAAAGCCTCCACATCAAAGTACCACAGCTTGATTAGGTCCTCACCTTCTTGATATCACAACAGAGATGAATTTCCAAACGGAAGCCTGTGAGACATTCCAACTGTGATGAAGCCAAAGCAGGGACTAGTGCTACTTTTCACAACTAGGTTTGAAATCTAGTCCGTGTCCATGTGGCCTTCTGGCAGCGTCAGGAAGGGAGCTTACATTCTCGGTTCAGCTGCTCCTTAATATTGGGGAAAGGCATGTCCTACTTCCCTGCCTTTCCCATCCTCAAGGTGTGCGAAGCGTCATCATGTTGTTCATGAAGGGATTTTCCATGAACATGAATGCATTTCTAACATCTCTGCTCCCTTTTACTAAGGCTAAAACCATTGCCTATGGTTGTTGAGTTTTAGCACAGCCTGAGGCCCTATGGGAGCCTTTTAGCTTGATTTTCCTTGTGATGGGTATAAATATAATGACGTCAGTGATAATAGGTTTCTAGTTTCTCATTTCTTTAGAACTGGGTCTTTAAAATCTTAGAAGTTGCTTCTGTGCCACACGACTCTTGGTTTTTTTCTTCATATAGCAATAGCTAAAAAAAAAGTTTGTTAATCTCAGTCACCCTGTTTGTGCCATGGGAGATGATAGCTTTAGCACCCCCTGGTCTGGATTTACACTTCTCTGGGAAGATACTGCTTTCGGCTTCAAAATCAGACCTATCTGTTGCCCACCATCTGTATCTCTGAAGCTTTCAGATAATCTGAGCCTACAAACTCCCCCTCTGACTACCATGTTCTTATTCCCAAGAATACATGAGAGTGCAAGGATTCTTGATGTGCTAAATGTCATCACTCAAGAAGCTGAAGCAACAAGTGCATGGGAATCCTCCTCCAGATTGTCTGAGACGCTCGCCTCCAGAGGCGAGCTCATCTGCATTCGTAGCATGCTCTCCGGATGAATATTACTTTGGAATGTTTGAGTAAATATTAAGCTTTGAGGAATCTTTACTGTTTTACATGAACATCACACCATCAATTTATTGTTTTTCTTTGCTTCCTGTCTATGTTTATGGAGCTTAGGGCCACTGTGGAGGAGGCGGAAGTAAGGCTCACCCTCTTCCCGCAAAGAATCGTCAGTCTGAAGTCTTTTCATTTTGCACATGTAATTGCAGTTCTCAACCGTCTTGATGATCATATTCTGACATGAAGTAAATATTTTGCTTCATCTCACACTTCTGGAGTAAAATCCTCTCTGGGTCTTCATCAGTACCTCTTGGGTTTAGCCTTGGCTTGAAGCAATGCTTTCTAAAGTTCATCAACTTAAGAAATTTATTTTTATTAATATATCACCCGTATAATTCAAGGAACTTCAAATACTTTAATCTTCACAGCTTGTTAGACTTTTAGCCATTTTCGTTTTGTACCCAGTTAGTTTGGAATCCTTTTCTAAGATTTCTTAGCTTACATAGGAAGTACTTTCAAAACTATGCCTCATGCTTTCATTTTTTTTTTCTCTAGGCATTTAATGTTTAGCCATTACTCCTGTTCTGCTCTATTTCTGAATTCTTCTGCATTCTTTGCCTCATACTGCTCTTGCTATAATTGCCCCAATTTCTGTTGGAATGGTGCCTTGCAAAGTTGACCTTGGATATCTTTTCTGTTATATTGAAAGACTAATCAGGTTCTCAGTTTGCCTCTGTGGTAGAGTCAAGACATATCAGTGATTTTTTTTTCAGTACTGGGCATTGAACACAAGGCCTCACATATTCTAAGAATACATTCTATCACCGTATGTCCCCAGGATCCAGATATAATTTCGATCCTTGTTTAAGGTGGTTTGATATTGGAGACAAAGGCTCAAGCAGAGCAGTCTTCTCTTCAGGTTCCCTGTGATCCTTACCTCCTTTATGGCTTTGTAAATGGTCAAATCAAAGCTAAATTAATCCTACAAAAGTTCAACAGACTTTAAGGTATCTGCTACATTGATTTGGGGCCCGTTTATAAAGATATCAGCTGAGAAGGTAAAAACATCTTCCAGCTTAGCATTTCAGACTACTCCACAGAGGTAAACTTCCTGGGCTGACAGAGTTCACTGGTGAGGGTCATTTTGGAGCAGTGAAAAAGGTATCCTCTTGGGCTCCCTTGTTCTAGGTTGCCAAAAAAAAAATATAGTCACTCAGAGTTGGAAGGATTTGTGTTAGCCATCTGGAGGAACTTTCTTATCCTGATGTCTTTGTTGATCTCTCAGCCTGAAAGCGCCAAGTTTTTTAGACTCTGGAGAATGGTGACAGACAAGAAGGCTTCCAACAGGGTTAGCTATCTCAGGACATTTCTGTTATGACTCTTGAAGCAGGAGGGAGGTGGGTAAAGAGCAGAGAGGGGAATGGGGGAACCTTTGGAAAGAGTACTGCAATGTTTCTTTTTTCACCCTAGTTTTGGATGTCCATTGTGGCCACGACTATGCCCATACCCTGTGGAGGCTTCATGCCTGTTTTTGTGCTAGGTAAGGGTTGATGGCATCGTACTAATAGCTACAGTCTGGGTGGTTGGTGGAAAAACCTAGAATGTTTGTACTCTTAATGCCTAAGCTCATATATTCTGAGAGCATAGAGACAAATACATTTATCTTAATATTTTTCTTCTTTATCTTCCCTCTAGGAGCTGCCTTTGGAAGGCTGGTAGGAGAGATCATGGCCATGCTGTTCCCTGAGGGTATCTTATTTGATGATATCATCTATAAGATCTTACCAGGGGGCTATGCAGTGATTGGTGAGACTTATTCCTAACCTCTATAACCAGATATCGAGTCTGGTTACACATCTTCTTTCAATGTACAGCAATTTAGTTTAAAGACAATATATAATATATATAATATATAATTCAAGTTTTGTTCAAACGACGAGCCCGTGGCTCTGCCTCCCACTGTTTCTTTTTTGTAAGCCTTAGTCCTCCCTCCTGTGGAAAATGGACATAGGAATCAAATAAGAAGATGGGAAGGGGCAACGTGCATTGTCTTTGCATGGTTAGTGGGCTCTTTCTTTCCTGATAATTACGGAACCAATAATGCAGGCGATGGGCCAAGTCCAAATTGAGCTGTGCTGATGTTAATGGAGGCTAAGAAATCAAGAGTGAGAGCTGGGAAACATGAGCCCTGGACTTCTAAGATGACTTGTGAGGTAGACCTATGTATAGCACTCTACTGCCTGGCCCTAGTCCATTTATAAAAGCTTCCTTATCAATAGGCGTCTTCAGTTCTCTTCATACCTCTCAAGCATCTCTCTTCCTCCATAATGTACATTTCCCACTTTACACATACTATGTAGTTTATGTTCTGAACTATGCTCTGTGCGTGCATCACCTACTAGGATCACACGTCCCAATGTTAGACTTTTGTGACCTTTTATTTTATATTTTCACATAAGCCTTCTTTTATATTTCCTCACAGGATATTTTCATTATTTTGTTGGCTTTAGGGTTTTTTCTTTTTTAGGTTTCTTTAGCTTTATAGTTTACTATATTTTAGGGGTTGTTGTTGTCATTGTTGTTGTTTTGAGACAGGGTCTCTTTACATAGCTCTGATGTCCTGAAACTCATTAGGCCGGGCTAGCCCTTTTCTCGTGTTTGAATAAGAAATACAGTTAAAGTATGAGTGACTAGTGAGTCGATAAGAAAACAATTTAAAATACATAAGATTGGTTCTATTGTATAGAGTCATAATGATTTAAATGTGTAAGAATTTTAGAAGATATTTAGTATCCATTTTAGTAAGTGGATGAGAGCACGGTATACCAAGGAAGTATGCCTTGTTAATACAGTAGACACAGACTCAAAATCGGTGGATCCTGATCAATAAAGGCAATGCCATTGCTCTATGTCCATAGGATGATTCTTGAATTTTCACACTATTTATTTATAAACTGACATGATTGACACCTGAGGCTCAAAGTAAGATGCCATCACTGGGTCTTTTAATGTTCAGTGGAAAAGCAAAGAATGGGTAAGATATCACTCTGTTCACATTGTAAATGAAAAGCTCTGCATATACACAAATTGTGACTTGCTGAATGTTATACATGCATTAGATCAAAAGGATAATGTTTGAACAGGCCAGCTTTCTAGCCCTTACTCTTGAAAAATAGTAATCTAGAATTCCTGACACTAACCAGGTCCTGTCTCCTATTCTGTGTCATTCTCATTGTGCCCTCATTTATTCTCCGTGTCAGGAAAGACAGCTCCAATCCATTAATACATTCCTGTCATTCCAGGAGCAGCAGCTTTGACAGGGGCTGTCTCTCACACAGTCTCCACAGCTGTGATTTGCTTCGAATTAACCGGTCAGATTGCTCACATCCTGCCCATGATGGTGGCTGTTATCTTGGCCAACATGGTGGCCCAAAGTCTGCAGCCCTCCCTCTATGACAGCATCATCCAGGTCAAGAAGCTTCCCTATTTGCCAGACCTTGGTTGGAACCAGCTCAGGTCAGGGCCAGCCACCAGCTGGAATTAGTTTACATAATGATGGGATGTGGGAGGTTCTGGAGTGGAAAATGAGACTAGATCAGTGCTGGGAAGCACTGTTTCTTAATTATTTTCATGTCTGCATACACTCAGTAAAGACTGTGAGTGAGAGGAAGCATGGCAGACCTCGTGGGAAGAAGGAAGGGCCAGCATAGGCCATGAGTGGGCTAACCCAGGATGCTTTCTCCCTCTTAGCAAATTTACAATTTTTGTTGAGGACATCATGGTACGTGACGTGAAGTTTGTTTCAGCTTCTTGTACATACGGGGAACTAAGAAACCTACTCCAGACCACCACAGTCAAGACTTTACCATTGGTTGACTCCAAAGGTAAGTGGAAAGTAAGGAAGCCAACGAAGACTACCAACCTGGTGACCAGTGAGTTGTACAGTGGCAGAGAACACCACTGTCACCTTAGTACCTCTCTAATGCTGATATTAAAGCACCTAATGGAAACATGGTAGGGAGAACTGTTTATTTCAGCATATGGTTTCCAGGAGTTCAGTCCATTTTGATAGAGACAAAATGCTGGAACAGAGCAGCACACATCGTGGCAGGCCCCCATGCCAAGACGCACCCCCCCCCTATTTCTTGTGCTTCTATTTTTTCTTTCTGGGATGCAAAACTATAAGATCATGCTACCTGTATTCAGAGTGGATCTTGCCCCCTTATTTAACCTCTAGAAATGTCCTCATAGACACGCCCAGAAATGGGCTCAGCAGTCTTCCGGGTGAGTGGGAATCCAGTTAGGCTGGCTGTAAGCTGCTGGGGAAGCTCAGCAAAGACTTACTGAGGGGCACACTCTTCCTGCAGAAAACAAACGTCCGTAACACAGGCCCACAGGCCGTTAAACTGCAATTAAGCAAGTACGGGAAGTTCTTACTCTTCTTGGCCGCCATGAATCTTAAAGTCTTCCTGGGCTTGGGATTGGTGAATGTTCTGTATTCTAATGCAGAGCTAAGCCTTTAGACTCTGGTCACAGCATTTTTTGCCAAGCAATCAATACAGAGCTATGTTTTATATGTGTCTCTCTTTTAAGACACCTTATTTACTAGATATTTTTTTTTATTTATTAACCCTGAACATATCGCCAACAGCACTGTAATCCTACCCAGACAAAAACTCATCTAACATGTTTCCTCAGTAAGGCAAAGCACAGCCTTCCCTTCCTGTGTTCAGAAACAGTAGACGGCATCAGCACTGCATCTGGGGGACATTTTAAAGAGCAGAATCACCACACAAAGCGGAGATTGGAGAAACACTGTGGCTCAGATAGACTGCTAACAGAGCCCTTGTTTCTCTGGCTGAAATGGGGAGGCCGCGTGCTGTTTGTTCGCCTCAGCTGGGAACATGAGATTCACGAGGTTCACTTTGTTGTTGCTCTGTGCGTGGCTGTGAATTACAGCCAAGACATCTCTAGTATTGGAATCACAGATATATATTCTTGTGAGCAAGTGAGTTCACAAATAGGGACTTATAAACATGTGGGTCAACTGTAAATCCCCCCATACACACTTAATTAAATTCTGTCATTTCTTCAATGACCAACCTAAGGAATAGTGAAAACTCTTCCTCATGGAGGAGTGAATGACTTTGGTAACTGTGATTTTCACATTTCCTTCTCGTCACCATTCTTCCTGCCCACCACTTTCACTTAGGTGTGTGTCAGTTCTCCCTGTAGTCTGTCTTTCTCATTAGATTGGGTAGCATTTGAATGTAGATGTCATAATCTCTATCTTTGGAGTTCTAATTATTAGCTGGACCTTCCTAGTCTGTGAATTAGAAAATAGAGATGAGGAGCTGTTTGGAGCCAGAAAAATTGTTAGTTTTCAACTTCAAATATTGAGTGTCCAGATTTCTCAAGCTACATTAGTCTAGGCATTTCCCTAAGCTCAGAGACCTCTAAGGAACTTCTGAAGCCATGGATCTTCCTGTTACATGGCAGCAAGGGCGCAGCCAGTGGGGTGCAAGGCTTTCTTGATAATGGCCAAGATGTAACCGTATATGGTACATCTAAGATCTAAGTGCCCTTGGTGCAATACTACGGTAGTAAACTTAATGCAAATGTTCAGCACTGTAGCAGAATTCCTATAAACACATAAAGGGCTCATGAAAAGTGAACACTTTGCTCATATTCTATCAGGGTCAGGTGCTTTAAGTGATGAGTCTTCTAAAATAGAAGACCCAGTACTAGGTTGCCCATAGACGTCTTTCAGAGTGTGATTGAGTCTAAGGTTGTCACAACTGCCTCTCACGTTTCATTGCATTTGGATAGGGTTGATCAGCCTATTTTAATAGTGAGCTTACATATTTGCAAACACTATGTTAGGGCAGCATACAGCTAAGTACAGATTAGCACCAATTAGTATGGTGCCAATTGAGTCTGTAAGTGTTAAATGTTAGGAATTACAGGGATCAAGTTAGGCCACCCTGGAGTTTAAGATGAGTTTTTAGTAAGAAAAGGCAAGAATTCGAATAAGAAAAGGCTCTCAGCTCCTATTTCACCTGACCTGGTAGCCGGGTGGGTGTGGAGCTGGCCATCAAGGACACTTGGTTCTCCCCCAGATTCAATGATCCTGCTAGGCTCTGTGGAACGCTCAGAACTGCAGTCCCTCCTGCAGCGCCACCTGTGTGCAGAGCGAAGGTTGAAGGCTGCCCAGGACATGGCTCGAAAGTTATCAGAGCTGCCCTATAATGGCCAGGCTCAGCTGGCTAGGGAGTGGCATCCTGGTGGTCGACCTGAGTCCTTTGCCTTCGTAGATGAAGATGAAGATGAGGACGTCTCCCGGAAGACAGAGGTGACCAAGACAAAAGGGAAAGGGAGGCTGACAGGGAGAATTGTCAGTAGGTGTCACCAGTGGCATTGCTGGACTGGGTGGGGCAGGGCGGGACTATGACAGGTGCAGGACAAAAGGAAGAGGGAAGGAAAACACCGAAGAGTGAGAAAGTGACAACATGGAATCCATGGCAAAAGAGACTAGTGCCAAGATGGTGTTTTTGGAAAGAAAAAAAGGAATTTAGGAGGTTGGGGAAAGGGGTACAGTTAGATTTCCAGGGCACCTGTTCGTAAAGGTAGCGAGGTATCATGTGATGTGGGACTTCTCTGAATCTAAGAAGTTTGCTTATTTTATTTTATTTTTTAGCTTCCACAGACTCCAACTCCTCCTCCTCCTATCCCTCCTCCTCTGCCTCCCCAGTTTCCTATTGCTCCATCATACCCTGAAGAGCCTAACGGGCCACTGCCCAGCCACAAACAGCCCCCTGAAGCTTCAGACTCTGCAGGTAAATAAATGCCTCTCAACACGTCCTGGGAATTACATTAGGGACTCACCTTTCCCTAAGAGCTAGTCCTGTAAGGAGATATGAGGCTGCATGATTTTAAGAGCTGACTAATTGGTTAATCTCCATAATGCTGTCTTAGGGAGTTGGGACAGAGGTAGAAAAGAGGAATCCACTGAGGCACAGCGTTGAGGAAGTGCACTTCTTTAATGGCACAGTGTCAGGGGCCCCGGGAAGCCCCTGGCCACTTCCTCCATCTTCTCACTGCTCCTTTCAGATCAAAGGTCCTCCATCTTCCAGCGCCTGCTGCACTGCTTACTGGGCAAAGCTCACTCCACAAAGAAGAAAATAACCCAGGTAAGGGTGTGTTAGAGAAAGAAGGATGGTCAGTTTGTCTTTTAGGAATGGAAAACCAAAGTCCTTAGTTAGAAGGGCAGAGGTCCCACCAAGATGATGGTTTGAAAAGGGGGCTTTTTGGAACCTGCCCTAGAGGACATAGTTTCTGAGAATCATGACTAACCTGAGAAGAGAAGGAAAGAACTTGACCTTGTATCTTTGTTCCTTAGGATTCAGCAGATTTAGTGGATAACATGTCACCTGAAGAGGTAAGAAAATCTACAGCCTGAGACGGATTGTTTCACCCAGTGAAGGTATTGCTTTTTTTTTTTTTTTAATAAAGAAGACATTATTGAGGAATAAGTTTCAATAAAATTAAGCATTTAGTATATTTTAAGAGATTGATCACCTTGACAACATCAGGATGTTGATTTTGGCAAAAATCATATTAAGCATTACAGAAATTATGGAAAGAATTTCATGTGAAAAAAGTCACCTGGTATCCCAGCTATGATTTAAATCTAACATAGAGAGAGCTCGGCTTCTAACTGGTGCTGAACTTTTTATAAGACCCAGCAGCAGGCTGGAGAGATGTCTCAGTGGTTAAGAGCACTGACTGCTCTTCCAGAGGTCCTGAGTTCAATTCCCAGCAACCACATGGTGGCTCACAACCATCTGTAATAGGATCTGATGCCCTCTTCTGGTGTGTCTGAAGATAGCTACAGTGTACTCATATGCATAAATAAGTCTTACAAACAAAAAAAAAAACCTATTAAAACAAAATGATCCAGCAGCAACATCTTCTCCTTGACCAGAAGCTGCAGTTGTATCAGCTCACAAACACTAGAGTCCAGTAATGGCTGTCTATGGAGCCCTTGGCAGACTTAGCACAGTGCATCCATACTTCATTTGCAAAATGTAGTTAGAGAGAAAGTTTTTAAGAGGATTCCATGAGCTATGGTGTGCACAGCAATTAGAATTATGCCCAGCACAGATGAAGTTCTTGGCAAACGTTCTCTGAAAATGGTGTCACTGTTACTGGGGAAAGGCAAAACAAACAAACAAACAAAGCTGAGAAGTTCTGGGATGATCTTGAAGCAAGAAAACAGATCCTATCTAAGTCCTCTAGCCCCATCTTCTTTGCAACATTTTGGATAAGTGTCCTCTTATGCTAAAAGCTAGTTAGGCCCCACATGACCTTTGTGTCAGGCCATAGGAGTTTAGAGTATATATGGCATGTCCAGAAATTTCACATGGAGGGAGGCTCACTGTTGACACCATACTAAATGTGAGGACAACTTTTACTGACATTTTCTTATGGTTTGAGTGCAGATTTTGACAAACAGATGAAGTGACATCACCCAGAAAGTAGGACCAAAGAACATCTTAGATTCAATTATAATGCTAGAGAGGATGGCTTATCTGGATTTGTATCTTAGTGAGTTAGTTAATAGACCAATAGAACAAAACCATGCACAACATAGACAGTTCAAGTCAACTACATATGAAGTGGTACAAAGTCTGCTCAGATTCAATAAATATCCACTCTGCTTTCCACATAAGGGGCAACTGCTAGCTTCCTTGGGCTTCACCTGTTGATATCACTTAGCACTCAATGAGTGCACATCCAGTAGGCAGAGCAAAGGTAAGTGCCAACATTCCAGACTGAGTATAAAAAGTGCCATTTCTGAAAGGCAAAGACTCACAAAGTGTCAAGGTACGATATGGATTATTAGACAGAAAACATGTCTGATTGGGAATGTCAGTAAGGTACAGAACGAAGGTTGGAAAGAAATGAAAATGAAGGTAATAAAGGTTAGAAGGTTTAGAGACACAGGAGAACTCTCAGAAGACTATGGGAAGGAGCCACTTTCTGGGTACCTGAAGGTGAAGGGTAGAGTTTGAGGCCAGATAACAGAGGAGAAGTAAGCTGTGAGCCTCTGAGAAGAAAAAGTATACCTATTGATCAATGGTTTCTGTGGTGGTTCCTGTGGAACAAAGCCGAGTTGAAGGGGTCTCTGTGAAACTTTGTCAACAGATTGAGGCCTGGGAGCGGGAGCAGCTGAGCCAGCCTGTGTGTTTTGATTTCTGCTGCATTGACCAGTCTCCCTTCCAGCTGGTGGAGCAGACAACTCTGCACAAGGCAAGCCCTTGCTGATTGCTCAGGGCTAAGGGAGGGCAGAAGTGGGGACATGCTGACCTGTGCTTTCCCCATCAGACTCATACACTCTTCTCACTTCTTGGCCTCCATCTTGCCTATGTGACCAGCATGGGGAAGCTCAGAGGTGTCTTGGCACTAGAAGAGGTAAGGATGAACAAATCTCACTTGACCAGAGAGAGGGAAGAATGGATCCAGGACAAGGGGACATGAATGGGGAACATAATACAGATGTCCTATCAGGAGACTGCAAGGCATGTTGTGATCACATAGTTTTCCAGCCCAGAAGGAAGCCTGTGTATTCTTCTCCCAACAGCCTAACTTGGGAATGGGCTTTAGGTGTGAGCTATGGGGAGGGGTGTGGGACTGTGAGGGAGATATTCTTCGAGCACTAAGGAGGAGAAGGTTCCTGGGGGGTGCTTTCTCAGGGGAACTGGAGAGGAGTTGCAATACAGGAGTAGTTTGTCTTTCCATCTTCCCCTGTCTGTTCCCTGTCTGTTTCTTGCTTTCTTACTATTTCTGTTTCTGTTTCCTCCTGGTTTGTCTATTCTTGTGGTGTCTCTCTCATTGCCCTCTGTCTTCCTTTTTTCTTATTGTCTACCTCTTTACCTCTCCTCTTCCTTAGCTACAGAAAGCTATCGAGGGCCACACCAAATCTGGAGTGCAGCTTCGCCCTCCACTTGCCAGCTTCCGGAATACAACTTCAATTCGGAAGACCCCTGGGGGGCCACCCCTTCCTGCAGAGAGCTGGAATGTGCCTGAGGGTGAAGATGGAGCTCCTGAAAGAGAAGTCATGGTTCCTACCATGCCAGAGACTCCTGTCCCACCACCATCTCCAGAGGTCCCTTCCTGCCTGGCCCCAGCCAGAGTGGAGGGTGAGCTGGAGGAACTGGAGATGGTGGGGAACCTAGGGCCTGAGGAGGACCTGGCTGACATCTTGCATGGCCCCAGTCTGCGGTCCACTGATGAGGAAGATGAGGACGAGCTGATCCTGTGAACAACACCCTCCAAGCTTTCTTCATAAAAACCACAGGGCCCATGTCAGAGAGTGGGCTTGTATATGAAATGGGTGCCCTGAAGTTGGGGGGGCCTCCATTTCATCGTTGTTCCTACCCCACTATGAAAGGTGATGGTGATGATCTTAAGGAGAACTTGATCTTGGGCAGGGAAGAATTTGGGTTCATCAGACCCCCCCTCCCCATTTCCAGGGAGGGTTCAAGGCCCCATGCTCAAAGGACTTCTGTGTTCCTGCTGTGCAGGTTCAGTCCCTGTCACTCTAATGCCCCACAATTCCTAGTGTCGTTCAGTCACCATCCTGGCCCAGCATGCCTGTCTATATTTCAGTTTCCATATGGAGTAGGTGAGTGGAGGCCCAGATTGAAAGAATCCGCAAGTGTCACATTGGAAGGGAATGTGGGACCACAATATTGCCATGTGGATTGACTACCCTAAAATGTGCCCCCAAGCCTGCCAGCTGTACTTTCTACCTGTGTGCTCCCCCAAATCTGTCCTAGACCCCATCATTGCTGCCACTGTCTGTTTCTAGGCCAAGCCCTTTATCAGGGCTGAAAAAGCCAACCTTTGTTTCCACAGAACCATGTGCAGTTCCCTGGAAAGGAGGTTGATGATGTGTGTAGAGACAGGCGTCATGGCTCAGTACAAGTGTCAAACCCCTACAGCTGAAAGCTCTGTTTCTTGTCCCAGCTTCTTTGCCTAGCTCCTTGTTACACTTAACTAACTTAGCCCGCCAGGAGTCAGCTCTGCCTTGGGGCCACTCTTACTAGAGCTCCTCCCAAAACAGACAAGGCTCTGTCTCGTGCAGCTTTGGGGAATGCAGACTCCAGCCCTTTATAAACTCCGTGGGATCCTCTGGCATAAACTGGGGTACCCTGAGCTTGGCAAGCTTTAGTTTACTCATCCTTAGAGGACCCCCATCTTTTCCCTTTCAAACCAGCAAGGAGCTTGATAGTCGTGCTGTACTGTACAGCATTGGCCTGCTTAGCCTAGAAATATATGCCGGGTGTTGTAACATTCAGACACCTTGGCTCATTCATGGGTTCTTTCCGTCCCTCACTGTATGCCTTTAGCTCTGTAGTTGAACCCTCATATATTCTCCCAGTTCTGTCCCTTTCCCCCACTCCAGGTTTCTTCTGTCCCCCCCCAAATAAGACACTCATAGTCAGAGGATGCCACCACATTCTGTTTAGTGTTGTTCAACACAGTCTCTGCCCTTCTCCAACATGGGTTCCTTCCACCACCCCAGGCTAAGACATTGAGGCCTAGGTAGGAGGACTAGCAGGGGGCATCCAAGCCCATGCCCATGTGTATATAATCTATAATACTTATATATATTTATATAGAATTCTCTCTGTCATATATGTCATAGAATCCTTCCTGGGCCTGGGGTGAGAGTTTCACATTAAGAAAACATGCTAAGACTGACCATAAAAATGGGTATTTCTCAGACCTGGAAAACAGAGTGTGGGATCTATATGACAAGGCTAAGAACTCGTCCTTCAAGATTCCCTTCTTAACACAAGGGAAAGAAAGAAGGTGTGTGGGCTGGGGGAGGCAATGGGAGGGAAGGAATGGAAGGTTTGGATTTTCATTTAATAAAGTCAATTGAAAATGAAGGTGTACCCCCCCTTAAAAAAATCATTCAGCAAGAGCAGTTTCATTCACAAGAATATAAAAAACAGCCCTGCTCCCCAGCTGCTGTAAAACGTGCTGCACAGCCTTTAACCCCAAAGGAAAAGCAACCCTTCCCACCCACCCCTAACAGCCTTTTCCTGCACATGCCCCACCCCTCCCCCAAAGTAGGCTAGAAGCAAACCCCATGCACCCTGCCCCAGCACCAAAGAGGTGGTCCCTCCCTCTAAAAGAGTTCAAAATGGTCCTGGGCCAGCTCCTTGAGTCTTCTCTTTTCAGAGTGGGGTGAGCCTCTGTGGCAGTATGCCGCAGCCTGGGGACACCAAGCCCCTGCTCAGGTACAAACCCTACTAGGTTTCTTCAAGTCTTTTGTAGTCTTTCATTGGGGACCATTTAGCTTCCTTGAGGAATGGAAGGGGGAAAGAGAGCTGCTTTAGTTTACTCTTCCTTACTCTCCAGGGCCCTGAGCAAAGGGAACCAAGATGAATACACCTGCTCACTGGACTTGCTGTCCACGGTCACCTGGGGGAAGAATACGGGGACACTGAGATGAGACAAACGTGTTGATAGAGCAGGATAGACAAGGCAAAGAGACCCTGGGAATAGGTTAGCTTCAACATGCAGATTCCCAGGAGGCTAGGACAGGAGGCCAGGGGTTAGGGGCAGTTACCAGGGTTGGCAGGTTAGCCCTTCCTAGTCCTAGAAATGAGGTCCTTGTAAGCTAAACCACAACACACTAGCAAACACGAGGTATCTTCTCCTCCCATTCAGGCAGCATTAAATGAGCTAAGTGACTGTTCACCTACTGTGGCTCTCCTGGTTTGTTCCCATGTTTCCTACATTAAGAGACCTTAAGATCCCATGCTTCCCCCTCCCCTGAAGGATGTGGGACACCTACTCTGGTTACACTTCAGTGTAAGAATGTGGTACAGGACAGCATCACAGATGAACAGAATCACTCCAACGGTGAGCCTCATCATTTTGATGGGTAGGGGAGTAATTTAGAACCCCTGACATTATAGTAGGACACAAGGCCTTGGGACTGGAGCTATGGATAGACAGGAGGAAGGAGAAAAACACGGTGACAAGCTTGGGCATCTCCTATCAAAACTCTGCTTATGCCAAGGACCAGATTGGACCTGTGGCTGTTGCAGCACCCTCACAATACTGCACTGACTTGCTGTTGCTTCCTGCCCCCATGGCCCACTCCAAATCAAAGGGAAAAGGAGGTAGGGGCAGGCAAGAGTATGTCTCACCACAGCTACTCCAATAAGGAACACTGGATTGAGGACCCCTGGGAACAGCTGACAAAAAGCAGAAGCAGCCCGTGTCCACCCTGGCCCTCAGCCAGCCGCCCAGCCCAGCCAAGGCAGTGACAGCACCAGGCTCCCCATTCCACTCTGCTCAACCCTGAGTCCCCAAGAAGTTATAAAAATGTAGAAAAGGCAAAGAGAAAAGTGTAAACAGCTCCAGAGAATTTGGGAAGGTAGAGGGAGGCCCGGCCCTCATGGTTCCCCACTGATGGGGACACTGCATCCTAGGTCAACAATTTGAGACGCTTCCCCTCCTTGGGGCTGGGTGCCAGATGGAAGAAGGCAGAAAGAGAAGCCAGAACTGGACCAACCCCAGTGGGCTTAAGGTCCCCCTTCCAGCCACAAGACATTCAAGTGGCTGTGTTTATTCTTTGTCTCATTGGTGACCCTCTTGTCTCTGAGTAGGCCTTGATAAAGAATCATACTGTGACCCCTGTCAATCCCAGCTGCCATGTCCACCTCACCCTTGGCTCCTGATTGCAAAAGCCAAAGATTGCCTGAGCTGGGCCCACTGCCTATGCCAAACACAGAAGGGCCCTTCAGACCACTCCTTCAGGCAGGTACTCTGCTATACCTGCCAAGCCATGTCCAACAGCCCCTGAGGCCTGCTTCCCACAGTGGGGATGCACTGGTGCCATGGGCAGAGAAATCAGAATCAGGAAAGCAAGAGTGAAATGGAGAAAAGAGGCATTCAGACAGCACAGCCAAGGCTCCTGGAAGACGAAATCGGGGGTGTAAAAACTGAGATTCAGTGTTCGGCGCGACAGACCTGGGCATGGACCCAAGAGCCATAGCCATGGCTCATCTCCCACCACCATGCCACCTAATTGCCTGGGTCTCAGTTCTTGGAATGATGGTTTCTGAAGTGCAAGCCCAGATAAAACCCCCTGCTGATCCTTCCCTTTCCAGGGTGGCTAGCGGCCTGGTGAGGGCTGGAAGCTCCCAGTTCCCTGCTGTCTTCTGCCCGGGTTTCATCTGTGCTGCTGGAGCTTGCGGGGGGTATGGGTTGCAGCCATGCCCCTCAGGTCAGAGTGGGGTGGGAAGAAGCTAGTTGTTGGCATCCCCCTCCTCCTCATCAAAGGACTGCACACCTGAGGATGTGACATCAGACACCTTCCGGCTGAGAGCAGTGGACATCTCTGGGTCCTCTCGTGGGGAAAGTGACTCCAGATCCCGACATCCTGCATCTTCTTCCTCCTCAGGAGCCAGTGGTCTCTTCTCTTCCTCTACAGGTCCCCTAGCCAGTTCCACCCCACCAACTTCTGATGCCCAGTCAGTGTCTACCCCCAATAAAGGTGGAGGCTCCTGAGCAGAGTATCCTGAAGCAGGTTGGGAAGGCCCCATGTCATGCAGGCTGGGCTGTGAGTCATCAAATGCAGGGCCAAGATAGGATCCTGTAGCTGGAGATGCAATGAGGGACTGATCGCTTGCTTCCCAGGCGTCAGATGACCCCAGACAGTACATCCCCTGTGACACGTAGGAGTGAGGCCATCCATCCATGGGGGCTTGAGCTAGTGCATCTGTAAAGAGTGAGCAGGGTTAGAGGAGACACGGAACATCACAGGCAGTAAGGAGAGCTCACAGAACTGCCCTGTGGTTATGACGAAAATGCAGGGGCACTGGAGAAGCTGAGACCAATGGAAAGGTCCTAGAAGAACCTGGATGGCTAGAGGGGGTCTGAAACCATTTCTCACCCTGACTTTCCATCAGCTCCTGGTAGTTGTCACTGTAATTGCAGTCCAGTGGCTCCTGGGTAGAATTGACACTCATGTCCTCACCATCCATGGAAGACCAGGCCATAAGGGTAGCCTCAGAAATAGCAAACTGTTCCATGACACCTATGAGGAAAAATGAAATTGTCTTAAGGATACTCAGCCAGCATAGTGTCTCATGCCTTTAATCCTAGCACTCAGGAAGCAGAGGCAGGTGGATCTTTTGAGTTTGAAGCCAGTATGGTCTACAAAGCAAGTTCCAGGACAACCAAGGCTACACAGTGAGACCCTGTCTCAAAAAAGCCAGCTCTAATCAAACTAAACCAAATCAAACTTAGAAAAGAGCCCTCAAATAACCCTTAGACCTATGTAAGGGGTATGGAGGAACCTATTGCTGTGTGGTTCAGTGGAAGTAAAATATAAACCATGTATGAGATCATTTTTAAAAAGTTAGCAGAAATAAGTGAAATTAGTTTTAATAATAAATCTTATTTAAGTATAATATATATGATTCCTTTTCAACATACAATCAATATAAACACTAATAACGAGGTGTCTTACATTTTTCATATGAAGTAGCCAGCGGCTACTCTATTACTCTGATATAAGGCTGGACCATGGGGGATTTTTCCAAAGGTTCATATTTAGGATTCCTAGGGTCAAGGGAAAGGTGGGTTCTTCTGGTGAAACAACCTGGGGTATTAAAGTCAGAGTTCCAGGAGTTTGTCTTTGGAGGTTTTAGAATTTGAACCTGGACCAGGAAAGATGGCTTATGGGTAAAGAGAGTGCACTGCTCTGGCCAAGGGCCTGAGTTTGGTTCCGAGCACCCACACCAGGCAACTCACAGCTTCAGGGGATCCAACACCATCCCAGGTCTCTCACATACATGTGAAGCACATAAACATATGCAGGTAAACATGCATGAGCTTAAATAAAATGATAAGTATTGTTTTTAAAAAGAAAATAAACCTAGTTTCAGGTGGTCTGAGACAGTCAAGATCAATGAAGACTCCCCAAGGGAGCATCAGGTAAATGTGGGTCCCCAGTCACATAAGGGCCTATATCAAGAGACTAGAAGAAGGGCGGGCATAACAGTGAGGATGTGAACATTTCAGCATTGCAGATCCCCGTTCTAGGTGAGAGCCACGAAAAAGCTGAAGCTCTCATTGCTATTACCTTGTCCTCCACATCAATCACCCAGCCCCACTCAGACTTCCTCCACCACCCACCACCCATACAGCAACACTAATATCCTTCCCCTCCCCTCAGACCTACCCCTCTTCTTGGGTATCTTCCTGATACCTGTCGACAGGATCAATTCACCTTTGTATACACACCACATAATTGTCATCAGACCTAAACTACTTCTCTGGAACTAAACTACTGTCTCCAGGGCTATTCCCTTAATCATCTACTAGCTGTCACAGTAATGAGTACAGTAAGTCAATTCATGAAATCAAATGTTGACGAGCATGGCCTCAAGAAATTCCCCAGGCCTCTTTCATTTTTAGAAACAAATACAAGCAGAGTTATTTGAAGCCCAAGGCCACTGCGTTTTTCTTCTATACTAAGAGAGGCCGGGGGGAAGACAGTACCATACCAGAGAAAAGAAAACATCTGGGACACATGGCCTTACAAATTTCATCAGAGTTCCATTTTCTAAGGCTATAATAAAAATGTACTGGAGGGCGCTTATCAGAATTAGCCAGTCCAAAACAAACATACAACAAACCTTAAAAATCAAGGCTGATAGAAAATGTGACCCTGTGGTCAACATGCAGGAAGACAATTTTGCCATCAGGAAGCAGATTAGAAGGGTCAGTCTCTGACCATCCAAACAACAAACTATCATCTGAAGGCTTGGGATTTGGGAGTAGAAGTACCTGCTAAGAAACGCGCCTCCTTCTCACCATCGCTGAGGTCAGAGTAAGCATCTGTATCCCTGCGCACGGCCTCATGGCTGTGTTGTGGCTGGATTGCTGGGGCCTTCCCCCAGCCCTGCCACTCAATCATGTGGGCCACCCGACCTTGGCCCATGGCTGTAGGCTTTGTCACATGGTCCTTCATGCTCCTTGAGATCCCTATGGAGTCAGACAATACCCACACCCTTCAGAATATCACAAAATACTTAGCAGACTCTACAGTCATCCCTACCCAGGACACATGGGATTCCATGCACTGGGGAAAGTATCCCCTCGTATCTTGTGGGCGATACTCAGGATTGGAGAGACTTAACATAAAACCAGATGTTTCAGAGCTGTGGGCATGAACCCCAGCAGGCTTAAGGAAAAGGGTCACAAGGAAGAACCTGTCAGCAGTCCCATTTCCAGGTCTGGAGTCTCACCTGAGAATGATGACTTGGCCAGGGCCCCAATGCCATAGGCATTAGAGTTTCGCTTAAGCTTCGGGAGGATGGAAGTGGTGTCCTCCATGGAGAGCTAGGACAGGGAAGGTAAGAGAGTGGGCAGAGGAATAAGAAGGCTTGGGGTGCCTTATATACAGAATGGAGTTTCTGGCTCCCAGGAAGGTGGATACCCAAGGCAGCAATTGACAAAGAAAACCAAGGAAGTATAATCCTGGTACACCCCTGAGATCTGGGGGTCAGCAGAACAGTCTGTCTACACAGGGTCCCAATGAACAAAGAAAAGAAAAGAAGGGTCAAGGTGGATTGAGAAGGGCTAGGGGTAGCTGCACTCACATTGATGCCGTCCCAGGAGAAATCTGTTCGTGTTTGCTGTAGGAGAGAGGAGAGGGGATGGTATCCGGGTACCTCTAGTAGTGCAAACAATTTTGCCTTCCAGATATGCATAGAGAGGCAGACCCTCTAGAGGCCAAGAAAAACCTCAGTGTGGAGCATGTGGTGTGTGTTTTAGGGAAGCAGGGAGATTTATGAAGAGAATTCCCCCCTTGGGGCTTTATGGGATGATGAAATGGGTCAAGCAGCTAGGAGCTTGGGGGAGCTTGGGGGAGCTTGGGGGAGCTTGGGGGAGCTGGTGGGCTTCTGAAGCCTCCAGCCTTACCTCTGTAGAAGGCCGATGCAGACTGCTGCCATGCAGTGAGCTGGTGCTGTCCATGTTGATCTGATCGACATCCTTGAGGCCTTTCCAGTCCACCGCAATCACCTCATTCCCTGAAGCAGTCAGATTAGTTTCTTACCTTCATTTCCCAGGCTCTCTGCTTGTTCCCTCTCCGTAAAAGGCAGAGGAGAGGCCACACCCTAGGATCCAGCCCTTCTCCTCTTCCTCCTCCTCCTCCTTTCTTTACCACCACCACCACCACCCCCCCAATGTCCCCCAATGTCATGCCTTCTGACTATCCATTTTCTTCTCTGTC
Organism: Rattus rattus; assembly: GCF_011064425.1. Classification (NCBI taxonomy): domain Eukaryota; kingdom Metazoa; phylum Chordata; class Mammalia; order Rodentia; family Muridae; genus Rattus; species Rattus rattus. The sequence goes on along the minus strand of NC_046159.1, from coordinate 97,897,008 downwards.
TACCATCCCAAATTTCTGGAGAGAGAAAAAATACGTGAAATGAAACACTCATTTTCAGCTCAGTAGGGAATAGCATACTTAGGGGGAAAAATGCTTCCTGGCCTTTTCTGGTGTTGTTTACACAGGGAGGGAGGGGGTCAGAGACTGAGTTGTATTAGGAGAACCAATCTCCAGTATGTGCTGAGCAATTGTTCAGATTGTCTTTATTGGATCCAGACTGCTCACCAATTACTGCCCTAAAAACAAGGGCACAGTTTTCTCGGGGAACCTACTCTGCAGCTGGCTTTGATATTCGAGGGATGAGAGGAATGTGCTTTCCCCCTCGGGCTTTCCTAATAGTCAGGAACTTGGTTGATAGGAAAAGATATGGTGGGGATAGAGACAGCTGGGAAGTGAAAACTCGAGACTTTCCCCTGGAAGCCAGAGGGTTCCAAGATGAGGTGGACACTTTGAGCCCAATTCTCTTAGGGGACAGGAAATCGATTCAAGAGAAGAGTTAGAGATAGTAACAAGAAACATGAGGACTTTGTAATTTCAGAGCTAAAGGAAGAGAAATTTAAGGTGAGAAGACACAAAACAATGGTGGAGGTGGACAGGACACTTTGAGAACTGGTGCAAAACTAGGGAAACAGGAGGGAGATTCCCGACCGAAGTGAAGAATTACTTGACTATTTACAGAGATATTCAAGAATCGGGTGCAACCATCTGGCCTAAAGCCACTGCATACATGAACTTTGTCTTTGGCGTTTAGGATCATAGGTCCCTATTTTGAAAGAAGCGCACTGACTGGGTCTTGGGCAGGAAGAGGCATCCTGCATGCAGCAATAGAACTGGTAACTAACAAAGGGGATGGGGTCTCAGGGACTGACAGGTAGGAATCGGCCTGCCACACACCCAAAGTTGTTATGCTCTCTTTTGGGATCTTGTGAAACCGTGAGACAGGTAAGACCAGGACCTGTGGCTAGGTCAGAAAGGAAAGACATCTGGACCCAGCAGTAACGGGGCAGGCAGAGCAAGCTCTCTGGGAGAAGAGTGGGGGCTGGGGAGGGAGGGGGTGGCCTTTGAGGAAGAGGGGGAGCTGAGTCAGAGCCTTAGGGGGCAGGGAGATGGAGGGGAGGAGAACAGGGAAAGAGGTGAAAGCAGAGGAGGGTCTCCATGGAAATAAACTGGGTCTCAGAAATCAGGCTTCCGGAGAGTGAGTTTGTTTGTAATAATAATACAAATTATTCTCTCAGCCTGAGGTCACTAGGGCGTGTAGGCGGGAGAAATTGGGAGTTAGGAAGGGGAAAATTGGGGGGTTTGGGAGAGGACTGTACTAATGTGTTCAGCCCTAAAGTGGAATAGATGCGTGGGGTGGGGGTAGGGGGGCGGTAGTAAGGCAAAAGCTGGAAGGAGAGGACCATTAAGGAAGCGCCTTTCTTCCCTCCCCTGCCAAAGGTAAATAAAAAGCCGGCCCTGCCCCGCCTGCCCCCGCTGACAGGTGCAGCCGGGTCCCAGGGTTCCTAGGCGGACCCCACCCTTCTGGGAAGCGGACTCCCGACCTCTCTCGGGGAGGTAAACCTCCACCTCTTCTTTGAGTGCACAGCTCTTCCAGAGCACCCCGGCCCAAGCCCATTCCCTCCAAGCGTGGAACCGGTTCCCTCCCGGTGGCACACGCTCTTCCCGCCCCCGCCCCAGAGGGAAAATGCACGTGAACAAAGCAAATCGGGGGAGGCAGGAGCGACGGGAAAAGGCTACCAAGAGGGAAATGGTTGGGGGCAAAACACACAAGCCATATGGGGAAGAGGGTGAAGATGGGAGGGGGCGTGCAGAAGAAAGTCAGGGATGAGGCTGGCGAGGAGGTTCTAAGAAGAGGGGCTGCTCCAGAAAGGGCTACAGCAGAGTAGACGCGCGAATGGCCTGAAGGTGGAGGGATGGGGCCATCGGGAGTAGGGAACAGCGACGGAGCAAGGAAGGATGCTGTGGAGATGCTACCAGGGAAGGACCGCGCCTGCGGGAGGGCGATGGAGAGAAGGCAATGAGCTGAGAGGGATGGAAGCCCTGGAGGCGCGAGGGCACAGGAATAGAGGGACCTTAGCGGATGGAGTGAAAGTAAAGGCGCAAGGCAGGGCCGGGCGGGCACGGAGGGAGGTCCCCAGGGGCAAGGATGGGGATGGGGGAGGGGGCCGGAGGAGCGCCCCGGGGCGAGCTTGCCCCTGACCCGCGCCTGGCCGCGGTACCCACCCACAGTCCTCGAGCCGATGCAGCCCATGGCTCCGGGGGCCGCCGGGGCCCGGCCCTCACCGACTCGGGGCGCTCGCCGGGGGGAGCACCGGGAGCCGCGCCGCCGCCCCAGCCGCTCTGCAGCGCCGCGGCTGTCTCCGCTCGGCTCCGCTCCCCCCTCCCCTCTCCATCCCTCCCCACGGCAGCCTCCGTCGCCGCCGCTGCCGCCGCCGCCACCGCCTGGCTCCCCCGCCCCGCTCAGCTCTCGGCGGCCGGGGAGGGGGATGCTCGGGGATTGGCTGCGCGCGGAGCCTCCCCGCCCTGCCCCCGACCGGGCGCCGCGCTCCCCGCGCCCCTCGCCGAGCTGCAGCCACGTCCCTCCGTCTGTCCTTCGCAGCCCCCGCCCCTGAGCTCTTTGCTCATCCCGGCTGAATGCTCTCGGGAGATGCTGATGAAGAGTGGATAATAACCCGCTTGTGTCTCAGGAGCCCAGTCAGGAAGCCAGGGCCCACCCTTAGGATCTGCTTGTTGGACTTTGGGGGCTGAGGGGTGAGAAGGCCGAGAAAGAAAGTGGGGCGGAGATGAGAGAACATCCTGCTGAATGGCCTTGGGTACCAAATTCCGCAAACATTTGTTTTCTTCCTGATGCTGCATCTGGGACGCACGAATCCAATCTGGGATTGGATGCCGTTCTGGTTGCCCTGCGTTTCACGTGCGTTGCTTTGCCCACCCAAACAGATCGTGAAGTCTTTGCCAGTGGATGCTGCGAGATGCTTCCCTGTCCTCTAGCTGTTCTGGGCTGGGTGTGGGGCTGGTGCAAGTAATATAGCTCTAGGCTTGGGCCCGGATGGGAGGAGAATGGGAATAATTCTATTGCAGCTATAGGAAAATGAAAATATCAGGATGCAAAACCGGCCACAAGACATGGTTTTAAATCAGATTTAACTTTTCTGAGCTTTATGTGTATGTCCGGAAGCAGCAAAGGGAGAATACTGCCCCCTGCCGAGAAGGGTCAGCGCTACACCAAGGGCCATATGGGAAAAAAGAGGGAGATCTGAGTTGGGAGAGTCAGACCGGCACTAGGCACTATTACAACTGGCAAGAAGTGTCAACTGGCAAGAAGAGTCTAGAAGGCACACTAGGAAGGACAAGCAGACCCTTTCGTCTTAGCTGAATCAGTAACCGCAAACTCTGGGCAAGCCAGGTCTGGGTGGCACTAATTCTGGGTCAGTTTGCTTTCCACAGGTTTTGTATCTTTTCTGGGATGGGTGAGGAAGGAGAGCAGGAGCCCTTGTGGGTTTGAGGCAGAGTGAAAGGGCGTGCCTTACATGTGAAAGTGTGGCCTTTAGATTATGATTGAGAAATTACATCCGATGAAATCCCAAATGAAGATATGGGAGAGGATTTTTTTGCTCATTTTCTGTTACCATAACAAAATGCCCGAGACTAGAAAGTTTACAAAGACTAGAAGTTTGTTTGGAGGCTGGAAAGGGCTCTGATGCATTGTAACACTTGGAAGATATGATATTGGAGGATATGTGAGACAGGATGAATATGGTAGCTTCAGCCTCTTTCATAAAGCTGCTAGTGCCAACCTCTGTGACCTTCACTAATCCTTATTATTGCTCTAAGACCTTGTCGCCAAATAACATTAACATATGAATTCAGGGATTAAGTCCAAGTCATGGATTTGAAGGGCCACTTGCAAACTCTATCAGGAATTGACACTAACTGCAGATCTGGGAGGTGGATTTAGATCTGGGGATTTGTTCTGGCCAGCTGCCTTCTGGACCCTGCAGACAGTTCCTTCTCAGCATGTAGAGGCATTCTGTCCCATTCTCTGAATCTCTTGAGGCAAGACTAACGAGCTCCAGTTTCCATAACAAGAACAAGCTTCCTGGAAGACAATTTGACAGTACGGGCCTCCTATATGAAACATATTTAAAATTGCATCTGCTTTTACACTTATAAAGACCTTAACATAAATTGTTCAGGAGGCCTAGAAGAAAGATTGAGAGTTCAGTCATGGCTGGGTTACACAGAGAGTTCAAGGCCAACGTGGCTAACTTTGTGAGACTCAAACAGACTTACAGTTTGACTCTCAGCAAAATCCTAATATTAATTAACTCATATTTGAAGTTTTATAACACAAGGATCTGGCGGTGTCTGCATATGGCACTTCCTAACCGGGTTTTTTTGGAACAGATCCAAAGGTGAAATCCTGTCTTTACTTCTCTTGTTGTCACTACTGCATGCCTGTGGCCCCTTGAGGGTACCTCTTGGATGGAAAGATACAACCACATTCAGTAATAGTATCGTGTATTATGCAGATTCTTGTCCTAGCATCTATGGGTGGAATAAAAAAATCCATTAACTTTGTATGGGGAAAAAAAACTACATGCATATTCCCTAGCAGATAACTGAAATTTTTCCTTTACTTGAGCTACACATATAAGGAGAAAGCCACAATAGTGTTACATCACCGATGAGTTTCCATCACCGGTCAAAATCACAAATGCTTGCATTACAAAACGGTCATTGAATTTCTTTTCTATGATATTTGTTATATCACCACTCTCCTTTGAAATCATTAAAAAGTATAATTAAAATTACATTTGCTTTTTACATTTGTTATTTAATGGTTTTCTTGAGAAGCAACAAGGTCAGGGATATAACTCAGTGGTAGAGCACTTGCCTGGCATGAATGAAGCCCTGGGCTTTCTTTTGGTTAATCCAATGATATAGTTATGTATTTTATTTGGGAGGTTTTTGTACATATACTGCAGACTGTGATTACATTTAACTACCATTACACTTTATTATCACTTTCCCTATGAACCACTTTTTTGCCTTAGGTCCCCAATGGCTATGCAATTGAAGAAAATGATCCATTTCCCCCAATCTAGTAACAATTTCCAGCCAACAGCTCTTTAAGAAGGGCCTTGTGGTACCTTCCCTATCATTGATGGGATGATGAAAGGCCAGTCTTTTCTAGTTGTTCATAACTGCTGTGTGTTCATGATTCCGGCAGCCATGGAAGGCAGTATTTAATGGAGTGCCTCATCCTCTGGTTCTTGAATTCTTTGTGGCCACTCTTTCACAATATTTGATGCTAGATATGGCAACAAAGGCCTATACTGGAAGGTGAAGACAAGAAGATCAGATATTTAAGGTTAGTCTTGGCTATATGACAAGTTCAAGGTTATCTGGGCTATAAGAAACCCTATCTGGGCTAGAGAGATGGCTCTGTGCTTAAGAGCACTAGCTGCTCTTCCAAAGACCTGGGTTCAAGCCTCGACACCCACATCACGATTCACAACTGTCTATACTTCCAGTTCCAGGAGATCTGACAGACTACCATGGAGGTAGAACACCAGTGAGCATAAAATAAAATTTTAAAAAATTTAAAAAAGAAACCCTATCTAAAAAGAAAGAAAGAAAGAAAGAAAGAAAGAAAGAAAGAAAGAAAGAAAGAAAGAAAGAGCGAGCAAGCAGCTATATTACTATATTGGGGATCCAGGCATTAAAATACTTGAAGCCTCCTGAACTCTAAATATAATCATAGTAGATGATTTTCTTGTTCTTTGGAGGTTTAATCTGATTAAAAGTCACAAATGGAATGACCACTGGGATCTTCTGGAGATTGGTGGTATATATTTCCTTTCATTGAAAGTATGCTGAAAGGGCACTGAAACTCAGAGGATAAATAGTTCCCCCATGCACACACGCTTCCTCCCCCACTACCCAACCTTGAGGTATTTCTCAACAAATAGTCTAGGGCCCTGTAGCTTAACGATCTGTGTCATTTGTTTCAATAGGGCATCAGGTTAAGGTAAAGGGCTAAGAAAATCCCAGAGAAAGAGACATTCGAAGTCTGAGAACAGGCAAGATTAGTTCCCTGAGCAGGTAAGGAGGTGGGCAGAGGTTTACACTGGGGAATCATCACTGCTCCTTCATCCCATGGGTGGGAGGATGGGGGTGGTGAGTGCGAACGGGTCAATGCTAGCAGGTCCCAGAGCTTTAGTGTTAGGAAGATGAGGGATTCCATCTGATGGCATCCTTTTCTGGAAAGTAGAAGACAAGCTGATATGCTGAGTCAGGGCATGGAAAAAGATAATACACAAATATCACTTTGCACCTGGGAAAGACTTTTCCGTCTATACATACAGAAACCCTAATAGGAAGCCGCACGGTTGGGAGATATATATATCTCCTATTTGCATGAGTCCATGTTCACGTGTGCAGAGGACAAGAGTCAATGTGGGGTGTCTTCCACTATAGCTTTCTGACCCATCATTTCTTTAATGTTTATTTTGTTTTACATGTAGGAGTTTTTTTGATTATGAACAGTTTGCTTGCCTGGTGCTTTCATGGTCCAGAAGAGGGTGTCTGATCCCCTGGAACTGGAGTTAGACACTCCTGAGCCACCATGTAGGTACTGGGAATTAAACCAAAGTCGTCTGGAAGAGCAGTAGTGCTCTTAACCACTGAGCCATCTCTCCTACTCCCCAACCTTACCTTTCGAGGAGAGCTCTCCTAATGAAGTAGGTGCTCATTGATTTGGGTACACTAGCCGGAGCCTCCGAGAGAACTTACTGCCTCCATCCCCCTCATCATCCCCCCAATGCTAGGGTTGCAAATGCACACCACCACACCCAGATTTTATGTGGGAGCTGGGGATCTGAACTGAGGTCTTCACATTCGCACAGCAAGTACTTTACTCCTTGAGCTATCTTTCCTAACCCTTCAACTGACTTTCTTGTCTTCAAGATTATACACCTAGGTTAAATCCATCCTAGTATTGTAGGAAAGAGCTTTGATTATGTGTTTTTTTTCATTTCCTTTTAAATAATTACTGTTAATGAATAAACAGTATTATGCATAACATTATGGAGACTGAACAGGTTATATTTAGGAATGTACATGTATATACTTATACATAAATGCATATAACAGTAATTAATGAAACAGGTCGTGAATTTGAAAGAGCAAGGATGGATATATGGGAGGACTTTAAGGGAGGAAAGGGAAAGTAATCATAATCCTCAAAATAAAAGAAAGAGAATTTAATTTGAGTGGGTAGGGAGGTGGGGGAAGATCTGGGGGGAAATTAGGGAAAGGAAAAAACATAGTAAAATGTATTATATGAAGGGTTTTCTCAATTAAAATAAATAAAAGCAGTATTACTCAGTTAAGGGAATTTTGGTTGATAACCCTTCTCTCACTCCTGACAGTCTTTAATTAAGGTGAACTCATAAGCTAAGAAGGGATGCGTCAACTTACATTCCTAATTTCTGAAATAGAAAAACAATTAACTCTCCTGAAGGAGGTTGCAGCAAGAGGTCTCAGGTGCTGTCATATGATACTTATAACTCATATTCCATTGAACGTCTATGAAAAAAGTGTGGATCTTGGGCCATCGACGAAGAGGTTCAGAAAATCCCCTTGCAGAGTCAGCTTCGGGGCAACTCCCAGCTAGCTGCCCGTAGGAGGCCTGCTTGCGTAAGGCACCAGGAGTGGGCATGAAACATAGGAGAACCTTGTCTGAGTAGAAATCACAGAGTCTGAGAACTAGCAATGATGATATATTTATTTAATATATTTGAAGTTTTTCTTTTTGGGGAGGGAATGATACATCGTCGTCTCTCACTACAGCCCAGGATGGCCTGAAATTTATTATGTCATCCAGGCTGGCTTTGGGGTTATGGTCCTCCTCCTCCTCCTCCTTCGTGCTAGTATGTGGAGCCTTCTTCACCTCACTCAAGCTCTCAGCGAGATGCTCAGAACCATCAATAGATGACGTTCCCAGCCCGTGTGCTGGTGGAGGGTCCTACACTGCGCAGGACAAGTCTGCTGAGACTCCAAACGGTCAGCCTGACAGATGCCGAGAGCCACAGCAGATGCTTTCTGCCTTCTGTTGGCAGGAGAGGCAGAAAGGCCTGTGCTGACCAATCTCTGATCTGCTAGTCAATGAGGAAGACATAACTCTTTAGGCCAACACAGCTTGCTAATTTCCTGTGATCAGACACCCTTGCAACTCTGAGCTAGGTTCATTTCCATACGTAATGGGACAGAAGCGTATAGGTATGTTTCAGGGTGGTACGTACTGTCTTTGACGCTGTTCCCAGCCACTCATCTCCTATGTGCAAAACTCTCCCTCCTAGGTGCGATGGTTAATTTTTATTGTCAACTTGACTATATTTAGAATTAAATAAAAGACATCGTTCTAGAGATATCCCCAAGGGAGTTTCCAGAGATAGTTAATGCAAGAGGGGAGATGCACCCTGAATGAGAGTGGTACCATCCCATGGCCTGTGGTACTGGACTGGATGAACAAGACAGCAAGCTAAGTCAGCATCCGTCACTCCCCACCCCCTGAGAAGTATAACCAGCTGCCCCATATTTCTGTAGTCATGCCTTCCCTGCCATGATGGACTGTGCACACTCAGATTACAAACCTTCCTTCTGCTTTTTCTTCAGGTATTTTGTCTCAGTTAAGAAAGCAACAGATAGCGTGGGTACGTCAGCATCACCAATCCACATAGCATAGGTCTACCGGATGCTGGTGCACAGACAGCTGCCTCCAGGAGACGCTCACAGGAGCTGTGCTTCAGGCCACCAGCGGGATAGATGCACCTGTTTGCTGCTAAACAGATCTGTGTGAAAGTTCAGCAGAGGATGACTTCAGATTTGAATGTCCCATCCGCCCCAGCTTGGATATAATTTGTCCGCTAAGAATCATGTGCTGGAAGTTTCTTTCCTACTGTACCAGTATGGAGAGATGGTGGATACTTTAAAGGGTGGAGCATAGTGGGAGAAAATTAGATCATTGAGGGAACTCTCCTCAGAAGATTGGAGCCCTTCTATCGAGAGAGTTAGGGTTCTCAGAACCGGACTCGGTGTTGGAAGAGTGGGTAGTTAGAAAGCCTAGGGCCCATCTCTGCATCTCCCATCCCTCTTTGTAGCCCACACATGAATTTTTTGCTATGTGATTCTGGGCTGAGGAGGCATCCTCATGTGATAGTCGCCCTGTGACAGAGCAGAACGGGAACTAAGATACTATCTAAAACCCTCAAGGAGTAAGGCCAGTGCCAGGGATCTGGGATGAGTGGAGCTCAATTTCTCTCTCCAATGGTCTAGTGCTCTTTTGCTGCTTCCCACCAGATCCCAAAGGTCACACAGGACATTGAGATGCTATCATTAAGCCCAAGTCAAAAGCTGGAGCAGACCAGGCAGAATGCTAGGAAGCAGGCCTTAGAAGTTCAGAAACCAGAAGTCAGAGGTGAGGAATTTGTAAATCTCAGATAACAGGACCAGATGGGGTTTTCTGAAGTCAAGGAACCAGTCAACTGTCATAAACCAATGAGGAAGAGAAGGAACTGGTCTGTCGTGCAGAGATTTAAACAGCTACATACTCTGGCCCCAGTGACCTTCCCGACAGGGCTACAAATAGATCCTAGAACTGGAAAGCAGACTTCTCACCACAGGAGATTCGGTTCTTAGACAGTTCGAGTCAGTGGCAACACATACTCTGTTAGGCTCCGCACCTCCTCTGGGGCACCTTGAGCCCTCATCCTTATGTGGGCCAGGGGGAGATACCCCTGCCTGGTGCTAACAAGCCTGCTGGATAGAATTCTATACTACCTGTCTGTCTTCTTTCTTACCAGGTAACCAATGCTAGCTTCCCTTTTCTGAGGTATAGGTCAGGTCCTTCTTTAAATGCTTGTTTGGGTAAGGATCTGCTGCAAAATCCAGTTGCCTGAAACTTACTTGGCAAATGCACGTGGTTTCCCCAGAACACATCCTACGCTAAGCAAGCCTGCTGAGTCCAGGGAAGGGTTGCACGGGCCTTTATTTTTGACAATTAAAAAACAGTGAAAGCCAAGAGCGGTGGTGTTGGTGCGTGCCTGCAATCCTAGCATTCAGGAGGCTGAATCACGAGGTTTGCCGTGAATTCGAGGCCAGCTTGGACTAAGTGGCAAGTTCCAGGCCTGCCTGAACCCCTCAGAAAGGTTTTGTTTTGAGAAAACCAGCCAAACAAGGGCTGGAAAGATGGTTTATAAGTTAATAGCTCTTGTTCTTCCAGAGGACCTGGGTTTGATTCCTAGCACCCACATGGTGGTCCACAACTATCTGTATCTCTAGTTATAAGGTATCTTTGGCCCACCCCTCTGGCCTCTACAGGCACTGCATAGAAAATGGCAAAATACCCATACATAAAAAACACAAACAAAAGGAAGAGTGAAGGCTGGGTGTAGTGGCACACACTTATAATTTGATCATCAAAAAATGCGACCTGGTCATCCTGGGCTGCATATCTCCTTTGAGGCTATCCTGGGCTAATAGCAAGTTTACCCTGCTTCAGACAAAGAAAAGTTCATGCAATAATGAGAAAGGGATCCACCCAGAGTACAGCATGCATTTCTTTTCATTCTTAGGCTACCATTCTTTTCCCTACCGCATGTCTCCCAGGTAGTTCTGTTGGATTATTTGTATATAATTTTTTTTATTTTTTATTTTTGAGACAGTGTTTTTCTGTATATCCCTACCTGTCCTGGACCTCAATATGTAGACCAGTCTGGCCCTGAACTCCAAGATCCACCTGCCCCTGCCCCTGCCCCTGCCCCTGCCCCCGCCCCTGCCCCTGCCTCTGCCCCTGCCTCAAGTGTTGGCGATTAAAGTCATGCACCACCACTCCTGGCTTATAACTTTTTTTAAAAAATTATGACATTAAACAATATTGAAATAAACCTAGACTTTATCTTCTTTTGCTCATGAGTTTAAAATAATGTTATGAAAGAGCAGATCCCATTGTGTATGTTTTACTACAATAAAATTTAAATATCACACACACACACACACACACACACACACACACACACACACACACATACGCACATTGAGCTACTTAAGATTTCCAGAGAACTAACTATTCTCCTGGTCTGTATGTTTAAGAAGGGGTGTGTAATGCTGTGGGAGGTGTCCCGGTCATTGTTAGTTAAAGTTTTGTCATAATAAGCTGATAGGGGAGTCTTTGCAGGCGTTCACTAGGTGAGTCAGTTTCGATTAGTCTGCCTGTTAGTGTCTCCACCCAGGAGGGAAAATGCAAAGGAAGCTGCAAACATAATTTCAGATACTGTGTGCTTCTCTCTAGCTTAATGAAAGTCCCACAAACAAATGTATTCATTGTAGAAAAAAATTAATTACAGATTAGTAAAACAAAAATACATCATTAATCTCTGTATCTTGTGCTATTAACATTTTTATTGGATTTTTTTAAATTTACATTTCAAATGTTATCCTCTTTCCCAGTTTCTCATCCATAGACCCCCTATCCCATCCCCCATTTCCCTTCTTCTTTGAGGGTGTTCCCCCACTCATCCACCCACCCCTTCCCGCCTCCCCACCTTGACATTCCCTTACACAGGGTGGGGGGTCCAGCCTTGGCAATATCAAGGGCTTCTCCTCCCACTGATGCCCAACAAGACCATCCTCTGTTACATTTGTGGCTGGAGCCATGGGTCTGTCCATGTGTGCTCTTTGGATGGTGGTTTAGTCCCTGGGAGCTCTGGTTGGTTGGTATTGTGGCTGCAAAAGCCACTAGCACTTACCTTGTCTTCTCCTTTTTCTCACCTCCATTCAGCATTTCCCATGCAGTCTATATGGATAGATTTTGTCCTTTTCAACCTGGCTTTGGTCATTCATGAGGAACATTCCATAAGATTGCACCCTTCCTAACATTTCACCCCTTTTTAATTTTTTTACTAGATTGCCATTTTTCTTTTTTGCTACTTCTTAATTCCAAATTACGAGTGTTTGTGCAGCACCTACTGCGTGACAGTACTGCTCCAGCTGCTAGATGCCAAGACAAGTGCTCTCTTGGGGTTTAAAGTCAAGGCCAAAGCTGCTGGGGAGAACAACACAAGACAACAACAAAAACAAAACAACTAGACTAGATTGGTTGGAGCACACAGTGGGGAAGCAGAGGCAGGTGGATTTCTCAGAACCTGGAGCCACCATGGTCCACATAGTGAGTTCCAGGCCAGGCAAGACTACACTTCACCTGTGTCAAAAACAGAACAAACCCCACTAAATTCTATAGTTGCGTATATTAGCGTTAAAGCAAAAGGCTGAGTGATATATTAAAGATAATGAGTGCATTGAAGGGAAATAAAGGTAGGGACGAAAATAAATAGAGTCGGTAAGTATAGTTCTGAACAGGGTGGCCATGAAGTGGTCCACTCATAAGACAGCACTTGAGAAAGGAAATAAAGGAAATGATATCATAAGCCATGTAGATATCTGTGGTTCAAACCTAAAACGATCACCTCCTGCAGTGGTTCTCAACCTGTGGGTTACCAACCCTTTGGTGGTCCAATGCTTCTCTCACAAAAGTCTAAGACCATCGCGAAACACAGATATTTATATTATGACTTCTCTCAGTACTAGAATTACAATTATGAAGTAGCAATGAAAATGAGGAAACTGTATTAAAGGGTCGAGGTAGTAAGAAGGTTGAGAACCACTGCCCTATTCGCTTAATTATCTGAACACATACTCCTTAGACAGTGGTATATTTGGGAAGTGCGGAACCTTTAGAAGGTGGGACTCTCCTAGAGAAAGTGGGTCTCTTTAGGAAGGGCCTATATCCAAGCCTTCATCAACTTCAAGTTCCCTCTGCTTCCTGGCGCAACAAACAGCTGTTGAACACTCAGTTACTACGGACAGGTCACTCTACCATTCCTTCCCAACCATGATGATCTTAAAGCCCCTGACCATGGTGCCAAAATAAATTCTTTCTCTATTAAGTTGCTTCTGTTAGGCATTTGTTCATAGTAAAGCAAAAGTAAATAAGGCAGAAATTTGGCACCAAGAATGGGTCCATTGCTGTGATGAACCTAGCCACATGGTTCAAACTAATTTGGAACTGGTTTGCAGGGGTTCCAGAAGCCTTACGAAACTGTAAGCAAAAATTAGTAGGCCATTCTGGTGGGAGTTCGGAAGACCAGAATGCTGACAGAAATGTGGCTAGTTTCTGAGGTATTATGGGCTAGAGGTCACTCTTGTTTTATATTCTGGAAATGAATCTGTCTATGCTGTGCCTTTGACCTCCAGATTTCAGCGATGTTTGATTAAAAGTAGTTAAGTAATTAATTCAGTACAAAAATATCGGAAGACAGTATACCATCCAGTCTGTGATGTGGTGATCACTCACTGCTTTTTCTTTTCTTATTTTATTTATTTATTTTTACACTCCAGATTTTATTCCCCTCCTGATCCACCCTCCGACTGTTCCAAATCCCATACCTCCTCACTCCCAACCCCTGTGTTAATGAGGATGTCCTCACCCCATCAACTCCACCAGACCTCAAAACTTCCTGGGGCCTCCAGTCTCTTGAGGGTTAGGTGCATCTTCTCTGACTGAACCCAGATCCAGGAGTCCTCAGCTGCGGATGAGTTGGAGGCCTCATCTCAGCTGGTATATGCTGCCTGGTTGGTGATCCAGTGTCAGAGATCTCGGGGGTCCAGGTGAATTGAGACTGCTGGTCCTCCTACAGGATTGCTCTCCTCCTCAGCTTCCTCCAGCTTTTCTCTAATTCAACCACAGGGGTCAGCAGCTTCTGTCCATTGGTTGGGTGCACATATCTGCATCTGAATCTTTCAGCTGCTTGTTGGGTCCTTTGGAGGGCAGTCATGAGAGGTCCCTTTTTTGTGAATGCCCTATAGCTTCACTAATGCTGTCAGGTCTTGGAGCCTCCCCTTGAGCTGGAACCTACCTGGGCCTATCGCTGGACCTTCTTTTTCCTCAGTCTCGTCTCCATTTACATCCCTGTAGTTTTTTCAGACAGAAACAATTATGGGTCAGAGTTTTGACTGTGGGATAGCAACCTCATCCTTCACTTGATGCTCTGTCTTTCTGCTGGAGGTAAGCTCAACAAGTTCCTTCTCCCCACTGTATGGCATTTCATCTAGGGTCTGCCCCCACACACTTTGAGTCCTGAGAGTCTCTCACTTCCCAGGTGTCTGGTACAATCAGGAGGGTCCTCCTAACCTTTTTCCTCCTGAGGTTGCCTGTTTCCATTCTTTCTGCTGGCTCTCAGGGCTTCAATCCTTCCCCCCACCGCAATCCCCTTTTCCTCCCCTGTCCCTCCTTCCCTTCCCCTTTGTGGTTGCTTTCTTCTCCCTCCCAAGCAGTACTGAGGTGTTCTCCCTTGGGCTCTTCAGCTTGTTGACCATTTTGAGTTCTGTAGACTGTATCTTGGGTATTCTGTACTTTTTTTTGGTGGGGAGGGATATCCATTTATTAGTGTGCATATCCTTTTGTGTCTGAGTTACCTCACTCAGGATGAAATTTTCTAGTTCCATCCATTTGCCTGCAAAACTCAGGATGTCCTCATTCTTATTAGCTGAGTAGTACTCCATTGTGTAAATGAACCACATTTTCTGTATCCATTCTTCTCTTCTGGGACATCTGGGTTGTTTCCCACTTCTGGCTATCACAAATAAGGTTGCTATGAACATAGTGGAACATGTGGCCCTGTGGCATGGTGGGGCATCTTTTTGGTATATTCCTAAGAGTGGTATTTCTGGATCTTTAGGTAGGTCTATTTACAATTTTCTGAGGAGCTTCCAAATTGATTTCCAGAGTGGTTGTACCAGTTTGCAATCCCACCAGCAATGAAGGAGTGTTCCTCTTTCTCTATATCCTCACCAACATGTGTTGTCACCTGAGGTTTTGATCTTAGTCATTCTGACTGGTATAAGGTGAAATCTCAGGGTTGTTTTGATTTGCATTTCTCTGATCACTAAGGACTTTGAACATTTCTTTAGGTGCTTCTCAGACATTCGAGATTCCTCTGTTGTGAATTCTCTGTTTAATTCTATACCCCACTTTTTGATTGAGTTGTTTGGATTTTTGGTGGTTAGCTTCTTGAGTTCTTTATATATTTTTGATATTAGCCCTCTATCTGGATGTGGGGTTAGGAAAAGTTTTTCCCAATATGTAAGATGCTGATTAGTCTTATTGACTATGTCCTTTGCCTTACAGAAGCTTTCCAGTTTAATGAGGTCCCATTTATCAGTTCTTGATCTTAGAGCATGAGATACTAGAGTTCTGTTTAAGAAATTTTGCCTTGCCAATGAATTCAAGGCTCTTTCCCACTTTCTCTTCTATTAGTTTGAGTGTATCTGGTTTTATGTTGAGGCTCTTGATCCACTTGGACTTGAGCTTTATACAAGGAGATAAAAATGGGTCAATTTGCACTCTTTTACATGCTGACCTCCAGTTGAACCAGCACCATTGGTTGAAAATGCTGTCTTTTCCCCATTGGATAGTTTTAGCTCTTTTGTGAAAGATCGAGTGTGCATAAGTGTGTGGTTTTATTTCTGTGTCTTCAACTCTATTCCACTGATCAACCTGTCTGTTGCTGTACCAATACCAGGCAGTTTTTATCACTACTGTTCTGTAGTACAGCTTCTGGTCAGGGATGGTGATTCCGCCAGCCTTTCTTTGTTTTTAAAGATTCTTTTCGGTATTTTTTTTTTTTTGCCTTTCCAGATGAATTTGAGAATTGCTTTTTCCATGTCTTTGAAGAATTGTTTGAGATTTTGATGGGGATTGCATTGAATCTGTAGATTACCTTTGGTAGGCTGTCCATTTTTTTGACATTAATTCTGCCAATCCATGAGCATGGGAGATCTCTCCATTTTCTGAGATCTTCTTCGATTTCTTTCTTGAGAGACTTGAAGTTCTTATCATATAGATTTTTCATTTGTTTGTTTAGAGTTACCCCAAAATATTTTATATCATTTGTGGCTATCGTGAAGGGAGTTGTTTCCCTAATTTCTTTCTCAGCCTGTTTATCATTTGAATAGAGGAAGGCTAATGATTTATTTGAGTTAATTTTATATCCAGCCACTTTGCTGAAGTTGTTTATCAATTGTAGAAGTGCTCTGGTAGAAATATTGGGGTTGCTTATGAATACTATCACATCATCTGCAAATAGTGATACCTTTAATTCTTCTTTGCCAGTTTGTATCCCCTTGATCTCTTTTTGTTGTCTTATTGTTCTAGCTAGTACTTCGAGTACTATATTGAATAGATACGGGGAGAGTGGGCATCCTTGTCTTGTCCCCGATTTTAGTGGGATTGCTTCAAGTATCTCTCCATTTAATTTGATATTGGCTGTTGGTTTGCAGTAAATTGCTTTCATTCTGTTTATGTATGGGACTTCAATTCCCGATGTCTCCAATACTTTTAACATGAAGGGGTGTTGTATTTTGTCAAATACTTTTTCTACATCTAAGGAGATGATCATGTGGTTTTTATTTCTTTTCGTTTGTTTATATAGTGGATTACATTAATGGATTTGCATATATTGAACCAACCTTGCATCCCTGGGATGAAACATACTTGCTCGAGGGGAATGTTGGTTTTGATGTGTTCTCGGATTCGGTTTGCGAGAATTTTATTGAGTATTTTTGCATCAATATTCATAAGCAAGATTGGTCTGAAGTTCAAGGAAAAGAAACAGAGGGTAGAGTGGAAATATGAGAGAAGTTTCTGGGTTGGTATGTGTGAGTATTAGGAAGTTTCAAGTTTCAGACAAGATTATTGAGGGAAAGGCAGCTACAGTTGTTAAGGATATCAATGCAATTAATGAGGGACCAGACACTTTGCAATATGGAAGAACACCCAACCCACAGAGGCTCCAAGGTATTAAATTGAAAATTCATATGAAAAACATACATTATAAAAAACAGAGTGCCTGGAAAGATAGAGCCTTTTGGGGCAATTTGCTAGAGAAAGGCTATCTAGGTAAATGACTTCTGAGAGTCAGCTATAAGCACTTTTAACCATTGTCAGAAGAGGACATCTTGAGCTAAGAAGAGAGTTTGGTATTATCTATTCAATGTTGGTTTTGAAGACATACAGGATGCAAGAATAACAGGTACAAGGAGCCTTAAGCCAAGGTTTCAGAAAGAAAAAAATTAATACTCAATGAAACTAGACAGTGTGAACAGAGTCAGATTTTCTAAGAGATCAATATGTGAAACTTTGAGGATTTGAAGCTTAGCTACAATAGAGACCTTAAGATGTTAGAGATGCCAGGAATGCTGAACATGTGCTGAGGAAAACTACATGTACCACATGTGGCCAGTTCAAGAGAAAGGTCACATAATGTTGTAAATTAAAGGACTGTGGTGTGGGGCAACCCAAGCCTAATTGGAGCCCAAATGATGCTACCATAAACCCTAAATGCCTTGTAGAAAAACAGGGTTTGATGTCTGACCTATTGTGTTTTAGTCTTGCTTTGGTCCAACCCTTTCTTGCTATTTCCCCATCCTGCCCTCCTGCTTGGAATGGGGATGTTCACTATTTATCATTATATATATATATATCGAAAGTATCTAATTCTCCTTTTCAGTTTATTAAGTTTGATTGAGACTTTGAGTTTCAAAAGTGCTCTGAATTTTGACTTTTCTTTTGGCTGCCCTAAACTGTTAATTGTAGGCCTCCCTTCTCTTTGGGGGGGTCATTGGCCAGCCCCTCAAGGACAAAGGTAGCAGAAGCAGTGAGCAGAGTTTAGACAGCTGTAAGAAAGAGAGATGGGCCCTGGGTTCGGTCCCCAGTTCCGAAAAAAAAAAGAAAGAAAGAAAAAAGAAAGAGAGATGGACTTCCAGAGATCACTGCACTGAGACAACTCTGTTGTTCCAGGGATAGGGAGTATAAGGGATTTTAGGGGTACAGGTGGAAAGGGTAATTGGTCATAACATAGTACCTAATTATCTTATGGGTGGGAAGGCTTGATTGGTCATAATACAGTACCTAATTGTGTGGGAAGCCAGAGTGGTACTCGTGTGCTGAGTTATGCAGGGCTTGCAGAGAGTTCTGCACACAGCCATTTTTCAGATAAGTATGTGCTCAGGCACACTCTCTAGACAAGGTCAGGCACAGAAAGGGAAACCCCACAAGAAATCCTCCAAGGATTTGGGCCAAGCTTGAAGAGCCATCCGGACATAGAGGACGTCAACCTTAATGGGAGGGTTCTCCAACAGTCCACTGATTATGAATTTTACAAACATTATGTGGATCACATGGTAGAGGTGGCTGGAGACTATTTGCCTTCTCCAGGTGGCTCAGTGACAGTCACCAATAAGTGGTGGAAACTGTGCCCTGTCTACTAAGGCCAAGGTCCTTGCAGCCTACAGATGGCAGCCCACATATGTCCTATTGTTTGTGGACTGGTTTGGTGATCCAATGGGTGTCAAGAATTCTTCTGATAGTTTTTACAGAACAGGTTAATGAAGGTAATCTCAAAGAATTTATAAGTTGCGTCGTTAGGAACTGGGCATGTGTAGGCACAGAGGACATGAATCCTTCATATGACATAAGCTTGCTAGGCCTTGTATCCCGGCCTGCCTGCTTTATCCAACTGTGTGGGATGGGAAGCCCTGTGTATCGCAGCGAGCTGCCAGCTGTGGATCCTCAGGAAAAAGTACATCACATCTGACTGCTTCTTCTACTACAGCTCTTGGATATATTTGTATCCATCTTGGCATATTTGACAGCTGTGATCAGACCTAGGCTTTTGAATGGTGCTGAAACTATTAATTACCATGGGGAATTTTGAAGCCAGACTGGATATGTTCTGCATTTTAAGATGGACATGAACCTTTGGGGACAAGAGTAGATATAGTTTGAAAATAAAATGCTCCTTCAGCCTCGTATGTTTGAATATTTGGTCCCTAATGGGAAGAACTATGGAAAGGAACTGTGGGCCACTTGGAGGACACGGGTGGCTCTGAGCATTACAGCCCAAGCCCCATTTCTGAACCTAGCCCTCTTAGCTTCCTGGTTGGTACCACGAGACAAGTAGCTGTTGAACAGTCTTGTTGCTCCACACTAAGCCCCTTACATGTCTTCCTCGCTGAGATGCTCTAAAACATTGAATCAAAATAAATTTCTCCTCTTTTTTTTTTCTTCTGTTGGGTTATGTCACAAGAATGTAAAAGTAATATAATTGAAGAACACCGTGTTTTTGTTTTCTTTTATTCTAGTTTGGATTATATTTGAGGGCATCTTTGCTAGGATGTTGTAATAAAGCTGTTTCCTGTGCGTGTGACATGACCATCAGCTATTATGAAGAATATGTCACCCTACAGAATACCTTAGCAGGCAAGTATGGCCACAAGATAAACAGAACAGCACAGTGACAACTAGGCCTATAGTGATGGTATCATTCTCTCACAGAAGGAGTGGGATAAGGATAGTCATGAAGGTCCCTTCTGGGATTCTGGTCACCACACTCTACTGTTCTGTGGAAGTAGTCTTAAAGGAGGAGTGTTAGAGTATAGAGTTGGAAGGTTGGGACTCTGGGGAACAACTTTTTTCTGAGTTATCACCCATGCTAAGGTTGGGCTTTTAGGAGAAACAAGCTACCTTTGAGTTACCCATGTTCATGTAAGCAAACCCTCATAAACTCATTGATTCACCGAGAGAGCCACCAGTGATGAATCCTCTCCATAGCTGTCTTTCCTTGTCAGTGCCAATCCAGAGTGATCTTTATGTGTACCTAGGCAAAATCATATGATACGAGATTATTGGCATGTCCTACCATGCCTAGCTTTGTGGAAGAACAAACTTGGCACAGGAAATGTCAAGTGCAAGGCTCCAAGGTAGGAGTGTTTTTTGTCTATGTTGTTGGAACACAATGAATAGATGAGGTCAAGGAATACTTTTGGCAGATATGTGGGAGAAGGTGTGGCTAGGGAAGGGTGTGGCTAATTTTTCAATTAGTTTGATTTCCCCAGTGAAACCAGAAGGAAGGCCATCAATTGTATGAGTGTGGTAGTTTGAATATGCTTGGCCCAGCGGGTGGCACTACTTGGAGGTGTGGCCTTGTTGGAGGAAGTGTGTCACTGTAGGCGTGGGCTTTAAGACCCTCCTCCTAACCAAGTGGGAGCCAATCTGCTCCTAGCTGCATTCAGACCAAGAGGTGGAACTTTTGGCATCCTAGTTCCATACCTGCCTGGACACTGCCATGCTCCCACTTTGATGGTAGTGGACTGAACCTTTGACTCTGTCAGCCAGCACAAATTAAATGTTGTCCTTATAAAAGTTGCCTCAATCATGGTGTCTGTTCACAGCAGTAAAACCCTAAAACAATGAGGCCAAAGGGCGATAGGTAAAGATGAGGTCTAGACGTCTTCCTAGAGACTGGGAAAGTAAATGGACACGAAAACTGAATGTTTATGAGGAAACAGAACTAATTGCCAAGGGCCACTTGAAGTTCACTGTCAGGAATTTTCAAATGCTATTAGTCAGAAGGTTTGTGTATTCAACCCTGCTGAAATGCATTGGTGCAGGCATGGTTATAGAGTGGAGGTTAACATATGATTAGGTCTTGCAAGTACCAAAGAGGAAGAAAGAGGCATAAAGGAACTGGGAACTGATTTAAGAGAGTCACTTCATCAGTTGTCTAAGGAATTGAAACTGATGCAGAAGCATGACAATAGAAAATGGAATTGTCTCGGGATCCAAGACTTATCTGAGTTAAAGTAAAAGTAGAGGGGTGGTGAGAATATAAAAGAAAGCGGTCAGAGGGAGAGTAGCTCAGAATTTCAGAGTGAAGTAGTGGCTTATTTATTTGGAACTGTACTGTGATGTGGTGGTCACTCGAAATGTGTCAATAATGAACACACACACACAAAATCTTCAAGCACACCAGAAGAGGGGATCAGATCCCATTACGTATGTTTGTGAGCTACCACTGGGGCTGCTGGTAATTGAACTTGGGACCCTTAGAAAAGCAGTCAGTGCTCTTAACACCTGAGCCATCTCTCCAGCCCCTGGCTTAGGTTTTTCTAATACTACTTTATTCAGGGTTCTTCAGTGGTTCAACCTCTCTTCTAGCCCATTGATCAGGGGTAGGGGGAAAAAGGGAAAGGGGGTTGTGGACCTGCGTAGTAGTTCTTTTGGGAGATTTTGTTCTTTACTGTCAGGTAACCAGCAGTCCAGTCCAATAGCAAACACCAATATCCATCAGTAGTGACAGGCTAGTCCAAGGCAAACACGAAACACGGATCAGTAGCAGCATCTAAATCCTGCAAAGCTTCACTGAATGAGCATGAGTCAGCGGAACTGGCGAGAATCAGCTGGAATACTACAAGTTCTTTGTTGAGTTTCTCTTCTTGAACTCAAGACAAGCGAAGTTCAGGGAAGATCAGTGAAGCATGTACAGCATGGCAATGCAAGAGCATCCTTTCACGGTCTGTGGGGTTCTAGTTATACTCTTCCCAAACATCACGTGCCCTCTCAAATGTCTGTTTCAGCAAAACATCCTCTCACAAGACAGCTTCCCCCCCAAAAAAAATCACAACTGAGTTTACAAAGAAACCAGAAATTTCCATGTCATGTCTCAATTGGTATGTTATTGGAGAGAGGATCAGAAGACCCTTTTCCTAACTGGGAGCTTTGGGTCAGTGATGGCTGCTGCTGAGAGGGGACTGACTCAGTTTTCCTTAGCAACGTGGCCCATGAGCCTGGGGTCGCCACTACACTCCTTCACACATGGGCAGTTTTGACTGTCCTCAGTGGGAGGAAGGAAAGGAGAAGAAAAAGGAAGAGGAAAAAGGGACTCATGGTTTGAGGGTGTGTGGGGATGTCCAGAAAGAGTTAGAAAGAGGTGTGAAAAGTGTACATGATGTAAATAAATTGCACTCATATATGTAATTACCAAAGAGCACATAAAAATATTTTAAAAGATGTGCTATAGTGTAAATTATGCTGAATTCTCATGAGTTAGTACCAACAAGAAATATTTCACTAATAGATTTTAAAATATAGGCTCTCCATTGAAATGGCAGGATTTTAAACATACTAGTTTAAGAAAGTATATCATGGGGTAAAGAGATGACTCAGATGTTTAGAGCACTGGCTGCTCTTCCAGAGGATCTGGGTTTGATTCCTAGTACACAGAGGCAGATCATAAAATCTGTAACTCCAGTTCCAGGGAATCTGACACCCTCTCTGGCCTCCTCGAGCACCAGGCATATAAGCCATACACAAACAGACGTGAAGGTGAGACACCCCCACAGAACTAACGCAAACACACAGTCCTGAAAGTGTATTATTAAAAATAGTATCTCTCAATGGATGTGGATCACGTTTTTATTATATTTTGTGGGGAAAGTGGTGGTGATGGGTAAAGCTGTGAAAGTAAGATTCATCTACAGGGGTATTATAATGTCTGTACACTCATAGTAGAGGCATTTTGGAATGACTGAAAGTGAACTGGAACATAGCAATCCTCTAGTAATGGTCCAGGATGAAAAAGGATTGTACAAGTACATGCAGTAAGTAGTTCACAGTTTGATGACATGATGTTCAAAGCTGGGAGATATTAGGGAGGAACAAAGGGGAATTGTCTAGACATGGCAGCGAGGTTCCAAAGAGACATTTGTTCCAGGGTCAGCGCTAGCGGCACAAAGGCTGCGATAGAAAAACATTGCCACAATTTGACAGGGCCACAGAGGAGGTGTGTCCCAGCAGATGCAGCTTAGTGCAGGAAGGGAGAGAATGCTTTTTGCTGAGAATGGCCTCTGAGTTCCAGATCCAACTGGAAGGTTCGGGAGTTAAACAAGAAAGTAAGATGTAAGGTGAATTGAAGAGCTAGGGCTGCTTAAGGGACTGACACGTATGGTGTTAGGAAACTTAATGAAATGCACTCTGGTGTTTTCCAGCCAGAAAACAAAGGGAAGGCTATGAGCACAGGAAGGTAGAGAGGAGATAGTCTCCTTTATTCTCCTCTGTAGAGGACATAATAGATTGAGGAAATGGGGGTTATATTTGAGTCTGAGGTAAGGCTCTTCTACCTAGCCACCAAATGGTGATGTCCCTCGAGGTCCAGAGTCCTAAGTGCTCTTAACTTCTCATGCAATCTTTACACTATTGTTTGAGTGGTATAAACAAATGTAGAACATAGGCCATATGGTAAAGGCTAGGCTGCTAGCCATGGGCACTATCCTGAGGTGATGGGACCTTTAGGTGGTATGGGCTGGTGAGAGAAATTTAGTTATAGGGACTGGTTTTCAGTTTCAGAGGTTTAGTCCATTATCATCATGGTGGGAAACATGGCAGCATGCAGACAGACAGGATGCTGGCGAAGGAGCTGAGAATTCTATATCTTGATCTGTAGGCAGCAGGAAGAGAACTCTTAAGCATCTGAGACCTCAAAGCCTTCCCCCACAATGGCACACTTCCTCCAGCAAGGCCATATCTCCTAATAGTGCCACTCCCTGTGTGCCAAGCATTCAAACACGAGTCTATGGGGGCCTTTCCTGTTCAAACCATCACACACATGTTCCTGCTATTACCAAACTGTCCTACTGTGGCACTTATAAAATTCAGAACTCTTGTCATTCCATTCTATGTAACCTAAAACTCTGCAGTAGCTTCACATTGTTCTTAAGATGAAGCCTTACCTCTTCTTCAAGCTCTGGAGTCCCCACATCCAGCCTCTCTTCAACCTGCACTGCCCCTCACCCTCAGACACCCTGTGGTCTTACTTCTCTGGGGTTCCAGCATGGGCTATGTTCCCAACTGTCACAGAGTCTTGCTGAAATTGCTCCTTCCAGTTAACATGCCCATCTTCCTGATTTCATATCGGAAAAACCTTGCTTGAGCTTTCGAGCTCAGGTAATTAGGTAAAAGACCTAATTCTATGGTCTTTCAAGTCTCTGGAACAGCTCCATGTTGGTTTTATTTGATGAACATTTCCCCTAAGGGAGCAGACTCTCTATGAGGGCTGGCAGCACATCTGCCTTCACTCAGTATTGTACTAGGCTTGATGTTACACAAAAGGCTGAGAAGCAACTTTGTTCATATTATATACCACCACAGAATGTTCTATGTGTGGTACACGCTAAATATTGTTGAATGAATGAATGAGTGAGTTGGGGTGTTATGAAGATCCTGAAGCTGTTTTCAACTACAGGGTAGGCCATCTACTATGGATTCTAGAGGTTCTGAAACTCAGCGTCAGTCAGTAAATGGATGATGTATGCCTCTAGATCTGTGCCAAGCTCTATGTTGGACTGCTACTAAGCCAACTGTAGCAACCAAGTAGGAATTGAGAGATTTGGGAGGTGGCACGAGTATTACAGCTCATACTTCTGTATCAGATCTGCAATAGTTTGCCCAAGCAAGTCGCTGATCTTGGCATCTGCTGTTCTGGGTAAATTCCTTTCCTCTTTCTGACACAGCAGCCATTTGCCACGTAGCTCTCATCCCTGGGTGTTGAGGTAAATAGCAACCAAGCAGGTGGCATAAGCAGGCTCTGCTGGTTAACATGAGCTGCCACTTCCTGTGTTAGATCAACCCCTTGGGTGGGTTACTGACATTCAACTTGCCTTGATGAAAGGGAGTGGAGGTAGGAAGCAGTTCCACATAAGTACTTTCCATCTCTGACACGATAGGTTGTCTATCCATACTCACTCGAGCCCCTGAAATGTTTACTGCCTGTCATGACATAGCTATTTTCAGTGACAAATGCTGCAGCTTCTAGGCCAGGCTCTCTGGTTCTGCCTTCCTCTGGGTACAGAAGACGGAAGCAGCAGATGCCCCACTACCGGTAGTCTCTGTGCCAGGAATCTGCCTGTGTTGCTGTGGGTGCCCTGGGCCTCTTTTCCTGTCTGCCCTTCACAGCTCCTATGATTGCTGACTCTTTGCCATTTGACCATCTGCCTTGCCTGGCCCCCACATTTGTGAGCTGACGCTTGCAATGCTTTTGGGTTCCCATCTGGCCCAGCACCAAGGGTGAATGAAGGTCTCATACCTGTTACTGCTCCTCTGACCACTGCAGACTTGGCCCCGTAGTCCTTTCTCTTCTACTTACAGACCTGATGTGATCCTCACAGAGTTTAGAGCTAAGAAGGCCACCCAGCTATTGTCTTTATGTCTCCTCACTAAGAAAGCACTGTGGAGTAGGTGATAAAACAAACAAACAAACAAACCCAATGTAAGTTTACTTTTCCTTCTGAGAGCAAGGACTTAGGTTGTTTAGAATATGGAAGTTATGTGAAAATATGGGTTGACCTGAGGTTGGGGAAAAGGAAGAGAAAGTACATATAAGAGGAGGCTGACATACATCAGTCATTTGGACTGACCTAGAAGTAATTGTTCTACCCCTCCATTGTGGATGGCAGCTGGGCATAGCAGGAAGCTGTTGGGTGGGGCCTTGGCCACAAAGCTTCACCTTCGTCTCATCCCCATTCCCATCAACATTCTCAAGTCCAAGAGTCTTTTGTACTGACAAACAAGTGCCAGCAGGACCAGGGCCTCAACACTTTTGGCTACACGTGGGAAACTCTAAGTCATAATGTATATAGCACTCTGTGCAAAGAGAGCCCTCTGCAAAAGCAGAGGCAGGATGGGGTTTCACTTCTCTCATCTCTTGTTTCTTAGATTATAAAAGCAGTCCATGTTTATGGAAAAATAAAACCAATAAAAGTCTTTGGCTATCCCTGGTTGTTTTTTGTTATGTGTTTGTTTGTTTGTTTGTTTGTTTGAGACAGGGTTTCTCTGTGTAGCCTTGGCTGTCCGGAAATTCACTCTGTAGACCAGGTTAGCCTCAACTCACAGAGTTGAGATCAGCCTGCCTCTGCTGGGATTAAAGGAAGGCATGGGCTACCATAGCCTGGCTACTATCTCTGATTCTAGTCCCCAAACCTAAAACCTGACATTAATGATCTTCGGAAACTTTCTGGCAACGTGATACTATTTAATGATGTCATAAACAATTTATAGAGGCAGAATGCAAGTGCAGGTGCACAAGCACACACAAGGACAGAAAGACTCTGATGCTGACAGGAAGGAAAGGGTTTATTTGAATTATACTTCCCAGGTCACAGTCCATCATTGAGGGAAGCCAGGGCAAGCATTCAAGACATGGAGGAAGGAACTGACGCAGAGACCATAGAAGAATATTGCTTATTGGTTTGCTGCTCATGGCTAGCTCAGCTTGCTTTTACGTATATCCCAGGACCCCCTGTTCAATGAATGATGACACTGCCCCAAGTGAGCAAGGTCCTCCCACATCCATCATAAAGCAAGACAATGCCTTCCAAACTTCCCTAGAAGCAATCTGATAGAGGTGTTTTCACATTTGAGGTTCCCTTTTCCAAGATGACTTTAGCTGTGCCAAGTTGTCAAAAAAAACTAACCATCATACTGTCTTACAAAAATTATGTAGTTTAGAAGGTGAGTCTCCAACATCTAGTTAGCTTTAGTTGCCTTAGCAGCCAAATATTATAATTAATAATAACAATAACAATAATAATAACAATAATATACCCTTACGGGTTTATTGTGAATATTAAATGGAAGTAATATACTCCTACAGCATAGAATTGTATAACAGCCAACAATGTTAATGCATTATCTCTCTGCTTGTATCTCTGTGTGTGCAGTTGTGCCAGAGATTATGTTCACATACGGGCCTTGATGCATATGGGTGTGTGTGCATAGCTGTACTGCTGGAGATCAAGCCTGAGGTGTCATGCATGCAAGGCAGGCACTGTACCATTGAGCTGTACCTAGTCTGAGTGTGAGCGATTATTGCAGTCATTGTTAATGTTTCAGCGGTTCGCTGGTGCTTACGGTAGTGCGTCCTATCTTCACTCTTTTGTCTGCTTGCAGCCAGCATATTGGAAAGTCTTCTTTCTGATAGTATCTTTGCTTTGCAATTCTTTCTTTGGTCATTATGATGTTTCTTCCAGGAAAGCTTTGAATGTCACACTTGTTACCGTATACCTTTGGGGGGAGGGGCTTTATATCTCATAGTTAGTGGATATAAAGGAAGTGTGTAGGATATTTTAGTAGCCAAGGTCAGTGGTCATTTTCTGGTTTCTTCTCTCTGGTTTACTATATGCCTGAAATGGAGACATTGACTGACTTCCTACACATCACTCATATTACCCAAGAACATCAAATAGGAAAAACCACGGAGAATCATTAAGGTAGTTTCTGCTTGCTGTCTGCATTGACTATAACCTCCACCCGAGACATCCTGGGACAGTCATTCTGACCCTTTCGGAGATTCTGTTTTGTTTTTAATTTGTATTTAGAGTGACTGGCTTAAAACTCCTAGCTCTAATATTTTGCATCTTGAATGCTCTTAGTTGTCTGTGAAATGGAGTCTGCCTACACACTCTCCTATTCTTGATTTATAAATAGGTTCAGCTGCCAACAATTACACATACTCTATTTTTCGATGCTCCTTAAAGAGGTTTTTAGAGGGTAGGTGGCTTTTACTCTTATAAACTTATCTGGAAACTCCACTTCCCCAACACGGGCATATTTGGAAGGATGCTGACGACTCAGTCTGAGAAGCCCAAGAAATAATCTCTAACACGCAGAATAAATCCAGTGTCAAATTTCTAACAGATCTTCATAGGAACAGGCCTAGGACCAGCTCGTGCATGTTAGGATGTGTATACCCGAGCACTTTTGTGTCATACATGGTCACACATGCAACGCAAAACACTGGTGATGGAAACATTAAGATGACGGAGAAAAGTATGGGGCCTGGAACGATGATGAATGCACAGTCATAGATATGACTCAAGACATAAGGTTGACGGAAGGAAAGGGCATTGAATCAACCAAGACACATTAAACCTGTCTGGCAAACTGGAAGGGAGCATGTGAGGGAAAGCTGCCTAGGTTAACTGGCTGGAAATTTCCGTTCTTTTCCAGCTTGGGACTTGCATGGAGGTAATGCTGTGAACTATATAGAATTTTCAGACATGGCATGCTGTTTATTTCTTCACATAAGGAAGCAGGCAAATGAATTAGATGCCATCCCTTTTACAGTCGAGGCAATGAAACCGAATGAAGAAACGTGTCCGTTGGGTTGGAAACCGGGCTCCCTGGCCTCACTCTGTACTGCAGCTCTGCCAAAGGGGTTAATTAACTCGGACCTAAGTGCGCCCCCTGGGGCCATCTTTTCAGGTAACATACCCAGTTTCTCATCTTAAGTTCCTGGGGTTAGTTTGCATGCCCCTAAAGCACAGTTCAAGGTTTCTGGACCGTAGGATGCAATAGATGGGGAGCGCCAAGGTTTGGAAACTCAGAAGACAGTGAGAACCTCAGCCAGGGATGACAGGGTAAAACCAAATGAAGCACCGGAGGGTTGGATATTGGACTAGAGACTCTAACGCGTAACTATAATTTGGACGAAGTTTCCGTGTATAATTTTACAAAAAGAAAAGAAAAAGAAACAAAAAGAAGGGAAGGAAAAGAAAAGGAAGATTAAGACAGTAAGAAAAGCAGACATCAGCTTTGTCAGACTTCTTTCATGTAGCCTGGGGCACAGTCTCAGGCTGAGGAATCCGGTTGGACCAGTGGGGGGCTCCACCGAGCTTTGTCCTGGGGGCCGCTGACAACCCGAAGACTCTTGAGGGGCTGGGAAAGGCTTGAAGAGATCCTCAAGGACTAGTCCCCGGAGGCTATTTGGGTCTTCCTAGGTTGTTAGACCGCTCACCCTGACCTCGCCCTTGTACCTCCATTCCTGGACTCAAAGCACTGGACACTCTCCCCGGGGCAACAAATTTGCAGGCGGGTCTAGCTCTAAGCGAATTCCTAGAAGCCTTAAGAGGCAGTTTAGCTCAGGAAGTTAGCATTCCCCTAGAGCGCTTAGGCTCCTACTCACACACTAGTGCGTTACAGAAGGCCGGCCTGGGAGCCGGGTGCCAGCAGAGCGAACGTCCCCTCACCATCCCCGCCCACCCACGAGTAGGGTCCCATCTCAGTCCTACGTTCCGGGACTGACCACTGGACACGTGGGACGCGGAGCTGAAGCTGCAGGGAGGGGCGGGGTCAGTCAATGGTAGACAGGCCCGGGAAGCGGGACTGAGCAGCTTCGGGACCTCTGGGATACTCGCCGGCCTGCACAGCCGGGGAGTGCGGACGGTGAGTCAGTTCTCCAGCCCTCGCCGGTCGGGAGGGGGGATAGGGGGTAGGTGGCAGGTCAGGAAATGACATCAGAGGCCTGTGCTGGGGAAGGGTGGTCTGTGCCCGGCGGGGGCGGTGATGCGTAGGGAGGCCGCAGGCGGACCTTTGCAGAGCCTGCAGCCCAGGGCAGGACCCGGGCCCCTTCCTGGGGGAGTTTCCTGCCCGGTCCTCCCTCCCCGGCCTCTCCCCGCCCCCTCTCCGGGCCGCTCCTTGTATGGTCTGAGCGCCGCTCTCTCCCCGCCCCCTCCCTCCCTTCCCTTGCGCGTCGTCCCTCCCCGCTTGGCTAGAAGCTGCTCCGGACCGGGACGCAGAGTCCGCGGACTCGGCGCCGAGGCGGTCATCCGAGACGCGGCTCTCACGCTCCTGCCCGCGGTGAGGCGCGGGGAGAAGCTCCGCAGCCCCGGGAAGGGGACGCGGGGAGGCGAGGGTGGGGTCACCGAGGGGCTCTTGGACCGAGGAGTGTCAGCCCGGCACCGCTCTGCGTAACCTGACGACCCACCCCCCAGCAGCCCGGCCTGACTATGGCGGCCCCCCGCCCGCCTCCCGCGATCTCCGTCTCCGTCTCGGCCCCCGCGTTTTACGCCCCGCAGAAGAAGTTCGCCCCGGTTGTGGCCCCGAAGCCCAAAGTGAATCCTTTCCGGCCTGGGGACAGCGAGTCTCCTGTGGCAGCCGGGGCCCAGAGAGCACAGATGGGCCGGGTGGGCGAGATCCCCCCACCGCCCCCGGAAGGTATGCGGCTGGGATTGGGGGCCCCGATTCTTCTCGGGCGCCAGGTGGGGGGTCGGTGGTTTGGGGAATTTGGGGTTGTCTGGAAAGGCTGTTGTGGAGGGGGCTGGGCTCTGGGTGGCTACCCTGTCCTGAGCAGATGTTCTTACCTCATCTTGGAGCTCCTGGCTGGGAGCCAGAACCCTTGGGACTGTTCCAAGACTCCCGCCTGGGGGTAGGAGGCGGGAATGTGGGCCAGGAATCTTCCCCTCTGGATCCGTTCTCTGAAGTGTAACGGGAGCTGCACGGTTCTTCAACCTAGCTCGTTCTCACTCGACCTGCTTCGCCCAGGGCATCCTGAGCCCCTGTTATGGTCTGCACACGCTCTTGGGATGCAGAAAAAGAGTTCTTGGATTAGGGGGTTAAAACAGTAGGCTGAGGAGAGGAGGAACGAGGGCCGGTACTGATAGCCTTCTCTCTCCTTCCTACCCAGACTTTCCTTTGCCCCCTCCTCCCGTTATTGGGGAGGGCGACGACTCAGAGGGGGCCCTGGGAGGTGCCTTCCCACCTCCACCTCCCCCGTTGATCGAGGAACCATTCCCCCCTGCTCCTCTGGAGGAGGACATCTTCCCCTCCCCTCCACCTCCACTGGAGGAGGAGGGAGGACCTGAGGCCCCTACCCAGCTCCCACCGCAGGTAGGGAGGGCTTGGAGGGCAGCTTTGCTGGAGATGGGGTGGGGGACACCTCCATGGGCTGGAGAGGAGTCTTTAACTCTCTCCCGATGGGAGTGGGACGACAAGGGAAGACTGGGATGGGTGCTCTGACCCCTGACCCTCCAGCCCAGGGAGAAAGTGAGCAGTATTGACCTGGAGATCGACTCTCTGTCCTCACTGCTGGATGACATGACCAAGAACGATCCCTTCAAAGCCCGGGTAAGGGGCAGGACAGTAGGAAAGTCTGGGCCTAGAAGGAGAGGAGGGGATACAGGAAGAGATGTCCACCTCCTCTAAGTACATTTCTCCCCCCCCCCTTCTGCTTCTCCTTGCAGGTGTCATCTGGATATGTACCCCCACCAGTTGCTACTCCATTTGTTCCCAAGCCTAGTACCAAGCCTGCCCCTGTGGGCACAGCACCCTTACCTCCTTGGAAGGCCCCTTCTAGCTCCCAGCCACCACCTCAGCCGCAGGCCAAGCCTCAGGTCCAGCTCCATGCCCAGCCTCAGGCCAAGCCCCATGTCCAACCCCAGCCTGTGTCTTCCGCTAATACACAGCCCCGAGGTCCCCTTTCTCAGGCTCCAACTCCAGCACCTAAGTTTGCTCCAGTGGCGCCTAAATTTACTCCCGTGGCTTCCAAATTCAGCCCTGGTGCTCCAAGTGGACCTGGGCCACAGCCCAGTCAAAAATCGGTGCCTCTGGAAGCTCCTTCTTCTGTGGGCACAGGCTCCCCTCAGCCCCCTAGCTTCACCTATGCTCAGCAGAAGGAGAAGCCCCTAGTTCAAGAGAAGCAGCAACCGCTGCCTCCACCAGCTCAAAACCAAAACCAGGTGAGGAAGCCACAGGCTGAGGCCAGGGGCTGGATGAAATAGGACTGCAGAAAAAAGAGGGCAAGAGGGTGAGGGTGGGGTAGAGAACTAGAGGAGCCAGAGTGGGTGTGGTGGTGGGGGAAGTGTAGGGTTATCTGTCCTGGCAGAGAGAAAGTTCTTCTGGAGGAAGTCTGGGAGTAGCTGGGGCCTGGGTCAATCGTTACAGCAGCTGGGGTTTAGAAGTAAGAGGATACAACGTTTCCCCTGTGCCTCTGCCCTAGAATGTTAGAGAGGAGAATGAGATCACTAGCCCATCCTTAGTTTTTCCCATTCTTGGGCCTTGACTAAATCCCTAGGCTCCTGGGTTTTCTGAGCACTTCATTGCCTGAGGGCCCATCTAGAGATAAAAGTATAGTCAGCACCAGGAAACACTTGCTGGGCCAGCATCAGCTGAGTGCCAGGCACTGCTCCGTGCTCTGGAGGCTGGGCCTATGGGCTAGAGAGATCTCTCCAACAGGTTCAGTCTTCTGAAGTCACAGGTTCAGGGTAGAATTTCTAGCCTGTTTCTCACAAGTTGTTAGGCCCTAGTAAAATTGGGTGAACTTTGAACACACACACACACACACATACACACACACACACACACACACACACACACACACACACACACACACCACACACCCATCTTTGAAATAGCTACCCATCCCAAACAATGGTGGAGTGCAAGTCAGCTTATCTTCTTAGTCTAGCACATAAGAGCTCAAAATAGAAACAGACAGTACAGTTGTTGCCTGTTAGTTCAGAGAAAGAGATCTTCTGAGTTGAAGGGATTTTCTGGTTATCTGACTGGTAACTGTAAACGTCTGGATGTACTCAGACACAGTGTAGGAATAAGTGTAGCTGGATTCTGATAGCTCAGAATCTGAGTTACAGGGATTTGAAACTATGACCCAGCATGGGGGCTGGCAACTTAGGAACAGCTTCACAAGGTTGGTCTGCCTTCAGGTACTTGAGGACTTGAGAATCCAGAAGGGATTGAGAAGAGGATTAGGTGGATAGATCTTGTGGAGAATTCCAGGGTACGGATAACACAGGAGGGCTATTTGGAGAACAGAAAGCACAAGGCTCCTAGCAGACAGACTTTGAGCTGTGCTTGAGATGGGTGGAGATTTGTGGCAGAAGCACTAGAGAACAAAATCTCCAGTAGGGAGCTTGTGCGCATTGGAGAATCACTGATGGTGTCTCAGTTGTGTGTGGTTTGGCCAGGAACACTGGTGAAAAGTAATACTGCAAAGCTTTTCCAGCCGAGGTGCATATTAGAGGTAGGGAGATCTGGGATGCAGGTGAGTTCACTCCTGGGCCACAGTAGTATTAGTTGCAGTGAGAAATAAGATCCATGGATGAGAGCTGTTCCAATGGAAGGGCCTACAGGAGGCTGCAACTGAGAGCAGCTGGGGTGGGAGAACACAAATGCCAGGGAGGCTCAGAGCTGGGTATGTTGAGGAGTAACAATATTACTGACAAAATAGAGAAGTGCAGATGGGGAAATGGTTTGAACGGGAAGAGGAGGGGTCTAGATGTCATCGTGTTGAGCAACAGGCTTCAGGAGCACTTGCCTTCAGCTGGAACTGTCATTCAGCTAACGTGGGACTGTAACACAAGGGCAGGCCTCAAGTTAGAGGTAGCTGACAAGTCTTCCAAGAATTCCATAGCAGGAAGTTAAGAGCCTCAGGGACCTTGGGCCACTTTGTGCTGTGCAGAGAGAATGGAGGAAGATCCCAGGACGGGATTCTTAGAAGTGGATGATGTGACCTTGGGAACTTCATGTAGGTTTAGGGAGCATGACTTAGATAAGCAGGGGTTCAACTCTTAGGACTTCGTAGATGGCCTCAGGACTATTTGGACTATATATGGTGGTGACAGAGGTTGAATGAATAATTGGTGGAAACATGGAAGTTGGTAGTGTAGCCTGATCTCAAAGTTTAGCCGTGAAGTTGAGTATGGTAGTCTGTAAGATACAGAACATGGAAAGTTGAGGCAGGAGGATTACTAAGAGTTCCAGTCAGACTAGAGTGTGAGTCTCAGTCCCCCCCGTGTGTGTGTGTGTGTGTGTGTGTGTGTGTCTCACCAGCTTCAACTTAGGGGAAGAGAATCCAAGTATACATTTCAATCAGGAGGCAAAAGCCAGTGGGGAAGAAGCCAGAGATCTCAGAGAGCAGCAGTTGACCCCAGAGAGGCACTGAAGGGAGGAAGGACAGGGTGACACACAGTGTTTGATTGGAGAGAAAGAAGGACGAGGGAAGTTAAACTGGCTAGCTGCCAGGCATTTAAGGGGTGAGCTCATCGCTGTGTGTGATGAGGGGTGGGGACTGTTGGGGGCTCGGGGAGATGGAAAAAGTTTGGAACAGCTGCTGTGGGGAAGGCAACTGGGAATCTGGCAGATCCAAATACCAGAGAGGTTGGGGCTGGAGGGTGGGAGGGTGTGGCAGGTGCTGCAGTGTTTTGGGAACTCTGCAGTGTTCAGTGGTCTCTCCACCTACTTTCTGCAGTGTGGAGGCA
The DNA here is from genome assembly GCF_011064425.1 of Rattus rattus. Taxonomy (NCBI): domain Eukaryota; kingdom Metazoa; phylum Chordata; class Mammalia; order Rodentia; family Muridae; genus Rattus; species Rattus rattus. The sequence goes on along the minus strand of NC_046159.1, from coordinate 97,863,003 downwards.
AAACAGGAAACAGGCAGTGCTGTGGCCCAGGGTTAGAGATTGGACCAGATAGCCTAGGGTGGTAGAAGAAGCCTTTGTTGAAAAAGCTAGACCAAGGCACTTGATTGACAAGGCACGTGGGCAGGCCCTGGGACACTCAAGACCTTCTGTTTGGCTGTTAGAATGGGTGGTGAAAGGAGAGGTGGGAATATTTGGGGAGGATCTTGGGACCAAAGTTCTGATAAGCGTAGGTCCAAGGTCCAAGATGTCCTGCGGTAGATGATATGGAAGAAGAGAATTTTGAAGCCGAGGGAGTTGAACAATGACATTGCTGCTGACTGGCAGAGAAGGCAGCAGCTGATAGTGTCCTGCAGGAAGGACACGCGTACCCACAGGGAGACGTGTGGTTGAGCAGTTTATCCTTCCAAACGTGGGAATGGCCATTTATAGTAGCATTCACTAGAGAGCAAGGATGAGCTGCGTCCGTGTCCGTTTCCCTGTACTCAAAGGGCAGGGAAGGGAACTTGGAAGAAGTGAAAGGTGAAGCTTGCATTCAAGGACTCCTGTTAGTGAAGAGTAGAGGGACTGCAGGAGTCAGTTTTAGGGAAGGTGACTAAGGTCTGGGGGACTTTTGTGCTTTTCTTGGGAAGGTGCAGCATGGGAGGTAGAACTCTGAGTACTAGAGAGGAGATAGTGAAGGGCTCCAGAGGTGGAGGGATGGAGGCATCAGAAGATGATTCAGGCCACAGTGTCCTGAGTGCATGTAAATCCTGCAGTCGACTAGACTCACCCGGACACGCTGGGACAGGTCATAGAGTCCCTCAAGTTCTTGCCCTTAACCAAAGAATGTTCTCTCCCCTCAAGGATTCTTAGCCCTCAGGGTCTTCTACATAGGAGGAGTGGGCTGGCTTAGGAACTGACGTTTTGCCCTCCCCTGGAGACTTTACTGGGGAAGGACTGGGGTCAGATAGACTAGAAAGCCCTCACTTTGATCACGATGTCTGTTTGAAAAGCTTAGGGCTGGCCTCCTACACACAGCTTTTGGGGTTTAACCTATGCTTTCGACCTATGTTACATCCTCATACTGACGGGCCACTCAACAGCAGGCAGGGTGTGTGTGTGTGTGTGTGTGTGTGTGTGTGTGTGTGTGCGTGTGCGCGCGCGCGTGCATATGGTGCGGCATTTGTGGTAGGAGGAGGGGGCTGTCTGAGCAGGCCCTGTGAAATTGGTGTTGTGGTCTGGTATATCTGATGCTTTTGTGATCTGAGCTGCTGTGTGTGTGATTCCCACTGCTTAGTTGGTCTGGCCTGACTGAATGCCAGGGGTTGCAAGGGTTTGTATTATATAAATGAAGATGTCCCACACAGTAGGAGATGGAGGCTAAGGATAGTCCTGTCCCCACGTGTGGTGCTAGGGGTCAGGAAAGGGAGCCGGGGAGAGAGGAGCTTGAGGAGACCAAGCATCACGGGAGGAGGTAAAAGCTGAGTTCAGTGTAAGAAGGGGTCAGCAGGTCCATCTGGGAGGATTTAGAGAACATAAAAGAGTGCTTTGGTTTGGTTTTTCTTTTTATTTTTAAGGCGTTCTCCTGAGGCCCAGGCCCTTGACCCTGAAGGAGGTGGAAGAGTTGGAGCAGCTGACCCAGCAGCTGATGCAGGACATGGAGCACCCTCAGAGGCAGAGCGTGGCGGTAAATGGTGAGTCCAGCACCCGCTCTTCGGGGACACCTCACCTATTGGTGTGTTGGCTGGCCATGAACTTCCAAGAGCTCTCGTGAGCTTCTGTCCTTCTGGTTGAGATGCAATTTTTTGGTCCTCCCAGAGTCCTGTGGCAAATGCAGTCAGCCACTGGCCCGCGCACAGCCTGCAGTCCGTGCACTGGGACAACTGTTCCATATCACCTGCTTCACTTGTCATCAGTGTCAGCAGCAGCTGCAGGGACAGCAGTTCTATAGCCTGGAGGGGGCACCGTATTGTGAGGGCTGCTACACTGTAAGTCTGTCTGGGGACTTCCGGTTGGGGTGGGGCTGGATGAATCCTGGAAGAGACTTGGGTACTCTGGTTCCTTCACAACCTGCTAACTGTCTCCCAGGACACTCTGGAGAAGTGCAACACTTGTGGGCAGCCCATCACGGACCGCATGCTGAGGGCCACTGGCAAAGCCTACCACCCACATTGCTTCACCTGTGTGGTCTGCGCCTGTCCCCTGGAGGGCACTTCCTTCATTGTGGACCAGGCCAATCAGCCCCACTGTGTTCCTGACTATCACAAGTGAGGATCTGTCGTGTCTGTTTTCTGTTCCATCCATGTTTTGTCTTGTAGCCAGGCCCCCACCTGGCTGTAGGTCAGCCATAGAGCACAGATCTTGGTTGCTGGCCATAATTGTGGCCTTAGGCTGTTTCCACGTTAGCCTCGACTCCCTTGGGCTGCATGGGATGTGCCTTGTGTTCAGCAGTTGGTCCTAGAGTGGCTAGATTCACATGTAGGCTGGGTTCTCAGAGTTCCTGTGGAGCACAGCTGCTTGGGGTGCTAGCTTTTTCTCAGAACTAAATAGTCTGTTACCGGCTTGGACTGTATGTCTGGGGCATTTTTTGGGGGTGACTAGGATTCCCTCTTCTTTCTCTGGGGTCAGGCTGGAGACCTGCACATGCAGGTATCTTGTGTTCCACTTTAGGGTTCCTGGTAAAGTGTAGTGTGGGTGGGGTAAGGGTGTGGAGGAACACCTGTGACCGAGGTGTGGGAGATGGAGCATTGTGTGAGTAGAGAGGCAGGAAATTTCTCTTGATAAGGACCTGCTGTGTGCTACTTGTTCTTTGGCCTTTCTCATGAACTTGCTCCACCCATATGTGTAGAATAAGCAGGTGTTCCTTGTGGCCACACAACCCGTGCTTCCTTATCCTGTGCCCTCCTGAGGGCTAAATGCCTGACAGGGTGCCTGGATCCACTGAACCTTCTGGAACTGCTTTCTGACCCTTTAGGCAATATGCTCCGAGGTGCTCTGTCTGCTCGGAGCCCATCATGCCTGAGCCTGGCCGGGATGAGACGGTGCGAGTAGTCGCGCTGGATAAGAACTTTCATATGAAGTGTTACAAGTGTGAGGTCAGTTGTCCCTTCTGTCTTGAGAGATCTCTTTGAGCCTTGGGAAAACTAAGGGACTTGCCAATGGGAGGGAAGAGTTGTGGGTTTGCCTTTTTTTTTGAGTGTGTATGTGCATGTATGCACTGGAATTGGGGGTGTTGTAGCAGTGAGACGCAGTCAGAATGGAGTTGGGATAGGATGGGATAGGCTCCAGCCCTGTGGTGGGATGGCAGTGGGGAGGTTCCCTGCAGACTGTACTACAGAAGAGGCCTGGTAAGGAGCAGGGAAGGTACTGTGATCAGGAAGACAATGCAAGGCCAGGACGTCAGCCCTAGGCACACTTGGTCTTCCCACTTCAGGTGCAGCTGCAGCACAGTAGTGGGTGAAGCAGGCACCTTCCTGGCCAGCTTTCCTCACACCTTTCCCCCTTTCCAGGACTGTGGGAAAGCCCTGTCCATTGAGGCAGATGACAACGGCTGTTTCCCTCTGGATGGCCATGTCCTTTGTCGGAAGTGCCACTCTGCTAGAGCCCAGACCTGAGTTGAAGATGGACCTCCTTCCACACCACAGGTCCATCCCCCACCATGGACCACCCACAGAGGCCAGTCCTTGCCTCCACCCTCCCTGCATTCCAAATCCCTCCCTTGTGTCTCAAGTGCCCTGACCCAGGGCCCCAGCATGGCCTAGAAGTACTGAGGCTCCGTCTTGGTGCTGAGGCCTAGCCCTGGGCCCCAACCCTTGCCTCTTCTGCAGGGATCACCTATCATCCTGAGGTCCCCAACCCAAGGGTCACATTTAGTGCTGCTGCTTTCACTGCTGCACCAATGCCCTTGGCTGGCCTGAGCAGCCTATGCAATGTGCTTGCTGAGGGTGGAAGCCCTAACCCTCCGGGAGCGTGGCTCCAGCAGCCTGGACACCCACCTTGCTCTGTGCTGCTAGGTTGTGGCCACAGCTAAGATTATAAAACCTCATTTTCCAGAATTGCTAGCACTTGGTTTTTTGATAATACCCTATACTCTTGGAGTTGAAATAGAGGGACTCGATGGGGAAAAAGATCAAGGGGAGGGATAAAAACTCAACTCTGTTTATTTACAAAAATAGATAATGCATATGTAAGTATATATATTAAACCCTCCCCAGCACCCACCCACACACGGTCCCCTTCACTTGTACCCCACCCACCCCCTTTATAAACAAAGGCTCCTTGGTCCAAAGGCAGAGTTCTGATTGACTGGGCAGGAGCAGCACCAATAGCCTACATTTCGTAGGCTGAGGAAAGGCCCAGGGAGTGGACAGAGGGCTGGAACATCTTTTCAGTGGATGCTCAGTCCTTAAATCCTTGAATACTGCAGAGAATGCGCTTCTGGTGCCCTGGCAATGTGATTCCCATCTGCGTCAGGTCCCTGTGGAAGAGAGGAGGAGGCTGTGAGACTAGAAGCTCAACCTCAGCCACCCTCCCATGCCCATGTTGGTGCCGCCTGGCCCCAGCGTTCTCACTCGGCTGTCAGCTCCAGCACACACTCCATGGTGTCCAGGCCTGCCGAGCGGAAGTGCAGGATGTAGCGCTTCATGCGTATGGATTCAAGCCACTCAGAGACACTTCGATAAGGGATCCCATCAGAGCCGCTCAGGCTGGGCAGACGGAGGGTCACCCTATGGGAAACGATGTCATGTTTGTACCCCTGAAGTACAGGAGCTGGCTGGCCTGGGCCACCACATGGCAGCCAGCATTGAGTCAGATGCTTGTGTTAGCTCATCTAGGCTCTGCACATAAACTGGCTGCTACTTGAGCTTACTTCCTGGCCTGTTTCCTGGTACGCTCTGCTCTCTCAAAGCAGCAGGCAGGCAGCACGCTGACCTGTCCCTTAGGTAGATCTAGAGGGTGGTTGCCGTGGCCATCTCTAGTGCAGTGAATCCTTTAGACATGAATGCTTGACTGAGAAACCAGGCGGCAAGAGAAGGGGCTACGGCAGGGTGCTCCCTTCTCCTAAGATGTCCACCTAGGAGCAGCCCTCACTTGCCATATTCAACCCGGACTGTTATTCTTACACTCTGATAACCACAATACAATGAGTGTTCCTGTAGGAAAGCCAGCCAGAGCCAAAAACCATTAGCAAAGTAAATCTGCTGGGGGAAAAATATCCAGCATTCCAGAAAGATTAGCACACACAGTCTCCAGCGTCTGAGGGAGTTGTGCTCCAAAAGATAGTCTCAAAAGTTGGAACATGAAAACAATTTCTCCCAGAAACAAGGTTATATATGGTGGATTTGATACTCGGGCGGGTACACCAAGCTGCTTTTCCCGATAAAGCACTTGAAGTCCAGCCTCGCCTGGCTCCCAGCTTGACTCCCTCCCTCCTTCCACTTCATTCTCTACATTCTGGCCATGTTTCTGGACAAAGACAGTTTTGGGAAACTGGTCACCATCTCTTGTTCTCACAAAGGGCTACCTTTTCAGCATGGCTGGTCCTCTGTCCTGACCTTGGCTGCCTACCATTCTCAGGGCTGCAGCCTCTGCTATTCTGTCCTGTCTGTGATCCCGTGTTCCTGCCAGACTGGCCATGTAGTCAGAGGCCCCCTCAGACTCCCTTCTGTCCCTACCCTAATCCAGCTGCCTATGTTCTCGGGAGCAAGTTCGAGGCTGTAGCAAAAGAGCTTGAGCTAGTACGTCCTCCAAGATGTGTCAAATCTGTGACCTTTCCTCCACATTTGAGAATATGTGTGTGGGGAAAGGGAAATATCCCAATTTTCAGATGGCCACAGGAAGTGAGGCCAGAGGTGAGGGCCCAGTCATTAATTAACATAGTAGGGGTGACAAGCAAGAGTGACTCTAAAGGTTCCAAGGGAAAGAGTGAGAGGTGGGTAACCTACGTCTGACTCTTTAAACCGTACGTGCTCTCGGCTTTTTACCTTGCATCAAGTTAACACCATGGTAGCTGATCCTACCTCTGTCAGCCTGAGTTTCCCCAGAAGACACGGACTGGGTGCTATCTCATGCTGGATTCTGTCCAGTGCTCCCCAGGGCCCAACACTCAGTGGATAGGATGGAATGTCCATTCTTATTTTTCCAGATTTGACCTCCAAACCCCCATCCTTCTTGGACATACTTACCTAGGGTCAAAGTTGGCAATTGTCCTTAGGGAATGGGGGTCCGTGAGCAGCTGTTCCAGATGTGCCTGCAGCTGGAGGAAGTGGGGCCGACGGGCATGGTCATAAGCCCAGCAGTTCTTCATGAGTTCATACAAGGGGGCAGGACAATCCACAGGAGGGGGCAGCCGGTACCCATCCTCAATGCTTTTCATTACCTGGTAAAAGAGATGGAGAGACACCTGTAAGTAACCCCAGCCAGGATAGCAAAGAAGTAACAGGGAAGGGAGCACAGGAACTAGTGCCAAAGGTTGGAGTTGAAAAGTAATACTCATAGGAAAAGACCGTGGGTGTCGGGGGTGGGCTTAGAAGAGACAGGAATTGTATCAGGGATGACATGGGGAAACAGTCCAGGTTTACCTCTTGATTGCTCATCTCCCCATAGGGTTTGTCGCCAAAACTCAACACCTCCCACATTACAATCCCAAAGCTCCACACATCACTGGCTGTGGTGAAGATCCGATGGGCAATAGCTTCTGGGGCTGTCCAACGGATAGGGATCTTTCCTCCCTAAGAAGGCATTGCAAAGAAGAGTGCTGTTTCAGGGCACGGACTAGTACAAAACTGGAAAGGAAATCTTGCTTGAGCATGGGTCAGCAAAAGAAGTGTACATGTGAATGTGGATGGGGCTCCAACCTGGGTTTCATAGGTGCCATCGAAGTCATCCAGGAGGCGGGTCAGGCCAAAGTCAGATACCTTGCAGCACAAGTTCTGATTCACCAAGATGTTCCTGGCAGCCAGGTCTCTATGGACATAATTGTGGCCACTGAGGTAGTTCATGCCTGATGCTATGCCCAGCAGCATAGCCACTAGCTGACCAGGAACGAGCTGGTCCTCCCGTTCCTGTAGTAGGGCGAATGTATATATCAGAGGATGAAAAGTCTGTGAGACATGAGACTCCAAGGTGTGACCCCTCCTGAACTGACCCTCTGCCAGCCTCACCTTCAGAAAGGCATCCAGGGCTCCGTTTTCCATAAATTCTGTGATGATCATGATCGGCTTTCCTGGGACACAGCACACACATCACAGCTAGACCCCGGTTTTCTCCACTAACAGCCTACTCCCCTCCTCCATCACTCGCACCCCTCTCCCACACATTCCACTCCAGTTCTTGGGGACCACTGCACATACTTTTCGTGATGACACCTTCTAGGCGTAGAATGTGTGGGTGGTTGAACTGGCCCATGATAGTTGCTTCTCGAAGGAAATTCCACCAGTAGCCATCTGGGGATGTGTCTTTCAAGGTCTTAATGGCCACAGTCTTGCAGTCTTGGCTGGGGATTCTCAGGGCTCCCCGATACACTTCCCCAAACTCCCCTAGATGAGAGGAAAATAAGGTTGTGGCTTGATGCATTCAGACTATCCCATGATCAGGTGGTGTCACCTCCAGTCCTCCGGTTTCTCCTCATTGGGAATCTGAGGAAGGACAGAGCTCAGGTTGCCCTTCCAAAAAAGCGACAGTCTGGAACCAGCACGAAGCTCTTCGACCCAACCAGTGCTGTCTTCCATGGCTAGCATGGACCTAGGCGTACGTCAGGTATTCAGTAACTATGCACTGTGTTTATGAAGGATAAGTTGGTCCAGGGCTAATGACCGCATAACAGAAGGCCTGCCTGTTTCCTGTGAGTGAGATCCCTGGTCACAGCTCTTGCTGGCTCAGTTGCACCACTGACAAGGACACTGCTAGGCTTTGTTCTCAGTTGAGATCTATTTTCCTTGGTGACCCAGGGGATTGGGGCAGCCCAAGGACACTGGGCCCCTGATGGGGTAGAATGCTCACTTAGGTAGGCTCTGAATCTCTCCTGCTTTGGGAATCCTCTGAGAACAATCTGCACCTTGTCATGTTCACACCTCTATGGGTAGAAATGGTGTATTTAACATTCTTTATCAGAAACCCCAAAACCACAGAGCAAAGTGTGTAGGAGGAAGAGGCTGCTCCAGGGCATAGAAATTCAAGGATACAGGATAAATCAGGCATGGGCTCACATGGGAACTCAAGGCTCGAAGAAAGGAACCTGGTAGCGGCCATGTGCCCCCAACCGAGGAGACCAGATGGGGGTCACAGCAGAGCTTACCTTCTCCTATGACAGTGTCCACAATCAGCCAGGCAGGGTCCAGTTCCTGGGCAAAGTCTAAGGCTCCCTGTGCAGGGTCCTCATAGGCCTGGAGGTCCACATAGGGTTTTAGCCACAGCTTGTCCTCTGGGGGAAGGGGGCGGGAGAACAAGAGGGCTCAGCCACTGTAGCACAGGGATCAGAGCACGGGAGGGAGGGGGCTAGGAAGGGCAGACAGCTGAGCCCATTCCCAGTACTTCTTTGCTCTCTGAGGTGAGCCTGGCTTTAGCTCAAACAGAGAAAATCTCTATTCTTAGCCATAAAGCTACCATATGGACCCCAGCCTTTTTCTTGTCTATTTTCCAGGCTTTTTTGTCCTACTCTTCAGGGTACAGCAGTGGCTAGAATTCAGATCCTGCAGTAAATTCCCTGCCCTGAGTTACCCGATATTCCTATGACTTGTGACCCAGCTTCTGTCCCCATGTTGTCCAAGTCACTTACAGCTCATTCACTCCCAGATGAAGCCTCCCTTCAGTGCCAGCTACTCGGATAGACAGCAAATGCTCCCTCTGGCAGAGACAACTAATGAGGTGACAAGCAGGAAGCCTGCTACATATCTCAGAGGACTTCAACCTCTTCCTGCCTGGCCTTAGCCCATAGACCTGGCCACCAGGCTGGGGAACATGGTACAGAGCCCAGAGAAGCTGTGCACTGGTACCGAGAACTCGTAGATAATTGCATCAGAGCTGCTTGCTGACAGCTATCAGGGCAGAGTTAATTAACCAAAATTAATTAGGTGGCAAAACACACGATCCTTAGGGACAATATATTGCACCAGCATTCCCAGAGTTGACCTGGGTGTCTGTCAGTCTGTCTGTCTATTTGCCTCTCTCTCTTTCTCTCTTCCCCCTCCCCCTCCCCCTATCCCCTCTCCCTTCCCCTCTCCTTCTTCCTCTCTCCCTCTCTCTCACCCCCCCTCTCACCCATTCACACTCCTGGCTCACCTCGATCGACATTGGTGGTGCGTTCACGCTGCCTCTGCTGTCTCTGTCGCTGGCCTCTCCTGTGGAAGTAGGGCAACTTCTTCAGGGACTCGGGGAAACCTCAGTGGTCCAATGAGCTCTGGCTGAATTTGCCACAGACATGAGAACTGGGTGTAGGGCTTTGGTTTTAGGGGACAGGAGGATCATTAGGGGGTACGGCCTTCTAACAAAGTAAAGGGACCCCGGATGAATGGGTAGGGAGGACAGCCAGCACCTTGAACGGAAGACATAAATCCCGATCAGCAGAGCTATTCCAAGCAGCAATCCAAAGATGATGGCCACAATCTCTCCTCCAGTCAGGCTTCTGGAAACTGGGTGTCAGAGTTCAGAAGGCTGAGGGCTCACAGCCATTAGAGGTAAAAAAGGCTAAAAGTAGGGTCCCAAGTCTACCCAGGGTCAGTTTCTAAATGGACATTGGGCCTATGCTTCCCTTAACAGACATTATTGAATGGGCACATTATGTACATAAACACAGAGAAGAGCAAGGGACACTTAAAAATCGGAGCTGAAGTGTCTGCAGGAGATGACAACTGTGTATGTTTGGGTGGGACACAAGATAAGTAACCTACCTGGTGGGCTTGTCCGGAACTCATGGTCAGGGGAGAAAGGGCCAGGCCCCAGTGGGGTCAGTGTTCGTACTCTGACAATGTATGTGGTATCTGGCTGAAGTTTTGTCAGCAAGACCCTGGGTTCCAGCACCATTTGGTGCCATTCTTCATCCTGTGGGCGGGACTTGCATTAATGAGGCTGTGTTGAGCCAGGCTTGATAAAGAAGATAGACATGGAAGGGCCTGGACAGGGTGGGCTGTCACAGTAAGGTCAGGGTCCTTCGCAGACCCTTTCTCTATCCTGAGAGAGTTTGCTTTGGCTATTTCTCCCCATCCTATACCCCAAGTGAGGAATGTAACCCAAACCCTGAATGGTGTCTCCCAAGTGTTTTCTGACCTGGTTCAGCACGTGCAGCTCATAGCTCAGATTCCCCCCAGGTTTTGGAGTCGGGACCCTGCCCAAGTCAGCTCCAGCTGCCTCGGCTCTTTCTTCACCAGCTTCAGTGACAGGCCAGAGAGTGACTCTGGACACCCGGAATGACAGCGTTGAATGGGGAAGAAGGAATGACTTAAGTTGTACCTCTGCTGCTTCCTGTCCATCACCCATCCCTGTGGTCTGAGGTGCCTCACCTGCTTGCCCCATGTTGATACTGAGAGAAGCGCTGCTAGGGCTGGAACTGTCCAGTCCCGACACTCTGTTCTGGGATTTGATGGTAAACGTGTAGTTGGCATAAGGCTCGAGGCCTTCAACTTGCACAGTAGATGCGGTGAGCCCGGAAGCTGCCGGGGAAAAGTGCACACCTTTTCCACAGGGTTGGCAGGGACCCCCATCCTGTGCAATGCCCTGACACTGCAAGCACTCCACACTGTATCTGATATCTTGGCGTCCCCCTGTATCTCTTGGGGGCTCCCAGCGTAGGGAGAGCTGAGTGCCTGATGCAGAGAAGCTCAGATTTTGGGGAGCTGATGGGGGACCTGTGGGAGAAGAGGCATTATGAAATTAGTGTCCGTTTGCTCTCACCCAAGCCACTGACCCCTGCTTCTGTCCATCATCCCAATTACGTTTCCCAGTGAACTCTACCACAGAGGATGTAGTATATAACACACTTCTGCATTGTAGAGAGAACAGAGGGCAGGGGCAGCTATAATCAGTGCCCCACTAACTGGGTCCCCATTACTTGGTAAGCTCTGGAAGTTCTGGCCCCAAGTAGGGCCCTAGCACCTGTTGCCAGATCACCAGGCCCTGACGGCAAGACTTACGCGTGCATGCTACCTGGGGGCCCTCCCCAGGGGCTCGGTAATGTCCATTCTCACAGGTACAGATGGTAGACCCCTCAGACTCTGCTACGCTATGTTGGGGGCACTTGAGACAGTGGAGAGTATTCATGTCCATTCGATAGAAACCAGTAGGACAGGCTGGAGAGAGAAGGTAGAAGCATGGTTTCTGTTGTTTTATTTTACACGAAGAACAAACCCTTTAGCCCCTTCCTTATCCCCCTTTGGTGGAATTGGAACACCCCCACAGACATCCCACTCGGGTTAAAAAATCATGGAAGCCCCACCCAGGTGGTCCCTGGGGTTTCCCACGTCCCCATTTCTTACCAGTGCATCCCACATTTCCACCGCTTTCCTCATAGCCAGGCTCGCACTGGCACTGACCCACAGGCACCAACCACTCGCCATCAGGGCTGCAATGCATGCGTGGTGTACCTGAGGACCCCAGGCTGATCTGTGCATGGGAGAGGCAGGTTCCAGCTACTTCTACCAACCCTGCAGGTCCAGGGAGAGTGTGAGGGAAGTGGGCCAAGCCATGCACAGTCTCTGCGCAGCGCTGGTAGAACACCCTTACAGACACGAGCGCCACACAGGATCCCGGGTTGTGGAAAGCTAGGTAGAGACCACGGCGGGTGAGGTGACCCAAGGAGCAGCGCTCTACGTTCAGCTTTACAGAGCCAGAGGCCAGGTCTCTGATGGTGAAGCTCTGGTCTGCTGCCACAGTTGTTACCTAGGCGAGAAGAAGGAATGATGTTAAGCCCCTGCTTTATCCTGTATAATAAACAACTCTTGATTTAATATAGGATGGCTACCTCTAATCCAAAGATCTAAACCACAAAGAGCTTCCAAACCTGGCAATGCCTATAACATGCCCCAACCGGAAACTTTCTACATACGTGATCAATCACAGTGAAAGAATGGAATCGAACTAAAAAAAAACTGTCTAAAATTCCTTCAAGCTACATGTATAAAACATAAATAAATTCATAATTAGAATTAGGTCCCATTCCCAAAATATGTCTATATAAATACTCCAAAGTCTGAAATCTGAAACACTTTAGACCCCAAGCATTGTGGATAAGGAACACCCAATGTATCCAGCCGTGACGGACAGGACCAGCTCGTGATGTGCAAGGTCCCCAGGTGAGCATTTTATGGACTCGTTTTTTTGGCTCAGGCAATAACCCTGTGAGACAAGATGCCTTACCATTTTACCTGACAGAAAAGGAAATTAAGGCTACAGCAAACAAGTTCTTCTAACAGACAGTATAGCTATGACACAATGGAGCTAGGACTGGAACCCAGACAGCGGAATGCTACAGACCATAAAATTTCCACCACTGGGAAGTGTTCCCAAGCCTGATGCCAATGAGGTGATCAGTTACAGAGTGTGTCATAACTAATTTATTACCAATAACAAACTTTACAACCTTCGCTCTTTGGAAAGAAATGAGAGCACATCCTATAATAATAAGCTCGAGACTGGTTTGTATTCTAGCATGTTTCCACACTATGAGAGAACGGCGTAGGACTGGTGAGTAGCGGTCTGGAACTGTCCTGTGTAGTTCCAAGCAATACTCTTGGGGGCATGTCACCTATGAAAATCATGGGCACCAAAGTGAAACATCTGAAAATCTTCACACTATGCTTTCCCTTCCAACAACAGCATCAAGCTATTTCAATGGATGCCAGCAATAAGGATATTATATGATGAGGTAACTCCTGTTCGGAGAGGTTAAATGATGCCCTTAAAGCCAGTGCACAGCCAGTGGTACTCAGTACAGCCTTTCTGTACTGGTGTCCGGTCCTGCCTTCTTATTCTACATTCGCACTTGTTTCCAGTTTCTTCTCGGTTTCTCCTTGGCTGAGCTGGGTCATGTTGAGGACCGAAGTAAAGACCTATATCAGAGAAGGGATGGCACGGCACGAAGGGGTGGCAGCACCTTTTGGAACAAAGGCCGTCGGAGTTGAATGCCCACATCCTGGTCACTCTCCATGTAGAAAAGGTTGAAGGTCTCTTTGCATCCTAGAGGCCCAGCTCCCCCTGGGAAACTTTTACAGTCCCGCACAGTGAACTGCAGCTCTACGTGGACACGTGAGGCTTCCTCTCCTCGGTAGATCCAGTTGGAGCGAAGCCAGTGGTCAGTATCTCCACCTTCCTGAATTGGGCAGTCTTGGTACATGTACAGGGGTGTCCCGTTCAGCATTTGTTGCACCTCACTCCACTGCAAGAAGAGAATCAGACTCAGTGACCAGAGCTGATGAAGAGGAACATGGAGTCAGAGCTCCAGGTTAATGGACCTCACTGGACCTTCCAGCCCAGGATGGACTGGGAGAGATAAGATAGCAACCCTTTAAGAACCTACCCAGCCCTGGTTGGTCCCTTAATTTCTTCTGCTTCAAATACAAGGGTATGGGTAGGAATTTTGTCCTACTTAGTCAGCAGAACTGTTAGGTACCCATAAAGGCAAAGCTCATTCGAAAGCTATCCTTCAGTTTCTTTAGAGCCTTATTTTTCAAACAGTAAAGTGTCTGCCCTTGGAGAGCGGGCAAGCAAAGAACTGTTTACCCAGGGATCTCACCATCTCCGATGTGCCTCCTACTCATAGCCACTTCCAAAATCTCAACAGTTAGCTGGGCTCCCATGTACCATCTAGTCTACCCCTTGACTTTCTTTTCACATTGAGAGGATTCTTAAATCTACTTATCATAATGGCTGGCATTACCATAACTTGCCACAGGCCACTGATACAGAGCCAGTGTGGAGTGGCTTGCCCGATAACTGAGGCAGAGCTGGGGTGCAAAGGCAGGTACTCCAGGCACAGAATTTATGCTCTAACTTCACATCTAGCAGGTTCAGGAATTGACAGACAAAGGTTAGGTCTCCACATCCTTCCACCTTCATTCAAGCCATTATTTATGGTTGGAAATAAAGCTGTCTAGACCACCTTCAAAGCCTCCTGAGAGATAGTCTAGATGGTTCTGCCTTGTTAGAATAAATGTCATACAAGGGTTATTCTGTAACCTCTTCTGTTGTAACAAATGATGCCCTCAAACTATGCCTATAGACTACATACAGACTCGTCTCTTGCTGCAGTCTATAAACAGCATATGAGTATATGGATGCACCATAATCATTAACCATTCGCCTGTTGTTGGATAATTACTTAGCTTCTAGCTTTTTTTTTTTTTTTCCATTTTATTCTAGGAAAGCAGACTGATGAATGTGAGATTTCCAAGAGTCGCTGAATCAATAGATAGGTCTCAAATTTTATAAGATGTTGCTAACTTGGCCTCCAAAGGTTCTTATCAGTTTACACTTCCGTGACAAGTGCAAGAGAGTTCATTTTCTAAAAGGTTTGTCAGGAGAGATATTAATGTTCTTCTTACATTTTGCCAGGTCTGTTGCCAAGGCAGCCTCGTTGTATGCTTGACCGTACGTTTCTCTTTTGTTCATCGGCTATGAATGTTTACTGAAGTCTGTTATTCACTTGGGCGAGTTTTTAAAAAAGTGCAGTATAAATGCTAATTATTTGCTTGATATCTATGCTTCAAATACTCTCAGTCATGCCACAATTCTCAGTCATGCCACATTTTTGCTAATGGTATCTTTTATGTGAAAACACATTTTCATTTTTTGCATAATAACATCATGGATTTAGGGCTGTGTGTTTTGGCTGAGATCATAAAATTCTTTTTATCTGTTGGCTTGAAATTTTTGTAGTTTTTTTTTTTTTTTGGTTTAAACTTTATTCTTACTAGAATTTATTTTCGTATGTGCTCATGGAACAAGGAGCAGAGTTTTTCCTTTTTTCTGTCACAAACCTTAGAGACATCCAGTTGGCAGTATGGTGACCAATCAGTACGTTTGAGGGTCAGTGCACACCCTCAACTATATTTATGTGGCATTGTTTGAGATGATTACTAGGAAAAAACTATAGATGCAGGATTCGCTCATACAAGCTGCCCTTTGGTAAAAGAAACTTACATCTTTGGAAGGGATTTAAATTAGTGAGCTAACACTGCCAGGAAGAAGGCTGCTCACAGAAAACTTCTCTAACCCCAGAGACTTGTAAACTGGGCACGGCAGGACAGCCTTTGTTCATTTCACACTTGGGCCTGTCACTACCTCCCCACCCCAACTCCTTTCCAAAGCTCAGGGTAATATGCACGCTTCAATCCTCTGAACTTTGCTAGAACTTCATCCTGTGTGAGTAAAGGTAATTAAAATAGTGTTTCTCCCGTTCATTCATCATCCGTTGTCACTTTCAGAGGCTCACTGAGGGGGAGGGTAGGAAGTATTTCTGTCCCAGCAGTACTTTCCACATTGACTAGAAACTCCATGGTCACCCGCATGAGAACACTGTACATGTGGATCCTGTGTTTGGACTTTCTACTCTGTCCCACTGGCCTGGGTTTCTCATCATCATTCCAAGTTTTGATTACTGTTGATGTTCTGATTATCTGTGGGGACAGATACCGCACTTCTTCAGTACCATTCTTTCTCTTAGGTGTTTCTTTGGCTAGATGTAGTTATGAAAGGCCACAGATTTCACAAAGTAGTTTACTGATATTTGGGATGTCATCCCATAACTCGATGGAGAAGAGACTGAGAACCTAAGAAAGTTCACTCTGAGATTTTATTCCACTCCAGCGAGTGGGCCCTCATGACTTAAAAAAAAGAAAAAAGTATCACTAATTAAGAATTGATGGGGTGGAGCCATTTCGAAGCATATAATTCTGTATTATGTCAGAGTTCAAAGGTGAAGAGGGGAGTCCAAAGGCCACAAAGCTGGAATGAGAGGACGCCTGGAGTCTACTGAGGGCAAACTTTGCTAGGAGCCTAAGAGGAAGGCCCAGGGCCCAGGCAGGTGGACGGGGTGATTGTGGTACAGTGGCAGACCAGTAGCCAGACTGCCAAGGCTGCAGCTGGAGCCTAGGGAAACAGATGCTCCCAGCTGTAACTGTCTCTTCCAGCTCCAACAGTGACAGATGGGGACAACTCTGGGGCCAGGAACAGCACTGAGGATCCTTTCACTTGACACTCAGGAGCGGTTGGTTGCTACACGGGTGTATTTTGGGAGCTTGGCTCCAAGGACTTAATCTGTTTTAGAAAGAGGGAAGGGACATGAAAGAGGGTCGGAGTACAGTTGCTGGTGCGTTGCCCTTCTAGCATCGGACAGGAAAGGGGCCTTGCTTCCACTGGGGCTCAATTAGGGACGAGTTATTTGGGTGGGGCTGGTGGAGCTTAAAAAAGAGCCAGTGGGAGCTAGCAGATGGTCCTGCTGCCTTCCTTGTGGGTGATTAGCTGGTTTATGAGATGAGGCACCTATTAAAGCTGGCCTAATCCAGGATTTTCCAAATGGCCCCTCCTAGAGGATACATTATGATTTAGTCTATTAACTCTAATTGTAGGCCACTCTGTGGAAGAGCTCAAAGGGGAGCCTCGACCCTCCGGTCCAAGAGAGAAAGAAGGCAATAACCCCAATCCCAGAAACAGCAGCAGCACATTTCTTAGGTATTGGAGGAAGGAAGGAAACCAGAGAATAGGTCCAGGACCAGTAAGTCTCCAACCCTAGAGGTACCATTCTGTGGTTCAGAGGCAGCTCTACTGGGTTCCAGCAAGGGTGTCTCTGGATTTTGGGTCTGAATGCAGTCATTATGACACAGTAACTGTCCACCTCTGCTCACTGGGTCTCAGGGACATCTAAGGAGGTTAGCCACTTGGAGCTGTATTTTTTTCTTTCTCAAACAGCTGGAATACATGGTGTTTGTGGAGCCTGCCTGGGAGGGGTGGAGAACAAGCCTAGTGTGCTGGGGCCTTGGACGGGAGCAGCTTTTAAGTTTGAGGGAGTCAAAATACCTTTGAAGACTTTGATGAAAATTTTGGCTCTCTCCTTCAGGAAGAAAAACCCATACATCATTTACACGTTTATGGAGCCCTCTAATGTTCTGAAATCCATCCACATGACTCCACCGTAATGAATAGAGCTGAGACTGGGGGATGCTTTCCAGGTGTCTCAGCTCTCGGCCAGCCTCCCTTAGCATAAGCATGCTCTCCCTAGGGGAAGAGAGAGCTCATCCCCCACTATGGAAGGAGGGTGAGGGAGTGGAGATAGTCCCCGCTGAGTGAAGCCTGACACCCCCCAACTACCCAGGAGTACCATTCAGGAGGCTCTGACTCAGCTTCCCCTCCCCCTCTTGAGGAGACACTTCCAGTTTTTCCTGCTCTTTTCCGTTCCTCCACCCACCTCTCCACCCCATTTCCCACTGGCCTTCAGATTTGAACTTCCCCCAGGTCGTTCAGACACTTACCCCAGTCTCTGGGGGATCCAGAAGCCAGCCCAACTCTCCTTGTGCTGTGCTCGTGTCCATTAAAGTGACTGGATAGGGGAGAAAAGGAGGATGTCACCCTAGGGAGGTGTCCAACCCCCTACATTGGGTATTCTGGGACTCCCCAGTCCTAGGCTTCCACAATGTCTTCCTAACTGTGTGACATCCTGAGGCAGAGGAGAAAGGCAGAGTGGGGCACGGGCTGGGGGACTGGTGCCTGAACCAGAGCATTGGAAGAGCAACCCCAGACATGACACCAACAGAGCCCGGGAGAACATCCGCAAGGATGCCAAGGGCAGACGTCAGGGAAGCAAAGCCTAAATAGTCCTGAGTGGGACCCTGGCAGGGGGATCCTTCTGGATTTTGACTCCAGTTATCAGTGGCCTGCTCTGGTAGGTAAGGGTAGAGGAGGTGGGGCGCTAGGCAAAGCTATGATTTTGGGAAGTGGGAGGGGCATGGTCAGAGGGCGTGCAAAACTTTGGGTGTGAGGTTGGACCCCTACACCTGGCAATCCCAAAAGTTCTAACCCTTCCACCATTGGAGGACTATTTTGATCCGGTTAGGCTGGCAGAAGGAGGCTTTCCGCCTCAGACTTCTGAGTGCTGCAAGGTCAGGGGTGGGCACATGGAGGGTCCCATGGTGCTGCAGTGGGAGTGCAGCTTCCTGGCTGTGGTCAGAAACTCCCTCTCCACCCGCAGCGAATAGTGCTGGCCAACAGGGTAGGGGTGACTGATCCCGTAGGCAGGAGTCTAGGGTTAAAGATCAAAGATTGGCCTGGCCGATCGATCTCCCCGCTACTGGGGAGAAGCCAGGGAGAAGTAGTGGGGCGAGGGGAAGAGGGCCTCCTCAGGAATGCCGGCTCTTGCAGGCTGCTGCCCGTCAGCCGGGAAAGGGAGAGGGCGGGGGTCGGTACCTTCCTCGGCGCGCGCCCCCGGGGGCAGCGGGGCGCAGAGCAGCAGCAGCAGCAGTGCGAGCCCCAGGGGCCAGCGCCGCTCCATGGCGCCGGCCGGGACCTGGGACCACGGCCCCTACGGCTGGGCCAGGTCGCGAGGGACTGGGCGATCCAGGCCGGCAAGGCGGGGGCGGAGGGCGGGGCCAGATGAGGGGCGGGGCCTGGGCCTCACCTGGTTCACCTTCTTAAAGGGACAGTAAGACAGGAAGGAAACTTGTTAGACAGGTAATAAACTTTAAAACCTGGAGGCGTCTTAGTAGGAATGAAACTGAGGGCGCCCCCTAGTGGGTGTTGCTAGGAATTGACTAGACATTCTTAAGCGTATCCTAAATCCAACCCAGTTTTGATCCAGCTTTCAATTGAATTCAGCTTGACTTGAAAGAGATCTCCGTTTTACTCCTTTTCTTTTCTGTGGACTCGAGACTTGTCATGCTCACTTGGAAATCTAGGAGTGGGAGACACTCCTTCATCCTTTTCGGCTCCGATGACAACCATGCAAATTGGTACAATCCTTTGCAAAGTCTGGAGGAGTCCTCAGGGAGAAGCTGGCGTGACCAGGGTGTTTAGTGGCAGAGAAAGATTGAGATTGAGAAAGGCCTGCAGGCAGGGAGCCTCAAGGTGTGCTCAGGGAGTGGTACACGAGCCAGTTTGACTGCTGGGGTACAGCACTTGTCTTGGGAGCCAGGGCAGAAAGACAGGTGCGGACCAGAGCCAGGAGGTTTTGGTAAACAAGAGGAGGAGTTTGCACCTCCCACAGAGCATACACCAGGATCTGGATAGCATTCCCAGTATAGTTTTAGTGAAGAAAGGAGCTTGCTACTTAACACGACCTTAGTGGTGGCATATCTGGGCTCTCTTTGGGACTGCCTCCCATCCTACTTAACAGATGTCTGTTCAGCTTTCACTGTGTATGTCCTTTAAGCTCAGAGACAATACAGCCCTTGTCCTAAACAAACTACTTGTCTGAAGGGGTAGGGGGAGCTGAAGTCAGCACGCAGATGACTTAAAGGTAAGCAGGACTGAACCCCAAAGAGGTGAAAACAGGCTGACAGTGTGAGCTATGCAGCCAGTCACTGATAGCTCCCGTCCCTGGGGCCCCTCTTTTTCATCCTTTTCTGGCTTCAACACATTCATGTGACTCACACGTATCTTCTCTACCATTTACACTGTTGCATATTTTGATCATTGTACTGGAGGGGAAGAGGTAGATCCTAGATACTATTAGAATTAATGCTTCTTATTATTTCCCATTGTTAAAAAATACAAGAATTGCTAGACAAATATGATCCCTAATTTCTTGGTCTAGCTTACTCTTGTTGACATAATGTCATATATAACAGTCATTAGGGGAAAAAAAAAACCCATGTTCAATGGGAAGAACTAAGTGTTGAATAGAACTCTCCTTCCCCCACTCTGTAAAATGCCCTAAGTTAATCACCATCTATTTTTCATAGTTCCTCTCAAAAATTTCTCCATGTCTGCGTACTATTTTATACTCCCCACACCCTTTCCCTCCACCCCTCTACACAGACATGCATTTAAATTGTGGGCAGCGGCTAAGGGACAGAGGACACACACTACTTTGCACTGGGGATATCTTCCCCTGATGTTTAGCATCTGGCAAGGAGAAGGCCCATGCCTGCTCTCTCCATGCGGAACTTTGTGATTTCAGCAGGGAGGAATGGATGAAGGGTGCAAAGCCAACAGAAGGGGGGAATGGAGCAGCATTGGACAATCACTGCTAGGAAATAAGCCAGACTCTGGTGAGGTAATGCATGTGCTGTTTTGTGGAGTTTGTTAAAGTTAGAAGACCCTTGGGACTCTAGGGGATGAGGGAATTATGTCATGCAATGGAAGTCGGAGTGTTGTTGAGCAGGGAAAGGAGACTTGCTTTTGTGTTAGGGTAAATTTTCTATCCTGGTGTGCATTTTTTTGTTTTGTTTTGTTTTGTCAACTTGACACAAGCTATAGTTATCTGGGAACAGGCAAACTCAGCTGAAGTACCGCCTCCATCAGATTGGCCTGTGGGCTAGTCTGTGGGGGGATTGCCTAGATTAATGACTAGTGTGGGAGGACCCAGTCCACTGTGGGCGGTGCCATTCCTAGGGCAGGTGGTCCTAGGGAGTATAAGAAAGCAAACTGAATAAACCTTGGGATGCAAGCCAGGAAGCAGTGTTCTTTTATGATCTCTGTGTCAGTTCTTACCCCAGGTTCCTGCCTGGGACATCCCTTCACAATGGTTTGGTCCATAAACTGAAATAAATCCTTTCCTCCCCAAGCTGCATGTATATGGGACCTGAGTCCTTCACCTTCATTCAAGGTGATCTCAAGGTGACATTGCTTTCTGTGTGTTACACACAAGAGGCACTTTCCATTTCGGACTCTGTCTTTGGCTAGCAGTGTGACCCTGTCGAGATATTTACACACCCTGGAATTCACTGAAGCAGCATTATATCTGAGTCTATTTCCAGGGCCTTTCCTGGCCAATGGACAGACATCAGGACTCTGAGTCAGAAAACTTAAGCCAGTTCCCTTAATTGTTCTGTGCTTTGGTTTCCTTGCCTATAAAATGAGGTTAATCAAGCCCAGCTCCCAAATCAGATGGGTGAAAGTCCTTCCTTATCTGTTCTACCCTGAGCAAATGCTAATTTTCTAGAAGAAAAGTGGGGTCTGGGGCTTGGGGTGCTCTCCCATGGGCTTCTTACCTTACTCCTGAGCTCAACAACAACCTCTGTGACTAACATATCATATTTTTTTTTCCTTTCAAAATAAACTTTATTGAGGATGGCCATGAAATAAACTACACCCCTTCTGAGTATACAGTTCAGTAGGCTCTGACAAGTGTGTGTGCCCTCATCACGGCCATCTCAGCACCGATACAAATTGCTCCCACTACTTAGAAACCTTTCCTTGTACGGCTTTGAATGATCCCACTTCTGGCCTCAGGCATCTGTCAGCATAGATAAGCGTGTCCTTTTCCAGAATTTCATTAGTCTCTGGGGTCTGGCTTTTCCTCTTTAGCAGGATGTCACCAAGATTCCTCCCCATTGCACATGTGTCAACTGTTGGCACTTGTTGCTAAGCATCGTCCTCTGTGTGGATGTCCTAAGACATTACTTAACAATTCTAAGTGAAAACGGAAACTTCTCCACTCTGCTTCCCTAGCAGGGTAGGCCTCTGATCTGAGGGCCTTCCACTCGGCCATGGCTCCTTCCTAGTTGAAGTTGTCTGGCTTCATCCCTACCCAGGAAGGAGAGTTGCAGTCTTTGCAATTTGGGCTTCCCCTGAACTCTTGCTTATTCCTGTAACCCTGAACTTCACGCTGCTTTGGTGAGTTGAAACGTCCCCTACTTCATCCCCTGACTGGTTCCTTTCTGACCTAGGATAAGGTTAAATCACACCCAGCTTAGGTGAAGGCCTTGTAAATCCATAAAGCTCTGGTTAAAATGCAACTTAGAGCCCTAGAAGGGTGGCCTATAAGGCAGCTAGTAACCACGCTGAGAGCATTAGTACAAATTAACTTATCAGATCAGAGTCAGGTCTTCTAACAAGGGCTCATGTAGATGGGACCAGAACAGCTCTGCTAGTGAAAAGGGGCTGGCCCATACTTGCAGAAGCAAGATTTAGGAGATTGTGTGGGCTGTGGGAAGGAAACCCAGCTAGTACCTGGGCAGCGTTGGAGTGGATTCTGTACATCTTTGATCATAGTCTGGTCTGGTCCTTCCCTTCCCTTCTTAGCTGTGTGCTTACCTATCTCCCCTCTGATCCTAGTTTACTATCAGGCACAGGGGCGGGGATAATAATAGTTACCGTTTATTACAGCACCTACGCATGCTGCTAGGTACTTTACATATATTATGTCTCTTCTCACACCAACCCTTTGAGCAGTGTATTATTAGTCCATTTTATAGACGGAAAAACCCACGGCAGAGATAGGGGAAGGCACTTGTTAAAGTCACTCAACTGTAGAACCAGTATTGAACTCAGTTCTGTAGGACCCTTTGGCTAACTAACTCGTGCTTTTCAGAAGGAAAGATGTCAGGTTCACTCCTTCAGCTCACTCCCCCCAAGCCCCTGGGCACGCAAACTAACCTGTATCTTAATATAAAGTCTAATCAAATAAGAGTCTCCTAATTTTGCATTTTATAAAAGAATGGAGTCACCTGGAATGAACTTTTTGGCATTTGAGGTCTTTGGTTCATCTTGCAGGTGTGAGATTTAGTCATGTGGTTCCATGTCGATTTCTTCTCCAAGTGCATGATTCACTCTTATTCATTGTATGAAGAACATCTTATTTTTAAAGGCCTCTTGCTCTATGGCTAAGTGTTCTATGCTTGAATTGCTACATTGGGTGACTCCCATTGTTTACCTTGCTTGCCCGTGTGCCTTCCAAGCAGGTTTAATCCCACTGAGAGGAACTTCCATTAAGATTTGGCTAACTTTACATTGATTGATCAACATATACTGAGGCAGCCTGGGCCATTCTCTTTACTCCAGATGTTTTTTCTCTTGATCCACACACCACTTGGCTAGGAGGGAGACACTCACATCGTTCAGGTACCCGAGTCTTTATATCAGAACCAGGTCTGTTCTGAGACAGTGACAGTTGGAAGTTTCTCTGATGTGTCTGGGGAGGTTTTAATACTGTTACCTAATAGCTAGTGTGACATTATGCAAACCACATGCTTCCTTAGCCTCAGTTTTGCTTGTGTACAAAACGAGGGGGGGTGGTGATGCTATGATGTGAAAGTACTCGGTCTACACTTTATGTATTGAGAATTTAATCCCTGGTTCACATACTTGGGGGTCAGGCTTTTGGGAAGCAACTTGGATTAGATGCTATCACTAGGGTAGGTCTCATGAAGGCTTTATACAATGAAGAAGACGCTCAGGTTTTTATTTTTACCCTGTCTCTGTCTTGTCCTGTTGCGATGCAACCAAAAGGCCCTTAGCAGAGGAGTTTTTGCTAAGATACGAACTCTATATTTTGACTTTTCCAGCTCCAGAACCTAAATCAATTTCTCTTTTTCACAAATCACTCAATCTCAGGTATTTTGTTACAGCAACAGAGAAGAGGAGGAGGAGGAGGAAGAGGAGGAGGAAGAGGAGGAGAAAAGAAAAAGAAACTAAGAAAGGTGGCAATAATATTGGTCATAGATAGGGCAAGGAAAATATGAAATATGAGAACAGAAGCTCCTGGAATCGGTATGTGACTTAAAGATAAAGGCATTTCACATGCATGCCCAGGTATACTTGTAAAGAAGGTTTGAGATGTCAATGGTGAAGTCTGCTGAAACAAAGAAGGACACTGATTAAAATTAGTCTCTGGGTTAAACAGAGATGTTTGGCTGAAGCTAGCTGGAGATGAGAACAGACAAAGCTAAAAATAAAAGAGAAACAGAGAGAAACCACTCAGGTCGCCTACGTTAAGAATCATTAGGCGAATAGTACCTGCCACGTTGACACTTCCGAGATATACTGCATATCTCTCTGTGTTTAGTTACACTATATGCTCCCTGTATGTCTCTGAAGTATTAACGCTCTCTAAAGCATTCTGGTTTTCCTGGAATAAAAAGGGAGTGGAGAAGCTGGGAGCCAGTGTTACTTGCTTACTTAGCCTGGGTTATATGGGTTGGGGGGCGAATCTCAGGTTGGAAAATAAGCACAAGGAGCCACAAAAGGGAGGTGAGCTGATTGTGAGGCTGCTAGAAGGGGAGGGGTCAGGCAGGCACTGTGTGGGAATTAGCTCGGGAGTTCTGCCTCACACCCAAGTGTGTATTTAGAGAGGAGCCTTTACCTAAATACCTTCTTATCCACCGTCCTTATCAGATCTCACAACAGAGTGCGAAAGCATCACTACATAGCGACTTTAGTATTTCAATTCATTTCTGCATCATCAGAGTGTGAGAGTGGACAAGTCAGTACTGCGAGGAAGCTATGATTCAGACTCCTTGTGGATAGTACTTGTGTATGTCTTGTGAGAAAGCCTGCCTTCCTACCCTGCCTTGTTTGCATGACAGCCTGAGAAGACAGCAATGCCAACCTGAGGAATTAACGTGTGGTTTTTAGTAACACCCAGGCAGGCAGGTAGATGGGTGGGAGGGAAAGGAAGAGAGCAAATGTCTTAGTGAACCCAGGCATGTTAAAAATTTAATAAGGGCAGGCCGAGGCAAGCTCTGGATACAACCCCCCAGGAACACAGAGAGATCTTGGTCATTGTCAAAAGTTTACTGGTTAGATCTTGGGAGAGGAAAGGAAAATGGCAAACTGCTCGTGGTTTAACGTTGATTTTTAGTTTAGCAAGCACGAGAGAGGAGAGGGCCAAGTATGTCTTCCAGGCTAGTAGAGTTTATTTCTACAATGTGTTGCCAGTCTAGGCTGAAATCTCTCGGGAATTCACTTCTACAGAGAGCCAGGAAGAAAACTGGCATGAGCCACACTTGTTTTCCAAGTTAAAAGTCCCTTAGTTTTAAAATCTTGTTTTGTCTTGTCGAAGAAGTACTTCTAGTACTCGGGAGGCAGAGGCAGGGAGAACCCCGAGTTTCGGGGCCGGCCTTGCCAATACAGTGATTTCCAGAACAGCCAAGGCTACAACAGGGAAATCCTCTCTGTAAAACCAAAACCAACCCTCCCACCCCCAAATTGAAAAGAAGTTAGCAGTGTGAGACCTTTCATTTGAGCATAGATTGCATCTCTTTCAAATCTAATAGATAACTTAAAATCGTGTCTTAGTTAAAACACTTTTTTTTTTACTGTGATATGAGTAAGGCAACCTATGAGGAAGCAGTTTTACTTTGGAATTACAGTTGCAGAAGGTTGAGGTCCATCGTGACACATCACAGCTAGCTGGGGCAGCAGCTGAGAGCTCACCTCTTGGACACCAAACAGGAAGCAGAGGACGAACTTGAAATGGTGTGAATCCTTCGAAATCTCAAATCTGCCCTGCTGACGTCCTCAGGCTTCACTGCCTCATCTGTCCCCATGGAGCCACTCACTAGGAACAAATTCAAATGCCTGAGACTTATGAGGGGCAGCTCATTCAAACCACCACAACTTTCTTCTAATTCTCTTAGAAAGGTACTATTCTGATAAGTCGCTGCTACATATACTATATATTAAAAACACATCTTATAGAGTATTACAGGTGCAGTTTACATTATATGTTCCAAATACTACTATAAAGTTACTATTATACATACTATATATTACACGTATTCTATATACAGTTTTAAAGTTATTATTCTACAGGTGTACTTATGCATACACATTTGCACATAAAGACAATTACACTGCTAAATCTATCCCAGAGCTTCAGAGTCCCCCCCACTCCCAAAACCAGGTCATACAGTCTGAGAGCCACCTAGCGATCAAGGTCGGTAACTGCATCTGCTCGCTAGCATTCCAGGTAGTCCAGCCAGTGAAATTTGTTTACAGGGATCATAGAAAACCAGGTAAACACTTCAGTGAAACGTGTTAGTGATAGGACTTAAACATATTATCATGATTATAAAGATGGGTAATGAGGCAGAACACTTCCTGATTTCCTCATCTCGGTAAGGACGGCCTTCCAACCAGGCCGGGAAGCAAAGGAAAAGTTTGGGATGAAATAGCTTAACTCTTGAACCCAAGGCTTCAGATACAACAAAAAGCAGAGAGCAAGTGGTTGCGGAAGTGCCTGCTGTGATAAAAGGGCAGCCGCTCCGGGCTTTTGGGGCTTCATTCGCCCCAGGAGAGAGGGATTTTACTGGGTTGGAGTATTCTTATGCTAACTAACCTCTGGGTAGGGCAATGATTTACAAAAATGTAGAGTTCTTTTTCTTCCTCCATCCCCCTCACTTTCTTCTCTTTTCATTCATTTCTGTTCTTCCTTCCTCCCTTCTTTTTCTCTTTTTAATTCCCTCTCTTCTCTCCTTGTTTGGAATTCCTATATAATAAAGTAACTGGAAGGCCTGAAACCTGAAGTCCTAGGTGTTTAATGTACTTAATTTTTATTGTTTATTTTAGTGCTCCTGGAGTCATGGAAAGTGCGTAAGACCGTAAACTAACCTTCCCGAGTCAGAGAGACTTTTTCTGATGGAATCCATAGATTTCTATGATCCTTCTACGTCAGTGGCCAATCGCTGCATTATGTGAAAGGCAACCTTGTTAGAGACTGAAAGAGAGGGCCCAGGGAGTGTGGGAAGCTTGTTGGCAGGATATATATGGAAAAGGTGATTTTTATATTCACCCTGGCAGTGTGACTTCAGTTTGGGCCCATTCATTCCACAGAAGTTTACTGAGCTCACCCTGTAGACTGGAAACTGCTCTAAGTGTTGGAGACACAGTGGCAAAGAAAAAGAAAGCCCTAAAGAAGAAGGGGGTTGGGGGGAAGAGGAGGAGAAGACGGTGGAGGAAGAGGAGGAGGAGGAGGAGGAAGAGAGAGAGGAGGAAGAGAAAGGTAGTACCTTAATAAGTAACAAAACACATTTTTCATCTGGTTAAGAAATACTAGGAGACAGTTAAAACAGGTGAAAGGAAAATCAGATTATTGGAGGAGGTGTCTATGATGTAGACAGGAGTGGGGCTTGACCAGAGTGTCAAAGAGTGGGAACATGCTCTATCTGTTATCAGAGGAAGAACAATTGCTGAGGGCAAGGCAGGAAGACGGGACACACAAGGAAAGCATGGCCTAAGCAGAACTTGAAAGGAGAATCCTTGAAACAGGTTTTCAGTGGGGCATGCTGGGACTGGGGACAAGTCAGTTGGATGCAGACACTACTTCAGGCCTGGGCAGGCAGGGTTTGATAAGCATACACTGTGAGAGTAGCATCTGCCCAAGAACTGTTGTGCAGTGTAGTCTGGTGGGCAAGGCTGAGGTCGGTAAGGAGGAGGGGAGATAAACTTAACAACGTGGGCTGGAGCTGGCCTTGGAGACTGGCGTGTGGAGTCTGAACAACCTGCTCTGTAAATCAGAATCAGCAATAATTCTGTACATGGAAGCCATTTGTTTAGATGGATGTTCTTAGCCTGATTGTCTGAATCAAGGAAGAGGAGGGAGAGAGCAGAGGCTGGCCAGAGTAAAGAGTTCAGGGAAGAAATAACAATGGCTCATATGTGGGTTGTTGGGGAGGAGTGATATTCACTTACAGAATCATAGGGCATGTTGGCTGGTTAGAAGTAGAGGTGAGGGATGTTAACAATTTCCTAGCGTCGTGCTGACAGCTGTGGTGTTTATTTTTCTGAATGTGAAAGTAAGAGAGCTGGAATGACTTCCTTTTCCCCCTAGGAAAATGCTTTCAAGGCAAGAGTGAATGGGGAAGGGAGAGGCAGTGTAGCAGTTAAGAGGATTACTGCTTCTGGAGGAACCTGAGTCTGGTTCCCAGAACTCACAAGGCAGCTCACAACCATCTCTAACTCCTATTCTGTAGGATTTTTTAATCTCTTCTGGTGGCTGTGAGTTCACACACACACACACACACACACGAAACACCCATACACACAAAATAAATATAAAAGAGTGAATACATGAGAGAATTACATGAGTTCCTATGGGTTCAAACTCCAATGTGTATGCAGTTTTCAGGAGAATGCTGACTCAGGTGAGCTCAGCAAGAGCTCTCCATGGTCATCTCAGACCCCAAAATAGTTACAGGACATTGTTTCTAGAGCATTCTGTGCCACTATTCAAGAGGGGAATGCCGGGGATGAGGTGGGTGGGTGGGGGAACACCCTCACAGAAGCAGAGGGAGGAGGGATGAGATAGGGAGTTAATGGATGGGGAAACTGGGAAAGGGGATAACATTTGGAATGTAAATTTAAAAATATATCCAATTAAATGTCAGAGTTGGGAAAAAAGAATTAGCAAAGACTAATTAATATACTAATATGGGAAAAGCTGCAAGACTAGTGGTTGACTGAATAAAGTTATTTCAGAAAAATTCACACACATTTACTTTTTTTTTATATATATATATATATATATATATATTTTATTATTAACTTGAATATTTCTTATATACATTTGAGTGTTATTCCCTTTCCCGGTTTCGGGCAAACATCCCCTTCCCTCCCCTCCCTTCCTTATGGGTGTTCCCTCCCAACCCTCCCCCTTGCTTCCCTCTCCCAACAGTCTAGTTCACTGGGGTTCAGTCTTAGCAGGACCCAGGGCTTCCCCTTCCACTGGTGCTCTTACTAGGATATTCATTGCTACCCTATGAGGTCAGAGTCCAGGGTCAGTCCATGTATAGTCTTTAGGTAGTGGCTTAGTCCCTGGAAGCTCTGGTTGCTTGGCACACATTTACTTTTTTATCAATGTAGAAAGTATATACACAAATTGTAGGTGTCTGAGTCAGAGCGGTCTTGAGGTGATGGGGCAAGAAAGAGCATCCCCATCAGAAGCTCGAGGGGCTGTTGCAATGTTAAGGACACCAGAAAATCAAGGACTCCCCCGTGGGCAAGCCTTCCGAATACACTACACTTATATTGCCCAATTTGAAGGAAGATGCTTTACATTTAAAAGATCAATTCGTGTGCAGCCTGGGGGACAGATGTCAGATGACAATGGCACTAGACCTTGTGTACCAAGCCAGCATGTTGAATGGGTCTCCAGTGCGAGGCCCTCCCCTTGTGGGTTTGCACGCCCCCACACAGCTGCTCTAGCCTCTCCCACAGCTGTTGTATTCCCGCTGCTGCTGTCCATCTCCCGCTGCGGCTTCCTGCCCTAAACCTCCCCTAGTCACCCGGCCTCCTGCTGCTCCCAGGAAGAAGGCCCATCTACTAGAAAGATGTTCTCTTCATCACCTTTGGATTTCTGGTTCTTTAAATGACCACTGAGACCTGCCCCCCCCCCAGAAGACTCACTTTAATTTCTTTTGAAGACTTTTCCATTTGGTTTTATGAATATGTTTTAATGTCTGTGCCTGTGTAAGGTTTATGTGCATGTACTGCCTGCAGAGTTCAAAGGGCCAGCGATCTCCTGGAACTGAAGGGACAGGTGTGTTTGTGAGCCACCTGATGGGGGTGCTGGGAACGGAACCTGGGTCCTTGACAAGTGCAGTAAACGCTCTTAACCTCCGAGTCACTGTTCTTTCCCCAGGAGATAGTTTATTTTTATTTTTATATTTTTAGATTTATTTGTTTTATTTTATGTATATGGTGTTTGGCCTTCGTGCATGTATGTGTACCATATGTATGCAGTGCCCAGGAAGTTCAGAAGAGGGCATCAGATCCCCTGGAACTGGAATTATGGATGGTTTAAGCTGCCATGTTTGTGCTGAGAGTCAAACCCAGGTCCTCTGTAAGAGCAGCCAGTGATCTTAACAAGTGAACCACCTTTCTAGCCCCTCATTTGCTCATATGATGGATGAAGAGCTTGAAACCAACAGAGGCCAAGTAATCATCTCCAATAACTCTCCACTAGTGCCTCTACTCTGGTATGAACATGGGCAGGGGTTCCAAAGGCCCTTATAGTAAGGACTGGTCCTCTGGGTAGTTCCTACGAGAAGCTTTGGACACTTTGAGAGCTGGGCACTGGCAGAAGATTTTAAAGCCACTGCTTTAAAATGACTTGAGAAGACATTACTGGACTCAATAAGTCAGTCCTTTCCTCTGTCTTGACCCTTTTCCTAGAGCCTATCTTGCTATTTCTGCCACTATCTGCTACCCTCATGAGGTCAGAGCAGCCAGGCCTTCAGATGTTGGGCTTTGGAACTCCAAGGCTGTGAGCTAACCTAATTTTTTGTTTGTTTTTCTTTTTTTTTAAATCAAATATATTACGTTACTTGTCACACAGCCTTTTTTCCAAGGAAAATCTTAGGGAATGAGTACTATACACTATTGAAATTAATGAATAAGACAGTATTTTAAAAGTATGATTAAAAACTAAAAATAATGTCTTCATTATAACATAAAAGTATAAAGAAAATGTGTTTATCGTAAACAAATATTCGTTTTGATCACTTGTCATGAGTATATACGGGTGACAAAATGGAACACACAGTTGCTTGCCCATGTATAGGGTTCAGATCCAAATATAGGCAGGTTTAAGGTGAGTGTTGGTAACTTAAACGTTGTGGAGGAGTTGTCACCAATCCTTGTCTTTGCTCAGATGATCAAGAACTTACAAGAAAGGTTCAAAGCAAACAAAATTTAAAAACTTCTGGGTTTATTTGGTTGTTCTATTCCTGGAAAAATCATTACATCTTAGAGCAGTGCAAAAATTACTTTGTGTTTATATTTAGTGTAGTTAAATTCTTAGCTCAGATATTTTTCACCCACACAGATGTCTGGTGGAGAAACTCAATGTTATTGCTGGGGGTGGGGGATTTTATTGTTGTGTGGGACAAACACATCTTGGCCTCTGTCAGTAGCAACCCCTCCCTTAACTGACGACCTAGAAACACCTAGATAAATTCCCTAAGAATGTCTAAGGAGGTGGTACTGTCCCCATTTAGTAGAAATGCTTTAATAATGACATTTATTGTTTTCCTTGCCCTTAAACTTTTTTTTTTTTGAAAGAAAGCATCAACTAGTATCTCTATATGTCAGAAAAATCCTCAGGAAGGATGTGGTGTATGGCATTTTAACAAAGGGACCTCATGAGTAGGTTTGAGCATGAGGTCTAACTTCTTCAGAGTAAAGTTTCCCTGTCACACGTTCCTTTCTCCTCTTTGTGTGACTCCAAAATGTAGTTTCACTTGGAAAAATCCAGAATCCTAACTTTAGCCTTTTGAGTCTGCTCTTCTCTGCATGGGGACACAATCATAATTTCAAAGAGCTCTCCCTACTCCATTAAGAGTGATCCCGTCAGGTATTCCAACTCATCTCCTATAATCTAGTACTTGAATTCTTAAAGAGAGGTTTAATCCACATTTGGTGGGTACATGATGACTTGGATAAATGTCAAGTTTAGAATGGGAACAAGATAGGCAGAAGCTAATGTTTTTAGGTTGCCTTTGATGAGTAAGGTAACTTGATTGTGCATATGGAAGATCGCAGATGGCTGGAGGCATTTCTTGGAGAGACAATACTATTTTGGATGTGTGCCCATAGCCCATGTATGGGAGCCCTTCTCTCTAGTGCATTAGCACTGGAAGATAGGACTTTTGAAAAGTGATTAGGTCATAAAGGTTCAGCCTTCATGAACAGATTATTGGCATTTCTGTAACAGTGCATTTGCTGGAATGGTGGGCTATGTCCCTGTTTGTCCTCTCTTGCCCATATCTACCTTCTGCCACAGGATGACAGGGTAAGAAAAGTTCCTTCAGGTGCCAAGCACCACTTCCCTGCATGCCTAGCCTCCAGCACTGTTAGACAAACATTTCAGTGCTTTGTAAATTACCCCGTCTCTGGCGTTTTGCAGTGGGACAATGGTAGGTGGCAAAGTTGGACTTTTTTTCCAGAGAGGCTGATGAAAAGGAAAGAGATCAAGGTTCCTAGACAGTAATGAGAAAAGGCAGGAGTCAGGATCCTGGAGTTACAACTGGCAGGAAGCTTTGAGGATTGGTCTTGGGCTCTGAATGTGATGCTGTGAAGGGGGGAGCCTCTTAGGGTACCAGAGATGAAAGAGGAAGCTACTGAGTGTTCTGAAAGGAAGAAGCAGGACTCCACATTATTGAAAAGATGCGGTTAAAAGACTGGAGATTTATTATATGTTAAAACACAATAATTACTTTTTGTTTAACCCAAGGAAAGCGTATGGGTAAGTTAGCTCTCTGGATAAAGGTGCCTGCTGCCAAACCTAATGACCCGAGTTCAATCCCTGGGACCCATGTGGTGGAAGGAAAGAACTGACAAGTTGTCTCTGACTTCCATCCACGTGTCATGGTATTCCTCCATCCCACACACGTACAAACAAAATAAAACTTTAAAAGCCAACAAGAAAGAAGGCATTCTCGGCTTGCTTTCTGATTCTTCTTTGGATCCACAACGTGTGTGTGTGTGTGTGTGTGTGTGTGTGTGTGTGTGTCTGTGTCTGTGTGTATGTGTGTGTGTGTGTTTGTGTGTGTGCGCGTGCGCGCTGTGTTTATCTTGCCAGTGACTGTAAAGAGCGTAGTGATGCACAAAGCACAAGCCTTTATTTATATACTTATATTATTTAAGACAGGGGCTCACCTATCCTAGGCGAGTCTACAGTTTTCTATAGAGCTGAGGTTGACCTTGAACTTCTGATTTTCTTCTTTCCACCTTCCAAGCACTTGGATCATAGGTGCCCACCCATTGCCATCCAGATTATTTAGTGCTGGGGATTGAGCTTAGAGCCTCATGCAAGCCACGAAGGCATGTTACCCAGTGGGTGGTAGCTGGAAACTGCCCCTAATGTGTTATTGCTTGCTCATGAGCTTGTCTCGTGTTACTATTACAGTGGCTTGAGGAAGAGGCATCTCAGATTAGAACGAGAAAGCAATGGATACCGAACTGAAGGCAGATCAGAATCCGAACTCCGTGCTTCTTTACCACAAACCAGCTCTACGTTCATTAGATTCTGAGACTGTCAAGATGAGCGTTTTTATTTTGCACCTCTCTTTGGAATAATATGTTATTTTCTTAGACTGCTTCTAAATGTTTGCCTGCTTGGGCGTATTTATTCATTGCCACCTGGTGGTAAATAAGAAATATTATGAGGAACAGGAGAAGGAAGAAGGTGAGAAAACAGTTGTTAGTGACTCAGAATGGCAATCTCAGTTCAGAAATGTGAAACAGAGTTAGTCACTGAAAACATGGCAACAGAGATAAAGCCTGCTCGTTTTGGCTAGGATAGGCAGCAGGGAATACAGAGAAGTCCTGCGCTTTTAGGATGCTCAATTCAGGGCAAAGGTGGACTTGCAGAACCTTCCCTGTATTTCTAAGAACACAGTGGAGCCATAGACTATGTATCTAATAATAAAGAGGAAAAGTGGGACCACATATGGCACTTTAAAATACAATTACACAAAGGGAAGATGATTGCAAATGAGCTAAGCACAGTGCCAGCCATACAGCCTTTCAAAATAGGTTAGTCAATTTGAGATCAAGTTTCTTTTCTAGGCCTACTTGAATACCTTGTGATTAATTTTTTTTTTTAATTTTGTTCTACCCTTATGTTTGTTTCCCTGGTATGATGGGAAGAATTGATCTTACCTACCAGCCCTCCTATCTCAAAACACAAAGCTGTTGATTCATACAGAACGTACCTGGTGTTTGTGCAGCCACCGGCCGTCTTTCTCTAAGTTACCCTTTTTAGCCACAGTGGATTCTCTCTTTTTATCTCATGCAGATAAACGCAGAGCTGGGATTTTCTGTAAGGATTGTCAGGGGATGCTGCACTTTGGGGACTTTTTTCTCCACTATGTTCAAGGGAAATTGGGGGAGTTTCCACATTGTTTTAGGGAAACAGTGGGTCCTTCTTAACTTGCCTCTCTTTTATCCTCCAGTTCCCAGCACTAACTCAGACTGGTATGTAGGTCATCATGTTTTGGCCTCACCCCAAGAAGATATTTCTTCACCTGCTACCACCAACACTCCCCTCAGACAGACCTGTACCTGCAAGAAGAGATATGATGGCTGTTTAGGAATGGGAGGAGAGGGAAGGAGGGGAGCAGCAGTCAGAAAAAAAATGAGAAGAAAATTACAATCGGGAGATGGAAATTTTGGGTTATGATTTTCAACGTAAGCAAGAAGATTACGTAACTTTAGCAGATGTGACTCACATTGATTTTTACTCCTTTCTTCTTCCAAATGATTATGAAGATGGAATGAACTTGGAAGATCTGAATGAAATTATGAGAGTTAGATGATTCTTATTCATGGAGGACAAAAGTCCAAAAGTGAATTGAAAGAAGAAAATGAACTTTTACTTTTAGGAGGTACCACCATTGGTAAACATCATGGGAATATAACTTGGCTTTTTTTTTCTTTTTCTTTTTTTGCACATAGCCCTTACTCCAGTTGCTGCCTTTTCTCATTTTCCCCCTGAGATTTTGTCAAAATTACATTTGCATCTGTTCCAAGGAGTCAGATATTTGTACTTGATCTATTTTGAAAAAACAAAACAAAAGGAAAAAAAAAAAAAACCTCTGATAACCTTGATTCTTGTTCTTGTCCTCTTTAATGTTCCCCTTTTAAAGGAAGCCGTTTTGATGTCTTTTAACCTTTTTGTGCACATACATATATGTGTGGGTGTGGGTGTGGGTGTGCATGTGTGTGTACGTAAATTATATACTTGTGAATTTTTGATTTTTCAGTTATGAGCATGCTCTCCACTGTGGAAAATGAAACTCTTCCTGTATCCCACTATTTCCTGTAGTTCTAATATTTTTAAAATACGTATGCAATGTTTGGCTCTGACAGTAGAAATGCTCTTTATATCGAAAGAATGTTTTAAACTAAGACCACTTCTCCCTTTCTGGACACAATTTTTCTCCCAGCTCAACAGTTGCTTGTTTGCGTTTCACTCTTCTACCCGTGTCATCAGTGTAAATCTTTCTTTACAATTTTATAAGCACTAGTGTTCTGGTTAGTTTTTATTGTCAGCTTGACAGAGTAAGAGAAAAGGGGAAGAAAGTCTCAGCTGAGCTATTTCTCAGATCATACTGGCCTGTGGCCACGTCTGCAGGGAATTGTCTCGGCTATGTATTGATGTGGGAAGTCCTATCCGGCTGTGAGCATTGTCACCTATGGGCTGGTGGTCCTGGGTTTTATGAGGAGAGGGACTAAGCAGGAGCCAGAGGAGGACAACCCAGTCAGGAGTGTTTACCCTTGGTTTCAGCTTGAGTTCCTGCTCTGATTTCCCTTGGCAATGAACTCAAAATGTGCACTGAAGTAAACCCTTTCCTTCCTTAAGTTACTTTTGGTCAGAGTGTTTCACCACAGCAACAGGAAAAAACAAAACCAAAACCAAAACCAAACCCAAAAAAAAAACAAAACAAAAAAAAACAAAATAAAACCTAGAATAAGCAGGAGCAGCAGAATTTTATTTGCCTGGGAACATCCTCCCAGAGCCTCTTGGTCTGCCCCAGCTTAGACTTGTCATACTAACACCCTCCTCCTGCCCTCCCTCAGCATGAACCTTCCTCTTCATCTCATCCCCATGGTGTTCCTTTTCTCTTCTACATCTTAGAGCATGTGTTGCTTACCCCTGTTTTCTTTTGCCTCAAGAGATCCTCTAACATTGGAGTACATGTTCTCCAGGGGCTCTCAGGAAAAGTGGATATAGAATAAACTTTTTCTTGATTTTAATTTCTACCCTCCCATAAGCATGATGGATTTTGTCAGAGTATTTATATATATAAACTATATATAAGCATATATATATTTTACATGCCACTATACTCTGTATTTTTGATCTTCTTCCTTCCCTTCTGTCCTCCCCCATCCCATCTCCCTCCCCAATTTTTCCCCTTTCTGCCTTCATGTCTCTTGTACTTCATTTCTCTATTTCTTCCCCATTCCCTTTTCACATTATCGTTTAAGATCTCCTCAATCCCTTTCCAGTTTTCTTGCCACCACTTTTATTTGGATCTGTGTGTATACACACACACACACCCTGTGAATCTAGAATCTTCAAATGAGAGAAATCACGCAGCATTTGTCTTTCTGAGGCTGTCTATTTCTCTTAAATGATCCATTTTCCAGCAACCATAATGACTTTATTTTGTGAATTTACCTTGTATAAAGTTTCTTGGAGCATTTGTCTGTAAAGCCTGCAAAGTTGCTCCTTGACCTACATATGGCCACAGTCCAGGAAAGCCATTGTCAGTTGAAAACAGTGTTAGCTAAAAGTGTGGTAAAACATCTAACCCCACGGGTAGCATTGTTGTCTAGGAACTGCCCAGCATCTTAACAGCATATCACGGCCTCGGAAAAGCTTAACACACAAAATCCAAAGTGCGATTTTAACCAACTTTGTATAGCCTTTGCACCGATGTGATGTCAGAAAAATGGTGGGTTTAACCCTGTAAGTCATGAGTAATTTACCCTTGGCACTGAGCAAGTAGAGAGTTCTAGGTTAGCGCCAATTTTCCTTCAGCGAGGGACACAGGTTTGTTCATCATGAGATTTGCAGTTTTAAGTATGTTCCCCTGTTTCTACTATGACAGTGCCTCTCAAAGAACCTCTTTATGCTCTGCAGAGAATACACATAAATCTTTTCCTAGGGTGAGGGACGGGTGGTTAGCCCCACTTATGCAAAATGCAGGAGATGATCTGGGAACTAAAGTTCTTTCCTCTGCACTCCTTCCCTTCTTTCCTTCCTTTCCTGCCATGTTAAGGGTCAAACCTTGGGCCTTCTGCATGCTGAACCAAAGCTTTAGTTCTGAACCCACTTGGTACAATCCGCATCCTACGTTGACTCTATACTTTCCTCCAGTGGTAGCCAGTGCCATTTTCTCCAAGTGCAGGTCAGGTATACTCCGAACTCTCTCTGCTACTCAGGAAGGATTCAGTTCTCACAGAGAACTTGTCTTTGACAGCTTGTCCACCTACCTTTCAGCTTTCCACGTGTTTTGTTTTCAAGTCTCTTTGTTATTATGACTTGATGCCCTTAAATAATTTATAACAATCTCCGTGCTGCTATTTTAGAAGAGTTTGGAGAAATGAATGAATGAACAACAAAGTCCTGGCTTCTATCTGTCTTTGTCCACTTGGCTGTGTTTTGGTCAAGAACAATAGTTTTGGATTTGATTTCTGCAGTGAAGTCCTGATTTTAAAATCTCCAGTGGAAACTCAGGATATAAAATAATTGTCAAGAGATCAGCTCTGTTGGATGAGAGCACCAAGCTTTTCTTTCTCTACTTCTTTTCAGTTGTGGCCCATAAGAACATACTGGAAACAGAGTCTGCAAACCACTGAGTCAGAGGCTCTGAACATCTTTCCCATATACATGTTGAACTTCATGGCATTAAGAAAGGAGCATTGATTTATTCCTTAAAAGATTTCTGGTATTCTTTCTGGTTATTCAAATGGTGTAAGAAAGCAAGAAAGAGAGCTAGCGAGATGGCTCATTGGTTAAGATTTTATACTGCCCTGGCAGAGGACCTCAGTTTGCTTCCCATCATCCATGTTGGGCAGCTTACAACTGACTGTGACTTCAGTTCCAGAAACCTTTGACTTAGTGTGCATATACTCACCTCCAATGTACACCCAGTTAAAAACACCAAAAATAAACATTAAGAAAGTGTGAAGGCACCATTTAATGATTAAAATAAAAGTGTATGAAGAATCTCCTTACAAGATAATCTTATAATTGTAAAAATAACCTGAAAGTCTTGTTTTTCAGTGGAAAAGAAAGTGTAGAGATTTATTTGAATATTAACAATATTAACCATCTCTAGATTGTGTGTGTGTGTGCTATGCTGAGATTTTGATAGTTAAAAACTGTTTCCTTTTGCTTTTTTAAAGATTTATTTTTATGTATGTGTCCTTGTATGTGGATGTCAGCATGTGTGTTGGTGCTCACAGAGGCTGGGAAAGAATGTCAGATCCCTTGGAGCTGGACTTATAGGCAATCATGAGCTACCTAATATGCAGGGAATCGAACTCTGTTCCTCTGCAAGAGCACTAATCACTTCAACCTCTGAGCCATTTCACTGGCCCCATTTTTTTTTTCCTTTTTGAGACAGGATCTCATTGTATAAATAGTGTAAGTGTGCTTTGCCCTTGAAACCCTCTTGCTCTTGAGGGCTGGAATTAGAGCCTGAAGTCCCACACTCAGATGTATGCCTTGGTGAATGGAGTTATGGGAATTCTCCAAATTCATTCTCAGAGAGCTAAAATTCCATTTTATAGTGACTTTTATTTATTTATTTTTTTATCAGAATCCATGTTACAACCTTAAATTATTTACTTAAAGAGAGTGATGAGAAGTTTGTAGGACCAGACAAAGATATTCAGAACATTTTTAAGGAAAACAATTCTTAACTTTATGCATGGTTTGACCTAAAATGTATATGTGGTTTAAACATTAAAAGAGAATTTCTTTCTCCAACCCCCTTTTCTTGTACAGCTATGCGCAGAAATCCTATAAGAGGGTTGGAGAGATGGCTTAGCAGTTAAGAGCACTGACTGCCCTTCCAGAGGTCCTGAGTTCAATTCCCAGCCATCGCATGATGCCTCAAAACCGTCTGTAATGGGATCTGATGCCCTCTGCTGGTGTGTCTGAAAATAAGATAGATAAATAAATAAATCTTTAAAAATAATAATACAAAAAGAAATTCTGTAAGAATATGGAAGTGTTTATTCACTCACCACAGGGCACACAAAGGTCCCATGGAGAATGAGCTAAAAGATTTAAAAAGCTTGCCAAATGTAGCACATTTTTGTGTGTCTTAAAGATGACACAATGCTTTACAAGTAATAAGGAAAAAGGCAAAACAAAATGAAAAAATTAATGAACAGAAATGAACAAACAGAAACCATTTATTAGTGTAGAGACTTAAAAAGAAGGAGATATGGGTAGCTCTTTGCAGATTTTCCATCTGGAACCTGAGATCTTACTGGGACTTATTTGACACTAGCCCTCTCATAGAGGACCTAGGCTTCATCCTGAGAAATAACATAACCAATTGTGGCACAGCAAAGAAGCTATTAGCTCATCTGGAGGCACCAGACACCTTTAGGAGAAAGAAACACCACCTAAAGTTTTATGAGAGTTGATGTTTTGATTGGTGTTCTGTATTTGAAGGACTGTTGAAAACAGCTAAGCTGATGGGTCTGCTTATACTGTCATTTGTTGGTAGACTGTGAAAGTGTCGGAACTCTGAAACTTGTCAGATGAACCACTGTGAGACAGAATGGTGTTTGAGGAATCCTCCTAATCCTCTTTCTCTTCTTTTTCTTTGTTTTTCTGAGCCTAACTTTATAGCCCAGGCTAGCCTCAAATTCACTACATAGAATGATCCTCTTGCCTCCAGTTTCCAGGTGTTGGGATCGCAGGCATGTACCACCATGCGCAGTTGCTGAGGACTGAACTCAGCATATAAGGCAAGCATTCTCCCAACCGAGCTATATCCTGGATCCAAATTCAGCTTTCTCCTGGAAGGGAATTGAGACATGAGATTGTGTAGCTGTCAACTGAAGAGAAGGCAAAGTCTTTGGGGAGAAGGGACTGTTTCTGGCCAGGGATGTGCTTTGGTGGTAGAACAAGTATCTTGGAGATGCCTGTGAGCACACAATGTACACTTGGTTACACATGGCTACAACAGGGCGTGTGTGTCATGGCCTCAACTTGCTTGATGATGACATCAGGAAGTTGGCCTCCGGCCCAGGAATTTTGAGAAGAGCCAAAACATTGTGAAATGTTCAGAGGCTGCTCTCTGTTGCTATCTTCAAGGAGAAGCCGAGGGAAGCCTGCAAAGCTCTAGGCCTAGATCCTGGAGCTTCCTACTGAGTCAATCTATTTGCCTTATTGTTTCTTCAATAACCTTTTGCAAATTTACTAAAAGACAAAGCAATTCTCCAATCAAATGCTCTTGTCTAGTTGGCTGTCTGTCGTTTCCCTATAGTTTCCACTATAAATCTGTAAATACTTGTACCTGTTTTCACCTCTCTTTGATATTTCATACATAGGCCCCTCACTTGTGGAGTATTGACTTGGGGGTGTCATATGAGGCCATTTTCTGTGAGCCGTCCTAGTAGACCCTGACTTCAGGATGACTGGCATCTCAAGAGGGAATTCCTGTCTTAACTTGCCCCAGCATCTTCACCTTGTGCTTCGTCTTCACTTCCTCTTCCCCCTTTTCTTTGGTGTTTCTATGCCCGCCGTTCATGGGCATAGGTTCTTGGTTCCGTCTTCACTTGGTTAGATCCTTTCACTGCTCCCTGAGCTGGGCTGGCTGATCAGGACCGGCTTCCTTTGTATGGTTGGTGGTGAAGGCAAGATGCAACCTGTGCAGCATAAATCACCTGGTGAACAGCAAGCCTTCGGGCAGGCTAATTATTATGATCTTGGGTATTGTTTTAGAATGGAGCTCACACCACATAAGGCAGCTTCTTCTTTGGGGCCTAGATTTGCCTTGCGCTTGTCCTGATGGAGTTTGGTTTCCCAACTCCTACTGTGATGTACTCTCTGGGCCACTTTTCCTTCTCTGTCATCTTTTCCTCCTCGCTGCTGTTTGTTCTCTCTTCAGAGTCATTTCAGGAACAAATACATTTTATTTTTCAAAATGTCAAAACTAAGGTGTGAATAGATAGCATATTTGAACATAGCACATGAAGGAAGTTTGTATTTTAGCTAGGAACTCTGCTATAGAGTCTGATGTGAAGTTTGAGAGGTCAGTGGGTAGGGAGATTGTCTAAGCCTTGCATAGCTTTGCTACTGACCTAAGGGGGTGTTAGTATAGTGTCTAAAGGACACTATGAAATGTTTACTCAGGGCATGAGGGTTCCAGGGTTGGTTCTGTTTTAGAGAAGGAAATATGAATAGCATATCTTTTAAGAATTACTTTAGAGGGGGTTGGAGAGATGGCTCAGTGGTTAAGAGCACTGACCGCTCTTGCAGAGGTCCTGAGTTCAATTCCCAGAGCCACATGGTGGCTCACAACCATCTGTAATGGGATCTGATGCCCTCTTCTGGTGTGTCTGAAAACAGCTACACAGTACTCATATAACTAAAATAAATAAATCTTAAAAAAAGAGAAGTCCTTTAGAAGGAAATAGTATATTGAAGCAATGTGTTTGCCAGTCAAGATGCTGTCACTAGTGCTGTAGTGATATGACTCTTCTAGGACTAACAACTGTTTTCTGACTGGATTTGAGGGCTTGCTATAGAATAGGGATTTCTTGCCTGCTTCTGTAAACCTGACCAAAAGTCCATGGTATGGTAGGTCATAGACTCTATCAGGGAATATCAGACTACTTTCTAAATATTTGTGCATTATACCCAGAGATTTATGTTGCTCTCGACATTAGTCAATGAAGTTTCTTTTTGAAGTGGTTACAATTAATGCAGAGACTTTATCGCTAACGGGCTGAGAATAAGTGACTGTGTGAGACTCAGCTCTAAACTGGACGTTTACATCCCTCTCCCTGACCCGCAGTAAACATCATGGAGGAAGTGATAGAAAGACTATAAGGACTGGGTGTGGAGGACTGCTGTGTGACACATATGACAGGCTATTGCACTGATGAACTCATTGTAGCTGTGGTTGCCTGCACAAAACCTTCCCACAGTCAAGACAATCAAAATTTCAGCATGGCTAGAAGGATGTCATAAAGCCCCATCCTTAGCTGAGAAGCTAATTGAAGAGTCATTTTTCTTCAGAGATGTGGCCATGGGTAGGTTGCTGATGTAGCAGCGGAAGGCTGCATACTCATATCTCAATGTCTATATGGGAAGCACTAATTGAATTTAGTTATATAAAGCAAGCAAGCAGGCAAGCAGGCAAGCAGGCAAGCAGGCAAGCAGGCAAGCAGGCAAGCAGGCAAGCAGGCAAGCAGGCAGGCAAGCAGGCAAGCAGGCAAGCAGGCAGGCAGGCAGGCAGGCAGGCAGGCAGGCAGGCAGGCAGGCAGGCAGGCAGGCAGGCAGGCAAACTGAAAACTGAAGACATGAAGTTGCATGTGTGCATGGCATAATGTTCTGGGGGAGCTCTAGGAAGGGAGTGGATATTGTTGTAGGCTTTTGAGTGAAGAGACAGGATACTGAGGAGTTTTTAGAACAACAGCTTTAATATGCAGGCTCAGATGAACTCTGTTTTGTAACAAAACTGATTGAAAACTACAGTAAAACATTTTTTTTTTTTTTTTTTTTTTTTTTTTTTTTTTTTTTTCGGAGCTGGGGACCAAACCCAGGGCCTTGCACTTGCTAGGCAAGCGCTCTACCACTGAGCTAAATCCCCAACCCCTTTTTTTATGCATTTTTTTGGTTTGCCTCCATGTTAGTAATATTATTCCATTGGTTATTTGATAGCCTGTGGTAAGATTCTAATGTTAGACATGGAGGAAGGGAGGGGCCCTTGGGAGACGTAGCATGGTCTCACATGAATATTTTGCCAGAGTCTAAATCACATGGATGTCTCTCTCTCCTTCCCTCAAGGTCTCTGGGAAGGCTTATTAAGCAAGGATGGGTCACAGGAGAGATGTGGTCAAGGACATTGCTTGGCTCTTGTGGCTGTTTTCTCCTTTTCTTTTCCCTGGTTATCAGGAGCCATATAATAACATGATCTGAACACATTGTGCCCATGTATGAAAAAAAAAAGAGAGAGAAGCCACTCAACATTTCAACATAGATGGGGGAAGGACTTGTGAAACCCCACTCCTACTGAGAGGCTGTTTTCATCTGAAAGATGTTGGGGGATAAAGACTCATATTTCTTTGTGTGTGTGTGTGTGTGTGTGTGTGTGCATGTATTTGTGTGTCTATGTGAATGTGTATGTGTGAATGTATGTGTATGTGTGTGGAACTATGTGTGTGTAAATGTGTGTGTCACTATGTGTGTATATGTATAAGTGTGTGTAATGTGTAAGTATGTGTGTGAATGTGTGTGTTTGTGTGTGTGTGTGTGTGCGTGTGTGTGTGTGTCTGTGTGTGTCTATGTTTAGGTAGCTTGTACTTGAATGAATGGCCCTACATCCAAGTATATTCAGGCAATGCAAATTGGATGAAGCAGGTTATTAAAAACAGGAGATACGAAGGGGAGAGGATGTATATGGAAAGGGGATTTACACACACACACACATAATATATATGTAATATATATATTATATATATATGACAAGATACATTGTATGCAAGTGTGGAATTGTTAAAGAATAAATGAAAATATTGGAGAGAGAGAGAGAGAGAGAGAGAGAGAGAGAGACAGAGACAGAGGCAGAGACAGAGAGAGACAGAGAGAGGAAACACTCTTCAAGTAGGGGTATTCCCAACCACTCCTTAGTCTCTCCTGCTCACATTTGCCTGCACCTGGCTGTGGCAGGGTAAGCAAATACAGGTTATACAAATTGGGACAGGTGTCATTGATCTGGGAGTGATTTGCCTGTCTAGGGAGACTAATTATTATCGTTCAGGTCCTAGGTACTGGAGTTTTGCTGCTGGGTGGGCTTTTGCATGAATCCAGGGTGGAAGCTTCAATGTTTTTAATCCTGATAGTGGTTTGGCTGTAGATTCTGTTTCCCCCTAGCAGTTTCAGCGCTCTGGAGTCTGTCTGAGCAAATCCTCCCTCAACAAGATGCCCTCCACACCCACCTTGATCTTCATTGTCATCTTTTTTCTGGTATCAGTGGCCTCTATGTTGCAGAATGGCTTCATGATCATTGTGCTGGGCAGAGAGTGGATGAGGAACAGGGCACTGCCGGCAGTTGACATGATTGTGGCCTCTCTTGCTTCCTCCCGGTTCTGCCTACATGGGATAGCCATCCTCAACAATTTCTTGGCCTCCTTTGATTTTTGTTACCAAGCGAACTTTGTTGGCATCCTCTGGGACTTCATTAATACTCTCATTTTGTGGCTTACTGCCTGGCTTGCCATCTTCTACTGTGTGAAGATCTCCTCTTTCTCCCACCCTGTCCTCTTTTGGCTCAAGTGGAGGATTTCCCAGTTAGTTCCCAGGCTGCTGCTGGTATCTCTCATCATGGGTGGCCTGTCAGCCATCATATCAGCTACTGGGAACATCATTGCCAATCAGATGATCATCTCCCAAGGTTTCCATGGAAACTGCACTTTTGGTCACATGTCACTGGAC
Source organism: Rattus rattus (assembly GCF_011064425.1). Lineage (NCBI taxonomy): Eukaryota > Metazoa > Chordata > Mammalia > Rodentia > Muridae > Rattus > Rattus rattus. Next base: position 97,818,968 of record NC_046159.1, on the reverse strand, counting down.
TTCTATCGGTATTATTACCTGTCTCACGCAGTGCTCATGTGGTTCACTCCTTTCTTCCTGTTTCTAGTGTCCATTATCTTCCTCATGTTCTCACTGTACCGGCATGTGGAGAAGATGAGGGGCCATAGGCCTGGGCCTTGGGATCTCCGTACACAGGCACACACCATGGCTCTGAAATCCCTTACTGTCTTCATCACCTTCTATATATTATTTTTTCTGGCCCTGATAATTTCTAGTACAAAAAGTAAAACTATGCAGAGTTACTGGTATTGGGTCAGAGAAATTATCATCTACACCAGCATCTTTTTGAACTCCATCATCTTGGTGCTTAGCAATCCCAAGCTGAGAAAGGCCCCAAAGATGAGATTTTAGGATATACATGCTGGCTGATGACTAATTTTGAAGGCCTTGGACTAAAGGTGTCTCTGTTCTCAAATGATCAGTGCTGTGACAAAGGATCCATAAGATTTGGGTACACTCTTCTTTCTTTCCTTCTTTTACATTTCTGTCATATTCCACATAGTCTTCTTCTAACTTTCTGTGTTCCTATTGTCCCCTTCATTTCTATTAGTTCCTTCTCTGAGTTCCAAATCACCCAGGGTTTTCTTAACCAAAGTCCTCAGTTCCTCGGAGGCACCGGTGATTCTATGAGGGCAAGCCAAATCATTTTCTTCAAGCTTCATTTCTGTCTGTCCTCTATGTAAGAAGATATGTGATCATTATCAGTTGGTTTTGTGGCAAGGATTCCTGCAGGCCACCCACTTTGTGACCCCAGGTGTCCCCCTCAGCTAAGTCCTAACCTTTTTAAGTACCTTACTTCTAACTTTCACTTCCTTCCCTGCTTTTCTTTCTTTTACCAATCTTCACCACCCTCATAATGTGTACCCTGACTAAAACTGATCCCGCCACAAGGCCCGTTTCAGATCTAGGTGACTGAGGGCAGTAAGAGCTTGTCCTGTCCACAACTTCAAGTCCATTGCAGTTGCATTATATGACGTGAAAAGATCTTTAGGTTTTGGCCGATGAAGAAAGATGGAAAACAAAGGGAATTCCTAGATTTTGTTTTATTTGTGGTCGTGCTGGACATCCAGCCAAGGGTATTACCCTTGCTAGATGAGGACTTTAAGATGGAGCTATATTCCAGTACCTTGGTTTTTTGAGATGACTTCTTATAAAGCTCAAGCTGGTCACAATCTTCCTGCTTCGGTCTTCTGAGCTCATTGATTATTGGCAAGAGCTAAACTACACGGTGACTGTTAATTTGGATCCTTTTAGTCCTCCTGATTTTGCTCGCCCAGGGGTATTTCCTGGATGCTGCTGCTGATCCGGTTTGCCTTCTCCAGACTGCAGCTTGTGAAAAGTGATGTACTGGGAGTGCAAAGGAAAATGTGGCAATTTTAATGTCCATTAACTTTTAACTTATCACCTTTTTGTGTGTGTTTTACTATGCACATAACACAATGATAAAGCTAGGCATGAATATATTCAATAAATATGTATTTGGCTGTCTGTGTCTTCCTTGGTTTAGGCTCTGTATCAGAATATCATAGACCGTGTGACTCTTTCTTACAGGGCTAGAATATGTGGTGCCAGCATAGTTGGGCTTCTTTCTGGTGATTGCCTTCCTTCAGGTTGCAAACATCTACCTGTACACTAATATAGCAGAGAAGAATCTGGGGTTGTTTTATAGCCCAACTTTTTAACTAAAGACACCTTAAGTGAATCCCTGATGGAACTCAAGCCTAGTATAAGTGCATTTCTTTTAAATTTACTGTGTGTGTGTGTGTGTGTGTGTGTGTGTGTGTGTGTGTGTGTACATGTGTATATGCCACAAAGGCTAGGAGGCTACAGTTACGGGACGTGTGAAGCTGCTGACGTGGGCGCTAGGAACCAAACTCAGATTCCCTGAAAGAGTAGCAAGCACTAAGCTCCCCTCAACCACAAATCCATCTTTCTGGTATAGATAATTGTGTTTTTACTTCCTTTACTATTGCCTTACTCTTTTTTTTTTTTTTAAACATGCACACTTTTTTTTTTTTTTGGGTTTGTTGTTTGTTTAATGGTTTTTTTTTTTTAATTATTAACTTGAGTATTTCTTATGTACATTTGAGTGTTATTCCTTTCCGGTTTTGGGCAAACATCCTTCCTCCCCCCTTCCTTATGGTGTTCCCCTCCCACCTCCCCATTGCCGCCCCTCCCCGACAGTCTAGTTCACTGGGGGTTCAGTATTAGCAGGACCCAGGGCTTCCCCTTCCACTGGTGCTCTTACTAGGATATTCATTGCTACCTATGAGGTCAGAGTCCAGGGTCAGTCCATGTATAGTCTTTAGGTAGTTATTGCTTTACTCTTATGACACACAACACTGCCCTTTATTCCTCCCAACACTGCTGAATTATGTGTGTTGGGAGAGAGGACACATGACACAGGCTTTCAGAAGACAGCTTTCAGAAACAGGCTTTTTCTTCCACCATATGGGTCTTGGGGAATGGAACTCAGGTTGTTAGTCTTGTCAGCAAGTGCCTTTCCTTACTAAATTCTGTCACCAACTCCTCTGAAGCTGGGTAAGAGTTCTTGGGATGAACTGGACAGTACATAGCATTTAAAAGACAGTGTGCAGGGCACTGCTTTCTCTTTTTGATGTGGAGTATTGAGTCGAGCGTTCTAGATTCCTATTCAACTATTTTTCATATTTACCCTTATAAAAACTATAAAAAATTTGAAATGATCAGTTCTGTGTCAACCTGAAAGGTACATCTAAGTAGGAGAAAGCAAAATGCCACAAACATAAGCCGTGATGGAAATCACCATAGATTCTGAGGCAGAAGAGATGTGGTAAGAGCACACACTGCTCTCGCAGAGGACCCAGGTTTGGTTCCCAGCGCCCACACAGTGGTTCCCAAACATCTGAAACTCCACTGCCAAGGGATCTGATGACTTCTTCTGACTTTTATGGGCAGCAGACATGCACATGGTATACATATACACATTTATGCAAAACACTCCTACATACAAAATAGAGTAAATATTAAAAACATACTATAAAACAATTATGTATTTAAATAAAAATGACTACTCATCTTTTTTAATGAATTCAATTTACACATAATACATGCACAGTAAATGTTTGTGGTTTATGATTTCTGTGTGAAAGCACTTCGGCAGCAACTAATTCCCTGTTATAGCCCGACACTTTTCATAGCATTATTATCTAATAGGAGAGGCTTACAAATACTTGTTAAATCAATTGAGGTTAATTACACATCTTTAATCTTATGAGGCATCAATGGTCTAAGAGGTAGGGAGAAGCAATAGAAATTTTCCATACTTCAAGGTCTTTGGCTGTCCAAACTCCAGAGTTCAAAGACCCAGTTTCCCTCATTTCTCTAGGTTCGAGTAGAAAACGGTAAAAACTCAGCCAGAGAAACTAGGACGCAGCCCCCCCACCCCCACCCCCAGGCTGGTGGTCAGCAATGAGGTTACAGATTCTCAGTTATGCTTAGATTTTTCCATGGTTGCTGGGGAGATAAACTCAGACCCTCATACTTGTGTGGCAAGCACTTACTGAGTCATTTCCCACGTCGTAATAATTGCTTTTTAATATTTTTTCCATTCTTCATTTCTATGTGTGTGTGTCCTCCTGTGCTCCCAACAAGGTGTTTGTGTAGAGGCCCGAGGGCAACTTTGTGAAGTTGGTTCTTTCCTTCCATCTCTGTGTGGTTGAAGGAACTCAGGTCTTCAGGCTTGTTGGCAAGTACTTTGATCCACGGTGCCATTGAGCAAGCCCCATGACTTTACAGGAAGAGGGACCTAGTTGGAGTCCACAGTTGCTAACTTTGAATCAGATAGACGTAAATTATATTGCGAACTATCGTGAGAGAGCCAGGTCTTGGCATTGCTGTAGCCCTTGCTCTTTTGCCATGACTTAACTGTGATTTAGATATGGGTCTTCATCTGTAACTTGAGATAAAAGAAAACTCGTTTTTTTTTTTATGTCAAAGAAACGAGTTTTCTTTTATCTATGAAATTCATCTGATTTCTTCATGCTGCCAAATCCAGACTTCAAGGAAAGTCAATGCATTAGAACAAATACTTTTCACGTTATAGAGGTGGGCATAAGGCAACGGAGGTGTTCTCTGCCGTGCTCAAATGCTCACAGTAAGGAGTGGGGCTTGGGTTGAAGCCTGGCTCCTGGCCAGGACTCTCACTGCCTATTCCATTGGTTTTCGACTATTTTGCTGAGATGTCCTTGTGAAACTCACTGCTAACCAGATATTCCCTTCTTCATTCTGTGCAGTTGCCTCTTCTGCTCGATTCTGTGATGCTGAGTCCTCAGCTGATTAGAACTTGAGCCAAGCTCTCTCAGGAGAGGCTTGGATCTGTTTCTGTCTCTCTGTCCAAGGGGTGTTCTTACTGTACCTCTTCCATAGGGTTGCTGTAAGAGCTAACTAGTTTGCGGGCATCTAGCACACTATCTAGAACCTACCAATCACCTCTCACCCCTATCATGGACATGAGCTCCAATATTCAGTAGGGTGCATGCCCTGTGGATTTCATTACCAAGCACCCCCAGGTGTGTGGTCTTAAGTATCAGATTAGAGAAGCGTAACTGCCTATGTAAGAGACACCATATGCAAGGGACTGATACATTATTCACACTGATGTTGACAATGGGTAGGGAATAGAAAACAGAATAGGCAAATTCACAGGCAGACAGGGGGAGACTTTGGAAACTTAGCCTCGGCAGTATTTGCATCTATTCTGAGGAGAAGAAACCTTCTTATCCTTCTCGAAGAACCTGCATCCTCACCTCTGGCTTTACTTCTCTCCTTAGAGCTTGTGGAGAGACAAACACATTGGCGAGACTTCTTAGAGCAACAAACCACCCTCCATGGGACCCATCATGTCCACAGCTCATACAGTTCTGGGATGTCAGATCACTGATAAGACAGTCATCACTTTATTTGTCATTTTAGTCTTTTCGTGCCTGGTGGCAGTGGTAGGCAATGGATTTATCATTATAGCATTGGGCATGAAATGGTTGCTCCGGAGGACATTGTCAGCTCATAATAAGTTACTGATCAGTCTAGCAGCCTCTCGCTTCTGTCTTCAGTGTGTGGTGATAGGTAAGAATATTTATGTTTTCCTGAATCCATCAAGCTTCCCATACAACCCTGTAATACAGCTCCTAAATTTAATGTGGGACTTCTTGACTGCTGCGACCATCTGGTTCTGCTCTTTGCTAGGTTTCTTCTATTGTGTGAAAATTGCAACCTTAACCCATCCTGTCTTTGTCTGGCTAAAGTACAGGTTGCCTGGGTGGGTACCATGGATGTTGCTCAGTGCCGTGGGGATGTCGAGCTTAACTAGTATCCTGTGTTTCATAGGCAATCATATGATATATCAAAACTACGCAAGGAGGGGCCATCAACCTTGGAATGCCACTGGAAATAGCTTAAGACACTCGCTTGAGAAATTCTACTTCATTTCTATAAAAATAATCATGTGGACAGTTCCTACTGTTATCTTTAGTATCTTTATGAGTTTGCTCCTCGTATCTTTGGTAAGACACATGAAGAAGACTCTCTTGGCCCTCTCAGAACTTCGGGATGTTTGGGCACAGGCCCACTTCAAAGCCCTTCTTCCTCTGCTCTCCTTCATCATCCTTTTTATCTCCTGTTTTCTGACACTGGTACTCAGTTCTGCCAGCAGCACGCCGTATCAGGAATTCAGGTACTGGATGTGGCAGGTGGTGATTCATCTGTGCACAGTGATACACCCCATTGTTATACTCCTCAGTAACCCCGTTTTGAGAGTGGTGATGAAGAGGGGCTGCTGCTGAAGCTGGGGGGTAACCTGAATGGCAGTCGATGTTAACCCTTGGACAGTGGAACGGAAGGCACAGGAGCAAAGGACACAGCTTCGTCTTTTGTTACATTCGATATCTATTCCCACTTTATTCCATGAAGTGTGAATACCATTAGCGCATAGGATTCAAGGTGGGCTCCAAGATCCTGAAAATGAGCTAGTGTCACCACATTATTGGTGGGACTTGATGTCATCAAAGGACCTGAAAGCTATGACATTCCCTGTGATATCTCTTGGATGCTAAAATTATTGGCTGGGAACTGGGTGAAGAGACTCCAACACACCATACGATATTTCCTGTGTTGAGTGAAACTGGAGAAGATGCTTAGAACTTCCTTTTGCCTCTGGATGCATCCTGTGGACCACCCTTTCCTTTTCACTACTTCTCAGAACTTTAGTCATTTGCCATGGTCTTTCTGTCATCAGAGACAAAGCTAAGGCACTCCCTGATTTGAGTTCTACAGACAGACCTCTGCTGCAGTTTGTATTTGGGGGCACCAGTATGTGGCATCCTGAATGTTTATGTTCTCAAATGACCTTCTGAGACTTGTCAGAAAGCCCAGGGTCTTGGATCTGTTTATTGTTGAAATTCTCTAGAATGGCCTGGTTTGTCAGTCTTTTTTCTGGAAATGTCAAGGTTACAGGTCATATTTACCTTCCTTGTGTTGATCCAGGGATGCGCTAAAGTCTTTGATATGTGCGAGGTCACCCATGCTGTTCTGGGGCGTATGTTTAAGAACAGAAAGACTCTTGATTTGATGTGGAACTGCACACTGCATCCCTGCGTCTCTTGATTCCTTTCAAGTCTTTGCTACACTCAGTTATCCCTTGAACAGTTCCAACTGACATCTCTCAACTTCAGGTCCCATGAACATATCTCAGACAGCATTACTTTCTGCTTGTGACTGCTCCTCCCTCTGCATTAGAAGATTAATCCCTGCTTTTGGAGTTTCCAGACTGACATTTGTGCACCCAGCTGCATTTCTCCATTCCAGCTCTTCAACTAAGACAACACACAAAGTTTCAGCCAGTCCTCCCTTATTACTCTCTCCTTCTTCAACAAATACTCTTCTAATGTCTCCTTTCTGAAAAACAAAACCATTCCTTCTCATAACTTCCCCATGACAGAACATGTGCCGATCAGCCCCTTGCTGAGCGCTCTCTGTAGTCTTTCATGGCGTGCCTCTGTTACTCACTTTGAAGTGTGTTTCTGTAAGGATATAGTTCATGTTATCTCAGCCCTCACCCTCCTCTAGGTTTTGGTATATGACTCTCTTGATAGCAAGTGGTTTCTTAAGAAAGTTGACTTTTCTTTTTTTAGAACAAATGTTCTAAGTAATCTTTGTAAAGGGTTAAAAAAAAGATTGTAAATGTGGCTAGCTTTTTATTGTCTAGGCTCTTTATCTCCTGAAATCCAATCCATCCCTCTCCTTCTGCTGTCGCCACTCACACAGCTTTATATATGGCCCGCAGGCAGGGAATTACCAAATTCTAAACCTGTATTTTCTTGCTGAACATTATTGCCTGACAGTTCACAAGCACTTCATACTTAGCAAACTTAGATTTCTTCTTCCTCTCTTCTATGCCCTTTTCTTGTCTCCCTGCTGGCTCTCTCCATTGTCCTGGTGCCTTTATTATGCTACCACTTTAGTGGGGCAAAGTCAGGCTTCTGAGTTTTCATTCCCCATTTGCTATCTGAACAGAACCAGCATAAGGACAGCATTGTTGACATGCTGATGTGGACAGGGGACATTCCACATTGTTCCATCCCTAGATGAAGAGCTTCAAGTGGTTAATGAGTACTGAGAGAGGGAGAGTCAGTTGTCTCCAAGGCTGAACTCCATAAAGGTTGTGCAATCCCAAGGCATCAGCCCTGGACACGTGTACATATGGGCAAAACATACGCAAGCTGAAGCATATACACATACACATACATTACATATACTTTACATATAGCTATACCCATATACATACATATATAGAACGCACACATTGATGCACGTGTGTGTGTGTGTGTGTGTGTGTGTGTAACACCAATAACTAAAGAAAAGATCACGAATTTGGGATTGGGGACAAGGGTAGAGTTGGAGGTAGTAGATGAAGCGACAGGAATAACGTTATTGTTCATAGCCCTGTCTAGTTTTATGTTGCTTTGATACAAACCAGAGTCCTGTGAGAGGAGGGAAACTCAGTTGGGAAAATACATCCATAATACCTGGTTACAGGCAGGCCCATAGGGCATTGTTTTTTTGATTACTGAGAGGCCCCAACCCACTGTGAATGGTTCCATCCCTGGGTTCATTGTCCTGGGTTCAATTAGAAAGCAGGCTGAGTAAGCCATGAGAAGCAAGGCAGTAAGCAGCATTCTTTCTCCATCAGCTCCTGCCTCTCTGTTCCTCTGCTTGAATTCCTGTCCTGACTTCCTTCATTGCTAAGCAGAGATAGGGAAGCGTAAGTAAAATAAGTTCTTTCCTCCTCTAGTTGCTTTTGGTCCTGCTATTTTACACCAGCAATAGTAACCCTAAGAAAGACACTCAGCTGCAAAGATTTCAAAAGAAAAAAAGGTAAAACTATTAAAGAAGAAAGAATGCTTATATGTGCTCCTGTGACACCAAGTTGCACAAGGCAGCCCATGGAGTAATGGACAAAGAGCCCAAGATGAAACTGGTGAAGTTGTCAGTTAAACCATTTCCTGAAGTGGAGAATGATGTCTTAAAAACAAAAATGTAAACAAAGGAAAAAGGAGCAGTTGGGGAGATGATTCACTAGGTAAGAGTACTTGCTTCAAGGCATGAAGATCTGAGTTCAAATCCCCAGCACCCACATAAAAAATTGGGTGTGGCCACTTCTATGCCAGTAGCCCCAGTACACTATAGGGGGACAAGACAAGGGCTTGCTGTGGCTTGATGGCTGGTACCCTAAGCCCAGGTTCAGAGAAAGACATTGTTTCAATGGGAGTAAGGTAGAGAGTGATAGAGCAGGACACCCGACACACCCCTCCGGCTTCTGTGAACTCATACACATGTAAACACACCACACACACACACACACACACACACACACACACACACTCATTTGTCATTTTCCTACTAGCTCCATAGCATATATATATATATATATTATATTATATACATATACAAATATGTATATAATTAAATTGCTACTTGGTGGACTTAAGAAATAGCTTATCAGTATTTAATAAATTAATAAGTTACATAATCTTAAAATTTTCTTTATACATACTTTCAAAAGATTTATTTTTGTTTGTTTATGTGTTTGAGGTTTTGCCTTTATGTATGTGTGTACCATGTGTGTGCAGTGTATGCAGGTCAAACAATTGTGAGTTGCCATGTAGGTTCTGGGAATCAAATCTGGGTCCTCTTCAAGAGCAACAAGGGCTCTTAACCCTTCGGCCATCTCTCCAGACTCCTATATACTTTTTTGAGGTAGGGTCTCATGTAGCTCAGCCAGGGAGACCTGCTATGGAGCTGAAGATAACCTCTTATCTTTACTTTCAAGTACCGAGTTGTTTCTATATTAGAAACTGGAAAGTTGTTAGAAACATTATTTGCAAAGAAATGATGGCTTATTAGATTGTTTTTGATATCTGTGTTGATAATTATGTATGAATTGAAATGTTCCTCAATACGACCAATAAATTATCAATTATAAAAGGAAACACCCCAGTCTCAGGCATTTTATTATCACAACACTAACTGGACTAAGCTGACTCCCCTTGCCAAACTAATCTCTGGAAGGTACAGCTTTAGTCTATTTCAAGAATACCTAACCACATCTTAGTACCTACCAGACAAAACATAGACCTCTGAACTTGACATTTAAGTACCTCTACAGTCTGGTAACAGCTTCTAGGAGAATCCCGTTTCAATGAATTTGGATTGTCGTTGCAATGAGTGAACCTAAAGTTTCCTCTCCCACCCTGGGAAGTGTTTCCTATCACATGTGCCTGTCAGAATCCTAGTCAACATTTTTGCACTTTTCTTTGACTTTTAAAAGTTGTCCCACATGCTTCTTCTCCAATTGAAGCCTTTTTGGATGCTGCCCAAACTTTTAATCTTTCCCACTTTTGAGGATACCTAAGTTGGTATTCCCCGGTTGTGACCTGAATTCGACCTCGTGCTCCTGTTATTTGTTTGCTGTGTCCTCCCTATGAGATATTAACGTCTTGAAGGAATGGGTGATTCATGCTCTTGCACGTGTCCTCTGCGGTGCTTATAAGCACTTGCTGTCTTAAACAGATGGACTACTGCACCTGAAAACTAGGTATGACACACATACATTTGCCTGGACATTTATATGTGGGCTGTCTGTGACTCAATGCCTAGGTTTAAACTATAACCCTTTCATTAAGTCACTGGCTTGCTTTCTAAAACTTTGTTTAGTTTTATATTTGAGGTATATACCATAGAGGAATAATAAATGTAGAGGTGAGAGTGAAGTACCATTTTCTGATGTCTTTCCATCCTTCTTTATTATACATTAGTGTGTTGCTAAGCAACTGTGCACCATCGGGTGTATCACATCTACATGAGAAGCCAGTTCCTGCCTTTGTTACTGCCCCAGACTTCCTCTGCAAAGTGCCCTAAAAAAAGCCTTTCTTTGTTCCTTTTGGTTTTCACATCATTAGCTAAGAGATGCCCATAATCCAAATGACCTCCCCACAGGAACAAGTTCCTTTAGAGCTTGAACACATAGGACAATTCACAAGAAGCAAAGTTTGTTGCATTTAAGAATGTCTAATGACAATTGTTATAACGATCAACTTTTAGTCACAGACCAATTTTTGCATATATTACATTGGTGACATTAATAATGCTCACTTATTGAATATATAGTTTGTGTAAGACATGAGGCTAGAATATTAATTTAGATATTTTATATACTTGATTATTTATTTATTTATTTATTTATTTATTTATTTATTTAGTCTATATGAATGTCTTCTCTGAATGCATGCAAAGGTCAGAAAAAGGCATCAAATTTCCTGGAAGTAGAGTTAAGAGATGTTGTGAGCTATCATGTGGGTGCTGGAAATCAAATCCAGGTCCTCTTCAAGAGCAACAAATGCTTTAAACCACTGAACCATCTCTCCAACCCTTACATGCTTGATTTTTAAATATCATAACAAAGTGGAAGTTGCAACCTAGTCGTATTAATGTTAGGATTAGTCAATAGTAAAAATGGAATTATTGATTGCTCTCACACTTAAAACAGTGTTGTCTGGGAATGTGGATCAGCTAGAGTACTTGGCTGCTATGCACAAGGCTTGAGTTTGATTTTTTGGTGTTGAATGGCCATCACTACCAGACAGTACATACATGAAAAACCATGATAGGCAAAGAAAGCATTGTGAGCCGTGGGGAAAGGGACTATTTAATAGTGCATCAGCAAATTAATGTTCCAACCTGAAAGGACAAAAATAAAGTCATTTTAGTGTAATTTCAAAGTATGTCATACTTAATATAAATGCCTAAAATTTTAAAGCTCAGTTTATTTTTTACTAATGATTTAATTTGCTCCCTATATTTTATCCTATACAATACGATCTCTAAATTGTAAGGGGCCTAATGTGGTTTGTAGTCCACAGGAGGCTGAGGCAGTAGCTTGCTATTAGCTAAAGGACAGCCTGGGCTATATAGTGAGTTCCAGGTCAGCCTAGGCTACAGTGAGATACTGTTTGAAAATAACAAATCACTAAACCAATAAATAAACAAAGAAATGAATAATTTAAGGAAATGTTTGTATACATACCTCATTGCACTGATGTTGTTATACAGCCTGCATATATTCTTTAATTACCTCAAATAGAGAAACTTTGCTTCCTTAAGACAAAGACCAGAAATGTCAATCATAATGAAAATATTTCAAGACAGTCATCACTACAGCTTGCTATATGAATAAAACCTAAGAAAATTTGTGAGGCCATTGCCAGATATCCTAGAATCCTTGAAAAAGTTTTAATACTAATTTTTGATAAACACAATACATTTAGTAATATGACATATTTATATTATCTGAAAACTCACAGCATATTTACTGAATCTAGAGACAGTCTTACGAAGTTCAAAAAACTTTAAGAAGGACCATAACTGCCACTGCTTTTTTTCATTTTAGAAAATTTCTAAGTTGGAGAAAGAAATTAGGTTATAGGCAATAGAAACGTGAAGGAAAAATTAAAAACCATATTTATTTATTTATCTATTTTATGCACGTGAGTGTTTTGCCTGTGTGTATAGATATGTCCACCATATGCCTGTCCAGTGGCTTACGAGGTTAGAAGGTCATCAGATGCCCTGGAAGTGGAGTTAAAGATGATTGTGAATTACCATGTAGGTGTGGAGGACTAAAACCAGGTGTTTTTAATTGCTAAGTCATCTCTCCAGTCCAGAAAAAATTGTGCAATTATATTTATGTAATTGCCTAAATATATATGGACAAAGTCATGTGGTCATAAACATATGGACAAAGTCAAAGATTATCATGGAAGTTGAATGAAACCTAGAGGAAGGCAGTGAAACTAGACAGACACTCTCCTATCTTAAAATATTGTATAGCTTCACTCTTTTAAAAATATCCATAAATATAAACAGAAAACACAGCCCAGGAAAGCAAACCTGTATACAAATAATAGTTTAGTATAAGTTCAATGTGGCTTAATTTACAATTTCAAATTAGAGGAACATTCTGTCACTGATGTTTAGAAAACAAGATAGCTATCTGAAAAAAAGTGTTTACCTTCATTATCTCAAATCATAAACAGGATGAACTTCAAATGTACCAGTGAGTTTAACTCCAGAAATGACACATGTTTGACAGATGAAAATGGGACAGTAAACATCTTTGAAAAGCCAGGGGTGTGGAAAGTCTCTTAAACTCACAGAAGAAATGATTGGTTTGTTAGAGTTAAATAAAATCTACATAACAGGGCTGCAGAGATCGTTCAGCAGTTAAGAGCATGGATGTTCTTCCAAAGGACCCAATTTAATTCCCAGCGCCCACATGGCAGCTCACAACTGTCTGTAATTCCAGTTCCAGGGAATCTGACAATCTCACACAGACATACAGGCAGGCAGAACACCAATGTACATAAAGGAATACATAAAAGTAAATCATTGAAAAATATTTGGATGGCAAGATGTATAAAAATTACAAAACATCAAGTTGGGAGCATCTCTCCCATCAGTAAAAAACAAAACAAAACACTTTAAACTTCAATATATAAACAGGTCATAGAAGTAAAAGCAAAATAAACAAAAATTTAGAAAAGAGAGCAAAGATTGAATATGAAACTCACAGAAAGAAACAAAAGAAATATTTAAATGTAATTTATAATTGGGGAAATGTAAATTTAAAAAGATTGTAGTCATACCACTTAAAAATTATCTGTTTGTCAAACTTCCTAAACGTTCAACCAGGTTTTCTTTTGCTAAGTTGTCAAGGAAACACTGCTCATGTACATTGCTGATGAGAATATAAATTGGTACAGTATGTACAGAGGCTTATTTGGCAATATGAAATTACACCCTTTGATTCAGCAATCCTTCTTGGGAGTTTGGTGTGGAGCACGCCTCTTCATATAGTTCATACCTCGCCCTCTCAGACCTGCTGTGACTGGAATCAGCAATGAAAGGAGGTGGGGCCTGGTTGTTAGCAGGCTTGCCAGGGCTTTGTAAGGAGTCCATTGTAGGATCTGTAGAAAGAGTGGTCTGTCTTCTAGGAAGAGCTGACTCTGGTGCTTAGGAAGTCCTGGCAGAATGTAGGGTTTATAGTGCTAGTTTTATTGGGATAAACTCGTGTATATTCATCTCAGTTTTCTGGATCCTGCTATCCCCAGTTTGGTGTCCTGAGTTTTTCAGAGCATTAGCATGACACCAACACTCAGCCATTCACCATGCAGACTCCTGTTTTGTGTTCCAGAAGTCTCAGACTTCTAATCAAGTGTGAAAAGAGAACTTTTTGTCAGCATGACAGACATAGAAGCTTTTTGGCCCTTTATCTAGATCCTGCATTTGACTTTGGCAGCCCTACACTAATTGCTTTCTCTTTGTCATGTTCTCTAGTACAGTCAGAGTAGCAACCTTGCTACCTGTCTATCCCAAGAACACAAGAGTGACTTGCACATGCAGCAGATGTACTGGCTTTAAGCTGACTTTAGAGTAGGCTGCTTCCCTTAAAATAGGAGCATTTACCCCAAAGTAACAGCCATTAATTTTTACACCCTATCCTCAATATAGAACACACAGGATCAGGAAGCTTCTGGGAGTGATTTTGCTGACCATTATTTCCAAGAGATCCACACAGAGAATCTGTGCTTCCTATCCATGTAGATTTAGATACATGTGGGCATAAAGGTCTTGCTTCCCAAGAACATTACCAGAAGTGACACAAAAAGAGTCTTAAACAGTCTATCGCTTCCACTTAGTTATTTTATGTTTCTGGTCCCAGAAGGCCAGGAAGTAAGGAAAAAGATGCCTTTTGGTAGGAATAATTGGCCATGATCATCATGTGAAAAGAGGGTTATGAGGAATATGTACCACATTTGCCGGACCACTGAGTGATCTCTTGGGACTTCTGAAGCTGTATCTATTGTACATGGGCAAGCACAGTTGACATGGCTTATAAAAGAGGATAATTAAAGTCTTAGGCCTCTGAGAGATAAACTCTGAGAATGGTTTATACTAGTTTTGATCTTACGTCCAACATCAGAGTAGAAGTTGTCCATAGTTGATTTCATTAAAACTTTCTTTGTTTCTCTAAAAATTTCAGCCAGCCAGAGTTATGGGGGAAGCTATAAGGAGATGGAGTGAACCTATTGTGTCAGTCAAAACTGAATGGTGTCAGGGTAGGTTATCCTTTGAGCATCCTCTCCCTTTTCCAGTGCTCTACGCAAAGTTGATGTACTCATCATCTCCATCAGTTCACTGTTGGACTTTTCTGTTGAGTTGTGAGAGGTGCTTTACCCAAAGGACTTGTCTAGGAGATTTTCCCATACACTGTTTTGTGAGGATCTGGGGTAATGTCTCTCTGATGCAGGATGATAATAGTACACTTTCCATAGTTTTGGGTGAGACAAGCTTTGTGGTTCAGTCTACACTGAACCACAAAGAGAATGTTTATTGACTATGTGATCACCTTGTATATTGTTCAGCATCTTCCTCATCCTTTTCAGTGGCTTTCATTTGAAAGTAACTCTTCCAAGTACCAGCTCTTCAGGTGTCTCCATCTCATGCTTTGCATCTGAGCAATGGAGCCTCGTGGTTCAGTCTTCATGAGGAATCCACACACGAATATCTCTTCTTTACATATCCATATGACTGTCTATTTCAAACCCACATCAAAATCAACATCCTTGCTAGCCTCTGAATCTAATCCCTAACACGTGAGTAATCCTTTGTGTTACAATTTCATTAGCTTTGTGTCAGTACGTGGTTCTTCATCTTTCAGCTGCTTTGGTCAAAATCTTTTACAGTCAACATCCAATCACTCAGCAGCTAGAGCTAAACCATTTGTAGTTGACACACTTCTAGGTTGTGGTCCCTTAAGAAGCCAGTTGCTCCTACCATTTACTGAAATAAGATTGTGTCACCAAGGTTTGAAAACATTTAGGGATAGAGTTTCAGTTGTCTACTTCCAAGAGTATCTGTAATTCTGTTCTAACTCACCACCTTCACAGTTATGGTCTGGTGCGAGCCACTGTTAGTACTTGGCTGTATTGTTACAATTGCCTCCTAACTGGTTCTGCAGCTCTTACTGTTCTTATGCCTTTTGTTTGTTTTCAACACAATAGTCAGTAGGGTCCATTAAAAATACAAATTGAATCCTGTCGTAGGTCTTTCATAACTCTGTTTGCTTTCCACCTCAAGAGTACAGCTTAAGTCTGAGGGCAAAAGGAAATGCTTAACTCTGAAATCATCTTCTTGTAGCCAGTCATCTTCTCAGACTTTGTAGAAGGATATTTTTAATTTGTTCTTTGGCTGTTTCATGCATGCATACATTGTCTTGAGCACATCCAACCCAAATCCTCTTCACACTTCTTTTGCCTGTTTGGCTTCCTTGATGTTCCTTGAATACATCAGGTATGTTTCTCAGATCCTTGTTTTTGGTGCTTGAAATGTTCTCCTGTAGATAGTGACCTTACATGCATGTGCACTGTCTCCCTTTTCTAAACTGCAGTCTTCCATACTGCCTAGCCTGATTTTTTTCCTACAATTATCACAATCCATTGTACTTCTTTGTATTGTTTACTGTTTATTCCCTCGCTATACTGCAAGCTCCACAAGTACACAGTTTTGTGCCTGGTAGGTACTCAATACATATTAGTTGAATACATGCATAAATATTACAGGAAATGAGACTAATTTTATTCACACAAACACTTTTCTTTCTATATCACTGAGAATGACCATCAGAGGCTGGATTAGCAACTGACATTATCTTATATATACTCAGAAATGTGAGTGATTTTTTGCTGGTTCCCTCATATAACACCTAGCTCTTACAATGTCTACAGCCATTTATTGACAGAGATAATAATATCATTATACTTCTTTCACTTTTTAAGAAGAACTTATTGGAACTGGGGTGATAGTTCTGCTGATAAAGTGCTTGTGTGTGCAAAGCCCTGTGCTCAATCCTTAGCATTATGTGAATGGCATGATGTTATGTGTCTATAACTCCACACTCAGAAGGTAGAAGCAAGAGGTCCAGAAGTTCAAGATTATGCTGGGCTTTATAGTAAGTTCAAGGTAAGCATGAGATAAAGGAAACCCTTTGAAGAAAAAAAATTCCAGTTGACATAATTAAAAAAGAATTTATCAACCATCTAGATATGGTGATCTAGATATACATCCATCTACTGAGAGCAGATGTGCAAGCAGGGTGCTAACATTCAAGAAACATTCCATGCTGTTTTCTTCCTGTATGCATGAACTAGTAACAGGAATGCAAAAACAACAAAGAACTAGAGAGACTATAAGTCAACTTCTACTAGTGTTTATTACTGAGAGAATTCTAAAGTGGAAATTAGCCCAGCACAGCCATTATCTAGCATGATCTATTTATAATATGTTGCTGCAAATTCTGTTTGTTCAGATACTGTATCTTGGAGAATTTCCATCCATTTCTTATGACAATTTATCTGGTCTGACATTTCCTAATGCCATGATCTTTTTTGCCTCAGTGTTCATGGTTTGCCTCACTGGCGCCTCTTGTGTAAATCACTCAGGTGAAATGGGTATTCTGCAGAAGAAAGCCATCTGAATGGGCCCCTAAGTGGGAGAAGAACTGTGAAGCAAGCTGGGCCTTTGAAGTCAGAGCAGAATTGTGAGGCCGAGAGCAATAGGATGTTTCTTCTGCTTCTTCTCCTGGGGTTGGCTTCTGTCATGGGTTTGAAATGGCTGTGGATAAAAGACTTGACAGTGGGCTTTAGCAGTGAGCGGCTTGAATGTGGTTTTGAACTTCAGTAAGCTGAGCTGACTGACAGAACTTGCAAATGTAAATAAGATTTATTCTCTTTGATTGAGGACGCAGGGACTGTGGTGGTGGCCAGTTATTCCTGAGGACTTCAATTTTTGTTTCTTGTCCTGTGAATGAAATGATTTTTATAAGTGATTGAATAATTTGTTAAGATAGAATATTTATATAGTATCACTAGTCACTATTTTGCATATGGTGATGACTTTTAAAATGGAAAATTACGTCTTTGCTAATAGATTTTTCCACCTTTTGTATCAGAGCTAAAATAATGCTCCCCCTCTGCCTCTGTCTCTCTCTCTGTCTCTCTCTGTGTGCATGCCGTCATGTGTGGCACATGTTTCTATCTACATGTGGAGGCCAGAGTCTTATGTTTAATGTCTTCCTTAATCACTGTTCTCCTTATATTGAGTCAGAGTTTCTTACTTGAACCCAGAAATCACTGATTCACATAGTTTAATTGTCCAGCTTGGTTCAGGGTGGGGATCTCCTATCTCCACTTTCCAAGTGTTAGGATTGCAGAAAGCTCTACACATCTACATGGCACTTATGCAAGCTCAGGAACTTGGACTCAGACCCTTATACTTGTACGACAAAGTACTCTGCCTACTGAGGCATCTTGCCAGCTCAAGTGAGAGAGAGAGAGAGAGATAAAGGATTTAGAACTAAAATTTGAGCTTCATGGCTCTCTGCTCTGCTGACAAACTCTGGATTGTTATGACTTGGGTCATCATTGAAAGCAGGTCCTCCCTAATCCTGATGCAGAAAGAACTCAATGTATGATAGAGTATTGCAGTCTCATCGGCAATGGACTATGGATATGATGGAGGTCTCATAATATAAAAAACTAAAAAGTTCATAGGGGAATTATAGCACAAAGGATTACTCACATGTTTGTGGGAATGCTGGTATAAACACACCTGGTGAATTGCTAGTCATAGAAGTAATCAGCACAGTTATGTAAATAAGTAATACATGCTAATGAAAAGCAAAGACTGTGCTACTGATTTATATCGTTACTATGCTACATGCTTTCCTGTTCCTTTAGAGTGTACTCCTGTCTGTAGAAGCTTACAGTAAGACAGTATGTACATTCTCCCCATCACAGCTTTACACATCTTCATTTGCCACATTTCCTGATTGCATCAGAGGCTGTGGGGAGGGACTGCCTGCACCATGCAGGCTTGGGTGAGTGCGCTCTGGGAGGTGAATGCCAGATGAAACTGCTCAGTGACTCATTTCTCAGAAAATCTCCCCGTTGTTAAGCAATGCATGACTGGACTGTCCCTAATGGTGGGAAGTTTCAAAGAGAAAGAAAAATAGGCAGTTTAGAGATTTATAGTTAGAAGAAGTCTGGTTTTCTAACACCCTTTTTAGTATATTTAAAGAATCTTTAAGAAGCTGGGGAAAGAGCTGACTTTCTTAAGTTAGATCCAGTGCCTTGTGTGTAGGTGAATCAGCAACTTTCTTTATGGTCGCTGAGTTGTTAATTTATTATTGTGGTTTTTATAATTGCTCCCAGAAAGTCATCCTCAACCTTCAGAACCGAGATGAGATTTCAGGGTCTCAACAAAAAGACTGTTTTATGTATGCAAATACATATACATATGCACATGTATATGCATACACATATGTATGTATGTATTTATGTATGTATATATGTATGAGTATATGTATATTTACGTGTCAGAAAGTCCCACTATACAACTCATGATGGTCTTAAGCTTGGGATCTGCCTGTCTCTATTTCCTGAATGCTGGTATTACAGGCAATCATTATGCCACAGTTATTTTTCTTCTTATATTTTAAATACTTTTCGCTTTATTTATTTAAATTTTACTATACTTACTTATTTTGTGTTTATATGGAGGCCACCAGGGTACACACCAGACAATTTTCAAGAGTCAGTTTTCTTCTCTCGTTGTATTGGTCTGGGGGGTTACTCTCAGGACATCAGGCGTGGCAGCAACTGTCATTACCTGCTGAGCCATCTCATTGGCTCCTTACATTTTTCCTTCTGAGATAGGGTCTTGTTTTGTAGCCCAGGGTGAACTACAACTCCTGATTCTCCAGTCTTAATTTCCGAAGTAAAACATCATTGTCCTGGAGCCACATGCACAGACACCTCAGGAGTATATGGAGTATACTCAGAAGTATATAAAGAAAATCAAGAAGATAAAATATCTCCCAGCAAGATGAGGGCTTCTCTGCTTCCGCTGTCATAACTTTATCAGAGGATTTACCAAGCCCGTTTCCTCAGATTACTAGATATTGAAAGCATCTGCTCCAAAAGATGTGGCCAGAGATCAAGATTATCTCAAAAAGGAAAAGCAGCCAACCCTCAGCCACAGGATAGCTACTCTTTTGTGTTGCTATGTGGGAGTCAAAGGAAATCGTGCTTGTCCATTTGGAGAATGATATGTTTATTGTAGGACTCAGAACCATGTCTATACTGTAGCATGTGTTCAAATGAATCAGACTTTTACACTGTATTCAGCAAACATTCTTTGTGCAAATCTCTTTGAGAATCAGAAGTTAGATGGTGATGAATACTTTTTAAGGAAGGATTGAGAGTCACAATAAATAGAATTATTTGTAGACATTGCTGGTATACATATATACATATATGCATATGTATTGTTTTAAAATAGAATATGTAATTAGTTCTTAGAAAACATTTAACTGAAGCTGCGAAGAGGGTAACATTGCATGGTACCCAGGATGTAGGACCCATGAAGTCCTTCAGATGTGGGGAGCATCTTGGACACTGCTTTGTGGAGCACCACTTCAAGATTCTGGAAAGTTCCCAAGGTGGTGTGGGCATGCGCGTGTTTCTGTGTCCTGTTTTCCTCTAGAAGGTACCTAAGGCTAGCTATGGTTCTCTCATATCAAAAGGGCCCCAAAGCCACTGAGTTTGGGACACATGATCCCTGCCCTCACATCAATAGAGAGCATTCATTCTTAAGTAAAACTGATCAAAACCTTGAGATATTTTCATTACTTCTCCGTCCATATTTGCTTGCTTATTTTAAACATTGGGTGGTGTCCTTTAAGTCTACTATAAAGCACACAATCTAGAAATTCCAATGAAAACACTGCTCCTGGCACCTTCCCTCCAGCCTGGGTCAGCCCTGGAGCCACTGTTTTTGACCCATATAGTTAGTCCCTATTGCTTTTGCCCTTGTTTTTGAAGCTGTCACCCTTTATGGAGTATCTTATTTCCCCTCTGTTTTCCTGATCACCCTGGTAAGAAAACAACCAGTCATGACGTAACCCTGAGAAGTTAAGTTGCCAAATCTTTAAGAGGCTTCCTTACTTCAGTCTCAATTTGTAATCTGTGAACGGCATCTATGAACTTAGGGAAT
Organism: Rattus rattus; assembly: GCF_011064425.1. Classification (NCBI taxonomy): domain Eukaryota; kingdom Metazoa; phylum Chordata; class Mammalia; order Rodentia; family Muridae; genus Rattus; species Rattus rattus. The sequence goes on along the minus strand of NC_046159.1, from coordinate 97,798,244 downwards.
CTGTGGGGCCAGGACTAGAGAATTCGTAACAGAATAGAGTCATCGATCACAGCCAGATGTAAACCCAATCTCTCACTCCTAATTTACAAACGTTCTACAGGCAACACCTTCAGCAGCCCCTGAATCGCCCTCATCAGCACACAGAGCTTTGCCAAGGAGAAGGCTGATTAGGGGACAGGGCCATTCAGTCTTTGTTAAATACACCAGATTTGCTCCATTCCTACTGCTATGAGAAGTACATAAAACTGAGTAATTTATAGACAACAGACATTTATTTTACTTCCACCCTGGAGGCCAAGAAGTCTTAGACTGAAGTTCTGAGTTCCTCTTCTGGGGAGAGCTTCTTTGTTTGTTTCTTTCTTTCTTATTAATAATTCCATTTGTTTACATCTCAAATGATATCCCACTTCCCTGTTACCCTTCCACAAGCTCCCCATTTCACAACCTCCCTCTCCTCCTTCCCCTTTCCATCCACCATGGTGTTCCCCCTCCCACACACCCTCATCTCCTGACACACTCCTCCAGTATCTCCTGCTGGTGCATCTAACTTCCACAGGACCAAGGGCCTCCCCTCCCATTGATGTCAGACTAGGCCATCCTCTGCTACATACATATCTGGAGCCATGGATTCCTCCCCGTACACTCCTTTGTTGGTGGTCTAGTCCCCGGCAGCACTGGGTGGTCTGGCCAGCTGATGTTCTTCCTATGGGGTTGTAATCCTTCCCAGCTCCTCCAGTTCTTCTGTCAGCTCCCCTTTGAAGGTCCCTGAGCACAGTCTGATGGTTGGCTCCAAGCATACACATAGGCATTGGTCAGTTACTGGCTGAACCTCCTAAGGAGCGGCTATACCACGTTCCTGTCAGCAAGCCTTTTGGCAATGGCAACAGTGTCTGGTTTGGTGTCTGCAGACAGGATGGATTCCAGGTGGGGCAGTCCCCAGATGGCCCTTCAGTCTCTGCTCCATTTTTTTGTCCCTGTTATTCCTTTGGACAGGAACATTTCTGGGTTAAAAAAACCAGAGATGGGTGAGTGGCCACATCCCACCATAAGGGCTGTGCCTATTTATTGAAGGTGATCTCTACAGGTTCTCTGCTAAAATCATCCCCGTTGGGTCATGGGAGTCTCTTCTTTCCCTGGTATCTGTGACCCTCCAGTATCCCCATTTTCTCATCCCCCCTGCTACATATTTTTATTTGATTTCTTGACACTCTGTACCTTTCTCCTGTCCCCTCCTGTACCTGATACTGACCCCTCTATTTCCTCCCCCTCCTCTCCTCCTCCACCTCCCACTATAATTCTGTTCCCCCCTCAATGCAGGGCTGAAGCATCCACACCCTGATCTTCCTTCCTTCTAAGCGCCATATGGTCTGTGGGTTGTATCATGGGAATTGTGAATGAGTGCATGTCATGTGTGTTCTTTTGTGTCTGGGTTACCTCACTCAGGGTGATATTTTCAAGTTCTCTCCACTTGCCAGGGAATTTCCTGAAGTTATTTATTTATTTATTTATTTATTTATTTATATATTTGATATTTTCTTTATTTCCATTTCAAATGTTATCCCCTTTCTTGGTTTCTCCTCTGGAAACACCCTATCCCAACCCCACCCCCCTCCGCCTGCTTCTCCCACCCACCTACCCACTCTCTCCCACCTTCCCACCCTTTACAGGGGCATCGAGCCTTCACCAGGACCAAGGGCCTTTCTTCCCAATGATGCCTGACAAGGCCATCCTCTGATAATAAGCAGCTGGAGCCATAAGTTCCTCAATGTGTACTTTTTGGTAGGTGGTTTAGTTCCCAGGAGCTCTGGAGTGTCTGGTTGGTTGATGTTGTTCTTCCTATGGGGTTGCAAACCCCTTCAGCTCCTTCAGTCCTTTCTCTAATTCCTCCATTGTGGGCCTGTTCTCAGTCCAATGGTTGGCTGAGAGCATCCACTTCTGCATTTGTCAGGCTCTGGCAGAGACTCTCAGGAGACTGCTATATCAGGCTCCTGTCAGCATGCACTTCTTGGCATCCCCAATAGTGACTGGGCTTGGAGACTGCATGTAGGATGGATCCCCATGGGAGTCAGTCTTTGGATGGCCTTTCCTTCAGTCTCTGCTCCACACTTTTTATTTCCTCCTGTTCACCTTCCTAAGAAGGACAGAAGCATCCACACTTTGGTCTTCCTTCTTCTGGAGTTTCATGTGGTCTGTAAATTGTTTCTTAGGTAATCTGACTTTTTGGGCTAATATCCACTTATCAGTGAGTGCATATCATGGGTGATTTTTAGTGATTGGGTTACTTCACTTAGGATGATATTTTCTAGTTCCATCCATTTGCCTATGAATTTCTTGAAGTCATTTTTTTTTAATTTTTAGTTTTTATTTATTTATTTTTTCCATTTTTTAAAAAATTGGGTATTGTTTGTTTGTATTTCAAATGTTATTCCCTTTCCCAGTTTCCTGCCCATCAGCCTCTTAACCCCCCCCCCATCTCCTTCTATAAGGGTGTTCCCCTCCCCATCCACACCCCCTTACCACTCCCCCTGACAATTCCCTACACTGGGGGTCCAACTTTAGGAGGACCAAGGGCTTCTCCTTCTATTGGTACCGAGCAAGGTCATCCTTTGCTACATATGCAGTTGGAGCCATGGGTCAGTCCAGTTTTTGGGTAGTGGTTTAGTCTCAGGAAGCTCTGGTTGGTTGGCATTGTTGTTCTTATGGGGTTGCAAACACCTTCAGCTCTTTCAGTCCTTTCTCTAATTCCTCCAACAGGGGTTTCTTTTAAAAGTCAGTGGTTTGCTGCTAGCATTCACCTCTTTTTTTTCCTCCATCTTTATTAAATTGGTTATTTCTTATTTACATTTCAGTTATTACCTTTCCTGGTTTCCAGGCAAACATCCCCCTAACCCCTCACCCTCCCCTTCTCTATGGGTGTTCCCCTCCCCATTCCTCCTCCCATTGCCGCCCTCCCCCCAACAATCCCGTTCACTGGGGGGGTTCAGTCTTGGCAGGACCAAGGGCTTCCCCCTCCACTGGTGCCCTTACTAGGCTATTCAACTATGCAGTTGGAGCCCAGGGTCAGTCCATGTATAGTCTTTGGGTAGTGGCTTAGTCCCTGGAAGCTCTGGTTGGTTGGCATTGTTGTTCATATGGGGTCTTAAGCCCCTTCAAGCTCTTCCAGTCCTTTCTCTGATTCCTTCAATGGAGGTAGCGTTCTCAGTTCAGTGGTTTGCTGCTGGCATTCGCCTAGGTATTTGCCATATTCTGGCTGTGTCTCTCAGGAGAGATCTACATCCATGAACCCCATTTTTAAATAGGGTTTTTTGTTTCCCTGCCATCTAACTTCTTGAGTTCTTTGTATATTTTAGATATAAGCCCTCTATCTGTTGTAGGATTGGTAAAGATCTTTTCCCAATCTGTTTGTTACCATTTTGTCCTAACAACAGTTTCCGCTGCCTTACAGAAGCTTTGTAGTATTATGAGATCCCATTTGTTGATTCTTGATCTTAGAGTATAAGCCATTGGTGTTTTGGTCAGGAAATTTTCCCCAGTGCCCATGTGTTTGAGACTCTTCCCCACTTTTTTTCTATTAGTTTGAGTGTGTCTGGTTTGATGTGGAGGTCCTTGATCCACTTGGACTTAAGCTTTGTACATGGTGATAAGAATGGATCGATTTACATTCTTCTACAGGCTGACCTCCAGTTGAACCAGCACCATTTGTTGAAAATGCTATCTTTTTTCCATTGGGTGGTTTTGGCTCCTTTGTCAAAGATCAAGTGACCATAGGTGTGTGGGTTCATTTCTGGGTCTTCAATTCTATTGCACTGATCTATCTGCCTGTCTCTGTACCAATACCATACAGTTTTGTTTGTTTGTTTGTTTATTTGTTTGTTTATTTATTTATTTTATCACTATTGCTCTGCAATTCTGCTTGAGGTCATGGATGGTGATTCCCCCAGAAGTTCTTTTATTGTTGAGAATAGTTTTAGCTATCTTGTTTTTTTGTTATTCCAAATGAAATTGCAAATTTTTCTTTCTACCTCTATGAAGAATTGAATTTGAGTTTTGATGGGGATTGCATTGAATCTGTAGATTGCTTTTGTTAAAATAACCATTTTTTCCTATATTAATCCTGCCAATCCATGAGCTTGGGATGTCTTTCCATCTTCAGAAATCTTCAGTTTATTTCTTCAGAGGCTTGAAGTTCTTCACATACAGATCTTCCTTTGCTTGGATGAGGACACACCGAGGTATTTTATATTATTTGGGACTATTATGAAGGGTGTCGTCTCCCTAATTTCTTTTTTTTTAAATTTTATTTTATTTTTTTATTAACTTGAGTATTTCTTATTTACATTTCGAATATTATTCCCTTTCCCAGTTTCCGGGCAAACATCCCCCTAATCCCTCCCCCTCCCCTTCTTTATGGGTGTTCCCCTCCCCACCCTCCCCCCATTGCCGCCCTCCCCCCAACAATCACGTTCACTGGGGGTTCAGTCTTAGCAGGACCAAGGGCTTCCTCTTCCACTGGTGATCTTACTAGGATATTCATTGCTACCTATGATCTCCCTAATTTCTTTCTTGGCTTGTTTCTCTTTTGTGTCGAGGAAGGCTAACTGATTTATTTGAGTTAATTTTATACCCAGCCACTTTGCTGAAGGTGTTTATCAGGCTTAGTAGTTCTCTGGTAGAACTACTTGGGATCACTTAAGTACACTATCATATCATCTGCAAATAGTGTTATTTTGACTTCTTTCTTTCCAATTTGTATCCCTTTGACCTCCTTTGTTGTCTGATTCCTCTGGCCAGGACTTCAAGAACTATATTGAATAAGTAGGGAGAGAGTGGGCAATCTTGTCTAGTCCCTGATTTTAGTGGGATTGCTTCAAGTTTCTCTCCATTTATTTTAATGTTAGCTATTGGTTTGCTGTATATGACTTTTACTGTGTTTAGGTATGGGCTTTGAATTCCTGTTCTTTCCAGAACTTTTATCATGAAGTGGTGTTGAATGTTGTTAAATGCGTTCTCAGCATCTAATGAAATGATCATATGGTTTTTGTCTTTTAGTTTGTTTATGTAGTGGATTATATCAATGGATTTCCATATATTAAACCATCCCTGCATCCCTGGGATGAAGCCTCCTTGATCATGATGGATGATTGTTTTGATGTATTCTTGGATTTGGTTTGTAAGAATTTTATTGAGTATTTTTGTGTAATATTGATTCATAAGGGAAATTGGTCTGAAGTTCTCTTTCTTTGTTGGGCCTTTGCGTGAGTTAGGTTTAAGAGTAATTGTGCCTTCATAGGAGAGATTTGGTAGTGCTCTGTATGTTTCTATTTTGTGGAATAGTTTGGACAGTACTGATATGAGGTCTGCTATGAAGGTCTGATAGAATTCTGCACTAAACCCATGTGGTCCTGGGCTCTTTTTGGTTGGGAGACTTTTTTTTTTTTTTTGGTTCTTTTTTTCCGGAGCTGGGGACCGAACCCAGGACCTTGCGCTTCCTAGGCAAGCGCTCTACCACTGAGCTAAATCCCCAACCCTGGTTGGGAGACTTTTAATGAGTGCTTCTATTTCTTTAAGAGTTATGGGGTTGTTTAGATGGTTTATCTGTTCCTGATTTCACTTTGGTACCTGGTATTTGTCTAGAAAATTGTTCATTTCCCCCAGGTTTTCAAGTTTTGTGGAATATAGGACTTGGAGTAGGATTTGATAATTTTTTGAATTTCCTTAGATTCTGTTGTTATGTCTTCCTTTTCATTTCTGATTTTGTTAATTTGGACACACTCTCTCTTTCCTCTGGTTAGTCTGGCTAAGGGTTTATCTATCTTGTTGATTTTCTCAAAGAACCAGCTCCTGGTTCTGTTGATTCTTTGTATAGTCCTTTTTTCCCCTATTTGTTTGATAGTAGCTGTGTTGATTATTTCCTGCCTTCTACTCCTCCTGGGTGTATTTGCTTCTTTTTGTTCTAGAGCTTTTAGGTGTGCTGTCAAGCTGCTGATATATGCTCTTTCCTGTTTCTTTCTGCAGGCACTCAGAGTTCTGAGTTTTCCTCTTAGCACAACTTTCATTGTGTCCCATAAGTTTGGGTATGTTATACCTTCATTTTCATTAAATTCTAAGAATCTTTAATTTCTTTCTTTATTTTTTCCTTGACCAAGTTATCATTGAGTAGAGCATTGTTCAGCTTCCATGTATATGTGGGTGTTCTTTCCTTATATTTGTTATTGAAGACCAGCTTTAGTTCGTGGTGATCTGATAGGATGCATGGGATTATTTCTATCTTCCTGTATCTGTTAGGCTTCTTTTGTGACTGTTTATATTGTCAGTTTTGGAGAAGGTACCATGAGGTGCTGAGAAGAAGGTATATCCTTTTGTTTTAGGATGGAATGTTCTATACATATCCCTTAAGTCCATTTGGTTCATAACTTCTGTTAGTTTCTCTATGTCTCTGTTAAATTTCTTTTTCCATGATCTGTCCATTGATAAGAGTGGGGTGTTGAAATCTCCTACTATTATTGTGTGAGGTGCAATGTGTGTTTTGAGGTTTAATAAGGTTTCTTTTACGTATGAATGTGCCCTTGTATTTGGGGCATAGATATTTAGGATTGAGAGTTCATCTTGGTGGATTTTTTCTTTGATAAATATGACATATCCTTCTTTATCTTTTTTTTTCTGATGACTTTTGGTCAAAAGTCCATTTTATTCATTATTTGAATGGCTACTCCAGGTTGCTTCTTCAGACCATTTGATTGGAAAGTCATTTTCCAGCCTTTTGTTCTGAGGTAGTGTTTGTCTTTGTCTCTGAGGTGTGTTTGCTGTGTGCACCAAAGTGCTGGGTCCTCTTTAAGTATCCAGTTCATTAATCTGTCTTTTTGTTGGGGAATGGAGTCCATTGATATTGAGAAATATTAACGAATAGTGATTGTTGCTCTCTGTTATTTTCGTATTTATAGGTGGGATTATGTTAGTGTGTTTCTCTTCTTTTGGTTTTGTTGCAAGAAGTTTACTTTCTTGCTTTTCCTATGTTGTTGCCTTCTTGTGTTGGGTTTTTCCATCTAATATCCTTTGTAGGGCTGGATTTGTAGAAAGACATTGTGTAAATTTAGTTTTGTCATGGAATATCTTGTTTTCTCTCTCAATGTTAATTGAGAGTTTTGCTGGATATAGTAGCCTGAGCTGTCATTTGTGTTCTCTTACGGTCTGTATGACATTTGTCCAGGATCTTCTGGCTTTCATAGTCTCTGGTGAGATGTCTGGTATAATTCTTATAGGCCTGTCTTTATATGTTACTTAACATTTTTCCCTTACTGCTTTTAATATTCTTTCTTTTTTTTGTGCATTTGTTGTTTTGAATATTATGTGACAGAACGAATTTCTTTTCTGGTCCAATCTATTTGGAGTTCTGTAGGCTTCTTGTATGCTTATGGGCATCTCTTTCTTTAGGTTAGGGAAGTTTTCTTCTATGATTTTGTTGAAGATATTTACTGGTCCTTTGAGCTGGGAGTCTTCACTCCCTTTTATACCTATTATCTTTAGGTTTGATCTTCTCATTGTGTCCTGGATTTCCTGTATGTTTTGGATCAGTAGCTTTTTCCATTTTTCATTATCTTTGACTGTTGTGTCGATGTTTTCTATGGTATTTTCTGCTCTTGAGACTCCTTCTTCTATCGCTGGTATTCTGTTGGTGATGCTTTCGTCTATGACTTCTGATCTCTTACCTAGGTTTTCTGTATCCAGCGTTGTCTCCCCTTGTGCCTTCTTTATTGTTTCTATTTCCATTTTTAGCTCCTGGATGGTTTTGTTCATTTCCTTCTCCTGTTTGGTTTTTTTCCCCAGTAGTTCTTTAAGGGATTTTTGTGTTTCCTCTTTAAGGGCTTCTAGTTGCTTACTTGCGTTGTCCTGTATTTCCCAAAGGGAGTTATTTATGACCTTCTTAAAGTCCTCCATCATCATGATAAAATGTGATTTTAAATCTAGATCTTGCTTTCTGGTGTGTTTGGATATCCAGTATTTGCTTTGGTGGGAGAACTGGGCTCTGATGATGCCAAGTAGTCTTGGTTTCTTTTGCTTGGGTTCCTGTGCTTGCCTCCTGCCATCAGGTTGTCTCTGGTGTTAGCTTGTCTTGCTCTTTCTGATGGTGGCTTTATCCTCCTGTGGGCCTATGCACTCCTGTAGTCCTGTTTTCCTGTTTTCTTTCAGCCAGGTATGGGAACAGAGTGTTCTACTCTCAGGTGTGTAGTTGCTCTTCAAGGCTGGCTTTCAGCTCTCCGTGAGGGCAGCAACTAGAAGGGTCCTGCCCCTACTTTTCCTAGGTCCCTGTGTACAGGGGCACAGATGGCACAAGGCGTTTTCCTCTTGGGTCAGGAATGTGGACAGAGAGTAGTCTCCTTTGGTTTTACAGGAGTGTCCACACTTCTGAGGGTCTAGCTCCGCACCCCCACTCCCACGGGATTTGGGTGCAGGGAGCTGTTTTACCAGTTCGGTTCAGATCCGAGTGCAGATCTAGACCGAAGGGCTCCTGCAGCTTGACTGCTCCTATATTCCTGTGTCCAGAGGCACTATCCAGTTTCCCCTTGGGCCAGGGATATGGGCAAAGGTGAGCAGAAGTGGCAGTCTGTCCTGCCCCGCAGTCTTAGGATTGCCTGCACTTCTGAGTGTCCAGCTCTCTCTCCCATGGGATTTGGGAGCAGGCAGCTGAGGACCATTCGGGCCACAGCCAGAAACTGGAAATGCTGAATAGTATTCCATTGTGTAAATGTACAACATTTTCTGTATCCATTTCTCTCTTGAGGGACATCTGGGTTCTTTCTGGCTTCTGGCTATTATAAATAAGACTGCTATGATCATAGTGGAGCATGTGTCCTCGTTATATGTTGGAGTATGTTTTGGGTATATGCCCAGGAGTGATATAGCTTGGTTCTCAGGTAGTACTGTGTCCAATTTTCTGAGGAACCTCCAGACTGATTTCCAAAGTGGTTGTACCAGTTTGTAATCCCACCAACAATGGAGGAATGTTCCTCTTTCTCCACATCCTTGCTAGCATTTGCTGTCACCTGAGTTTTTGATCTTAGCCATTCTCACTGGTGTGAGGTGAAATCTCAGAATTGTTTTGATTTGCATTTCCCTGATGACTAAGGATATTGAACATATCTTTAGGTGCTTTTCAGCCATTCCTCAGTGGAAAATTCTTTGTTTAGCTCTGTACCTCATTTTTTTAATAGGGTTATTTGATTCTCTGGAGTCTAACTTCTTGAGTTCTTTGTATATATTGGATATTGGCCCTGTATCTGATGTAGGATTGGTAAAGATCTTTTCCTAACTTGTTGGTTGCTGTTTTGTCCTAACAATAGTGTCCTTTGCCTTACAGAAGTTTTGCAATTTTATAAAGTCTGATTTGCTGATTCTTGATCTTAGAGCATAAGCCATTGATGTTCTGTTCAGGAAATTTTCCCCAGTGCCCATGTGTTCAGGGCTCTTCTTCACTTTTTATTTTATTAGTTTGAGTGTATCTGGTTTTATGTGGAGGACCTTGATCCACTTGGACTTGAGCTTTTTACAGGGTGATAAGAATGGATCGATTTGCATTCTTCTACATGATGACTGCCAGTTGAAACAGCTTTTTTAAGTGCTTTTCAGCCATGTGAGATTTCTCAGTTGAGAATTCTCTGTTTTTTAATAGGGTTATTTGGTTCTGTGGAGTCTAATTTGATTTCTTTCTATATTTTGGATATTAGCCTTCTATCTGATGTAGGGTTAGTAAAAGTCTTTCCCCAATCTGGAGGTTGCCATTTTGTCCTAATGACAGTGTCCTTTGCCTAACAGAAGCTTTTCAATTAGATGAGGTCCCATTATTCGATTTTTGATCTTAAAACATTAGCCGTTGGTGTTCTGTTCCGGAAATTTCCCCTGTGCCCATGTGTTCAAGGTTGTCATAGTTTATTTCATTTGTCATTCTTCTGCTTCATGTCATCTGCATAAGAGGGAGGACAGAAGGATAGTCCCAATTCTTCATGCTTTAATACTGGTAATGCAATTTAACTTGAATTTTGGCTGAGAAATGAAGGTCATAGCAGCATCACTAATTTTTTTACAATATAAAAATGTTGATGTCCTCTTTTTGATAATGTGATTAATGCAGGAAACTTAAAGACTAGAATGTTTTAAAGAAATTTTAAAATCTCTATGGCTTTCCAGGGATAATTGCAGTTAGCACTCACTACCCATTCTAGTTCTAGATATACCCTCAATGAATGGATAAAGAGAAAGTGGTACATTTACATAATGAAATACATAACTGAACTACTAAAAAATGACACTGGTGGGTGCGCAGAGGACACCAAGGAGCCTACCTGCAGCAGGAACCACTACAATGTGCAAGAATGTGGTGAAGAGATGGGAGAGAAAGAAAAGCAGAAGGGTTTGAGAGCTATGTAGTGAGGCACTGCTGCCTTCTCACTTGAGGTCATGGTGAAGTTCTGTCCAATGCTGCTGCTGTGGGCCATGTCTAGGTCCATGGTCCTGCAGTCATAGGTATCTGTGTTGATATCTATGACTCATATCATCACCAAAGTCCATGAGGATGTCCCTGGTCTGGGCTCCCTCCTGGGACCATGTTGATATCTAAGGGCTGTGCGGAGCTATCCCTGCACCTTGACAGTTGCGGCACTTGGTAAAGTGCCCTATACCTTGCACAATAGAGCTGACACTTTTGATAAAGGCACAGGTGAGCTGGCCCAAGAGCATGAAGAGCGGAAGAGAGATGCTGTCTCTTACCTAGTATTAGGTGAGCTAGCCTGGGCAATGCTGGAGACCTCTCCTTGTTGGTGTGGGTATGGCAGGCAGACCAATTCAGCTATGACACAGGCCCAGGTCCAAGGCTCTAAGTTGTCCTATCAGAACATCTACCCCATCTATGGATTGCAGGAGCAGATGGAGGGGCTGGTCCTGCAGATCCAAGGCTACAGGATCTTCATGATGCAGGGTTACAGCTAGATATGTGAGAGGAGTCCCAGTGAGGATCCTGTATGGACAGTGTAGAAAAAGCCAGAGGCCTCTAACCAGCCCAATGACTCATTACATTGGACTTTTGCAAGTAAAGCTCTGTGGGCAAATGGTATACTGTGGGACATACTGTTACATAAACACTAGAGCTTGCACAATGAGGCTTTTAATGTCGATTTTTTATTTTTCTTTTTTGGGAGGAGGATACAAGAGCAAAGGGTGGATGTGAAGGGTTTGGAAATGAATGGGATTGGGGTGCATGATGTGACATTCACAAAGAATCAGAAAAAAAGTTTTACAAAATGACATCTTACGGGGTTGGGGATTTAGCTCAGTGGTAGAGTGCTTGCCTAGCAAGCGCAAGGCCCTGGGTTCGATCCCCAGCTCCGGAAAAAAAAAATGACATCTTGTACTTTTCAGGCAAATGGATAAAACTAGAAAAAAATCATCCTAAATGAGGTAATTAAGACCCAAAAAGACAAATATGATCAGTGCCTTGTCCAGTCATCATCAGAGAGGTTTCCATTGGCAGCAGATGGGAGCCCCGTGGAGACCCACAGACAGACATTATGCAGACAGAGTCTAAATTGAAGATATCCAATGAGTTCCTTCCCACTGGGTTGGGTGAATTTGGTGGAAGAACAGGTGGAAAGATTGTAGGAGTCAGAGTGGATGAAGGACACCAGGAAAACACAGCTCACTGAATTAAACAAGCAGGGCATGGGCTCACAGACAGAAGCTGCAAGCAAGGGACCTGTAGAAGTCTGCACTAGGTCCTCTGCATATGAATTCCTTTCTTTCTTTCTTTCTTTCTTTCTTTCTTTCTTTCTTTCTTTCTTTCTTTCTTTCTTTCTTTGGACTCCTAACTATGGGAGCACGTGTGTCTTTAGCTCATTGAAACTCCTTTTCTCCTGTCTGGTTGCCTTGTTCCGTCTCAGTGTGAGGGCGTTTTCTTTGTCTTATTGCGTTTTGTTTTGTTGTGTTTGGTTATCGTCTCCTGTGGGGGCTGTTCTTTTCTGAAGGGAGATGGAGATGAATGTATCTGAGGGAGAAGGGAGGTGGGACAAGAAGGTGGGGCAAGTGGGGGAAAGGAAAACTGTGGTTGGTATTATATTAGAGAAGAATCTATTTTCAATAAAAAAAAAAGAAAATTTAAATCACTATGGATCCCTAGATATAAATACAGTTAGCACCCACTACTATTTCTAGTCACTTCTTCTCACTTTGAATAGTTCTAGTCTAGGTATATTCTATAAAAGCAGAGCCAATATTTCAGACATAGAAACATAATTTTACAAAATTGGGAAAACACACTTACATTCTTTCAACATGCTCTGCCTTTCTTTTTGTCTGCAGTGACAGCCACAAAAAGGCCTTTCTTTTCTTTTTTTTTTTTCTATCAAGAGACTTTTTTTTTTTTTTTAAATTAACTTGAGTATTTCTTATGTACATTTAAAGTGTTATTCCCTTTCCGGTTTCGGGCAAACATCCCCCCCCCTCCCCTTCCTTATGGGTGTTCCCCTCCCCACCCTCCCCCATTGCCGCCCTCCCCCAACAGTCTAGTTCACTGGGGTTCAGTCTTAGCAGGACCCAGGGCTTCCCCTTCCACTGGTGCTCTTACTAGGATATTCATTGCTACCTATGAGGTCAGAGTCCAGGGTCAGTCCATGTATAGTCTTTAGGTAGTGGCTTAGTCCCTGGAAGCTCTGGTTGCTTGGCATTGTTGTACACATGGGGTCTTGAGCCCCTTCAAGCTCTTCCAGTTCTTTCTCTGATTCAAGAAGGCCTTTTTATGACCATGAAAAGAGTTTGAAATATAAAAATAAGTGAGATACATAAAAAAATACCAAGCAATGGATAACAAGCTTAGCATTCTCTCCATTCCACAAGAGATATCATCTGTTTTGACAGATGGTAAAGTTCAGGACACCCAAATACCAGGAAGTATGCTATAACACAAGGAAAGCACCCATATCATTCTGTGGAGTAAAATTATTTGGTTAAGTCAGTCACTAATAGAACTTTATTTTACATCAGCACAAAACTGTAAATGGAACCAGGATGAAATAAATACAGCGATGTTTCTGAACTGTTCCATCACGGTGCCAACGACACTTCACTGACCCCAAAAGGGCAGCCAGAATGGGCACAGATTCCAGGCAAGATCTTTCCATTTTTGCTCATTGTTGGAACATACCATGTGAGGGTTGTTGTAGAAATTCAGAAGAGAATGGGTAGGCTGATCTCTGTGTACTCAGCCCTGTAACATCATGTCCCAAGCTGCATATATTCAGATAGTTTGACAACACTTATTATTTATTCAAAACTACTACAGATGCATGCTTTATTATCCAAGACAAGCCTGGGCACTGTTAATGGCTTTCACATTGAGCAATCTTATAACTGTTTTTATTTTGTGTAGTTTTATATCGTTTATATCATATATCTGTCTGGTCTATCTATCATACATACAGTGAAGTATATTTGATGACTCTGACATAATGTGCAGAGTGTAGGATTAATAATAGATTCACAATCCAAATCTAATTAGAAGATCTTCCTTTAGTGAGCTTGAGGAAGTCATATATATTCTTTGAACATATTTTTAAAACTGTGATTGTGCTGATTCCTATTCCATTATGTGTTCTGGGAATAAACTGTGGCAGTGTAGATAAACTGCTTAGCATTTTACACATTCCATAAATGTTGTTAAAATTCAAAGGAAGATGATATTTTCCAGTCAAAATACTCTGGTACCAATATCCTTTCCAAGAATTTGGAGAAATATATTTGCAAAGTTACCTTAAATTCTTATTTAGGTTTTGGAAATTAACACAGAGATGAGTAATTTGCTCTTTTGGCTTTATCACCACCAGTCAATGGTCCGTACTGTAGGTTTCAGAGAACTTGGTAAAGAGATGGAACTGGTTTGCCATTGCTATGAAATAAATGACAAGCTCCCGTGGTTTGAACAGTGCCTACTTATTAGCTCATATTTCTGCAGGCCAGTACTTTGTGTTCTGCATGGCCGGAAACACTGCTTATCTTCCTGGTTTGATTTTGATTCTAATCTGAGTCTGGAATTCCTTTTCCTGCCTCACTGATGACTAAGAATTCATTTCCTCAGCTGTAAGATTGAAGATTTCATTTTAAAATTGACTTAATCTTATGACAGTTTCTTAGTTTTATGTAGTGTAACAATATCATATTACCTTATTGCCTTCTCTTATGACCCTCCCATTCCTGTCAAGTCTCTCCTTCTGCCATACTAGGGCTCCTCCTGTTTTCACATTTTATGCATGTGTTCACAGTTGTTATACATTCATGACCACAGTGGCTATCTCATATTTAGAGGCTACCATTTTATTTTATTCGTCCCCACCTTCTGCTTCTATGGTCTTTCTTCACCCTCTTCTATGATGTCCCCCTGTTTTTGGAGCTGGTAGAGTACATGGCGTATTTAGGGCAGAGGACTTAGCAGTCTTATGTTCTCAGCACTCTCTGTTGATGAGCCTTCATTGTGAGTCTTTAGTGGCTACCCACTGGCCAATGAGATGAAATCCTCATTTTGCTATTTTTTATCTGCATAAAAGTCATTAGTTCCTTCCACATGGCCCTCATAGTCAGCCACTGTTGCATATTTGATTTACTGCAGGCTAGACTGAGTATGACTTTCTGGCTTCCTCTTTTCATCTGCTAGGAAAACAATCATTCTTTCAACGTATAAATTACTTAGGTTAGCTGTGCATCATTGGCAAGAGTATCTCTAGGCTGAAAACAATCTTACTGGACAGTCTATGTATAGCCCATCCCTGAACAATAATGGGGCATAATGGTGGATTTATGGTGATATGGCCATAGAAGTATCCTTAAATCCACACGGAATGGGGAGAGAGTTAGCAGAAAGCAAAATAGGATGTGGAAAGTTTCAAGCTGAGAGATTTGGATGTGTATTAAAGGTAGGTAACTTCACAGCGATCTATTTGAAAAATTAATTGTATCTATTCCTACAAATGTGGTCCCATGATGTTTGAAGAGGCCAGGATCCTGCAGGTGTAACTAAGTCTAGACCTGAGAAACATGATCCTACATGAACTACAGTTAATAATTAATGCTTAATTTATAACAGTGAAAACATCTACTGTTGACTTGTGTGTTTATTGGCTATTTTCTGTGGACAAATTTCTATTCAAACATATTAGTAAATATGTTCTTTGACAAATATGTATGATATATTCTGCTCATATTCAGCCTATCATCCTCTTCACTTTCATTCCATCTTATCTCTTTCTCCTCCTCTTACTACCAACTTCCCACCTCTAATTTCAGTACTATTTTTATGGCTGAATTTTAAACGCTCTATGTTTTTGGATTCAGATTTCTTCTCTGACTTGTGACTTGTAAATATTTTCTATCATTATGTGGTTATATTTCAGGTTATGATGGCAAAAATCACTTTTAGGTTTGATTAAGTCCAATTTATTTTTATCTTTAGATATTTATAATTCAGTGTTATATCTAATAACACATTGTTTTATCCAGACCATGAAGATGTGCTCTTATAGTTTTTTCTAAAAAACTTTATAGCTATAGTTTTTGCATTTAGAGCCATGATCCATTTTGAGTTTTGGAACCATCTTAGCACCATTTTTGAAACTTCTTGAGTTTTTATGAAAATGAAAATATTACTATATTTAAAGCAGTTCAAATAGAGCAGGAGGAGCATAGCAATCACAGGTATAAATTTGTGGTTATTATTTTTTTTTTTATCATTTATTGCACCATTGGCTTGTTTTTCTCTCCGAAGAGACTACCTTAGTCTTTATAGCAATATGCCTGATCTATTATCTCAAAGACATGTGATGAAATCATTTTGTAGAATAGATGGCTATAAGCAGGCCTTTTCTGACGAGACAGTCAGTGGCTAAGGCTTTGGGCAGATGCTCTCCTCAACACTGGCGACTTTATTGAACCTGACTTGTTTGCTACTGAGTCGAGCTGAGTGCTACTCAAACCCTAGGGCATGTCAGCCACATGTTCTTTTGTAATGAGATGTCATCCCAGAGAACATGGCCTATAATCTCTGGGTGCAGATCACCTTGGGACCTAGCATAGAAATACTTAGGTATATTTTCCACTCCAGTCCTGTCACCCCCACCTTTCTGTGTCCTCTTTCCTTTGTTCTCGGTGTAAGCTCAGGATGGAGAAAGTTCTCTAGCATTAGTTTCAGCCGTTGTTCCTGGGGCTTCCAACGTCTAAAAGCTGAAGCTATCACACTTACTCCAGCCCCCTTTACAGTCTCCACCAACATTCTTTGCCCAGATGATCTCATCCAGTTTAATAGCTTTAAGTACCATGTAAGTGTTGAGTCTCCAAACCTGTTACTCCAGCCTCTGCTGCCTACTGAGATCCAGACTTACATTTCAATTGTCTAGCTCATGTCTCAACTTAGATATCTAACAGGCATCTCAAGTGCTACACGACCAAAACAGATTTCCTCCCACAGACATGCTCTTCCATTTTTCCTCATCCCAGAAAATGACTCTGTGAGAGTCTCTCTAGTGACTAAAGTTAAACCTTTAGAACTGGTGCTACATTTCCCCCGTTTCTTAGTCCTATCCCTCAGGAAAGTTATATCAGCTCTACTTTCATAACCCAGCAACCTCTTACCTTTTCATTGCTTTGTTCCCCTTGGGTTCCCACGTGAGGAAAAACTCCGCTCTGCTTGTACAGCCCAGCGTAGTTCCTCTGACTGTTTTCTTCCACTCTAACCTACCCTAGATCTGTTAGTTACATAGTTGTCTGAGGGATCCACTTAAAGAGATAAATTTGGTCAGTCATTCCTTACTTTAAATTCTTGAATGAGTTTCAATTATACTAAAATACCATCCAAATTTCTTCCCAGGGCCAACATAAATTTCTTGATTTTGCTTTTTAGTTACCTGATACTAAACATTGATATTTCTGTGAGGAAACAATACCCGATTTCATGAGATTTCCTCCAGTTTAACCTTTATATGATTTAAAAGTACATGCACAAAAACCTATCCAAATACCTTTGAAGCCCTTTAATAAAACAAACAAACAAACAAACAAACAAACAAACAAACAAGTAGACCTGAACGCTGAGATGGTTTAGGAGAGAATATTTTGTATAGATTAAATACTTGATGAACCTCTGCTAAGTTCACCCTGTAGTTTGTGGAGAGAGACTCTTTCCTTTTACCTCAAAACTCGTGGGGATCAGGGGCTTCCATCATGAGATCCACAAAGCTTAATGTGCTGTGCCTTCATTTGGAGTCATCACATATTTAGGGTCTTGCTTTGGCAGAAGGCCATAGAGGGTGTGCTGGTTAGTTTTTGTTGACACAAGCTAGGATCATTTGGGAAGAGGGAACTTCGACTGAGAAAATGAGTCCATGCCATTGGCCTACAGTCAAGTTCACAGTGCAGTGTCTCAATTAATGATTGATGTGGGTGGGCCCATGCCATGGAGACTAATGCTACCCTCTGGTAAGTAGCCCTGAATAGTAAAGCAGACTGAGCAAACTACGATGAGCAAGCCAGTAAACAGCTCTCCTCCATGGTCTCTGCTTTGGTTCCTGCCTTGAATTTTTGTACTCACTTTGCCCAGTGATGGATTGTAACCTGTAAGCCAAATATACCACTTTCTCCCTAAGTTTCTTTCTGAGGTCATGTTTATCACAGCAATAGGAACTCAGACTAAGACACAGGGTGAGACACAGGATGATTGGCTAGATTTTGGAGAACACAGATGTAAGTTTGCACATATACATTCAACGGAACTGAATATAAGATTGGCCTGTGGGCAAATCTATAGTGAATTTTGTTAACGATTGATGCGGTTGGGCTTATCCCTTATAATCAAGGACATCCAATGTGGTCATGACAGCTTCCTCAATAAATTATGCCTAGGAAACTGAATATCCACATGTAGAAAGGTTTGATAGGAAATCCTCTGATATATGAAAGAAACCCAGGAAGGTGAAAGCTATATAAATCATTTCCCAGGCCTGGGAAGCACAAAGTCAGATTCTTGGTACTGATGTTATTTGGTTCTTCTAGTCGTTATCTATTGTTT
This sequence comes from Rattus rattus, assembly GCF_011064425.1. Taxonomy (NCBI): domain Eukaryota; kingdom Metazoa; phylum Chordata; class Mammalia; order Rodentia; family Muridae; genus Rattus; species Rattus rattus. The sequence goes on along the minus strand of NC_046159.1, from coordinate 97,780,153 downwards.
CTCAGCATCAGTCCAGCTCAGAGTTGGACCTGCTGCTACCTTCCTATCAAGCATTTACATATTGAGATGGATGGCCAAGGCTGCTTTATTACTTGAGGTGACCTTCTGATGAGTTATATGATCAGAAGGAAAAGAAAACCTGTGCTTCGGCTCATATTCTCTCTTGGAATGAAGTAAGGGAGGATGAATATGGTTACAATTAGATAAGATTACGAAAAGAACATTGGTCGAAAGCAAGGCTCTGCTTCCCTGGGCCTCTCGACTTACTGTCCTGAGAAAATTTCTCCTAACCTTCTCCTTATCTCCTATAAGTATGAAAAGCAACTCTCACTCTCTAGCAATCTCCAGGAACACTCTTTTATTTTCCTCAAAGCACTAACTAATAAATATTTGTTGCTTGCTTATCATTACTAACATTCTATAGGACTTCATTTTCTATAAAAGCTAAGATTTACTTGGCTGGTCAACTGCTGTAGGCTCAGGGACCAGAATCATGGCAGTCAATAACTAACAAGCTAACTAACTAACTAGCTAACTAACTAACTAACTAGCTAGCTAACTAACTAACTAAATGCTGTATGAGTGTGAGGGATATAGCTTAGTACTAGAATGATTTCCTAGCATAAGCATGGTTCTAGGTTGAATTCCCTGAATCAAAACATCTATAAATATTTTATTTAGTAGATAAACAAATAGTTGAAAAAATATAAGAAGTATGATATAAATAAGAATGTATATCCATATGATTTTAGAGGAATTGATTGTTTTACTGTAGATTACTAATTTTCAACAGTGGTAGTATGACCTATGGCTCTAGGTTGTTCATTGATGGATTCAACCAGTAGCAACCGAAAAAACAACAAAAACTGTGGCTGTAATGAACATGTAAAGACTTTTTTCTTGTCATTATTTCCTAAAAAAAAACTAGTATTCTGCTGATACAGTATTTACATGGAACTAGGCATTTTAAGTAACCTAGAGATGCTTAAAGCATACAGATGTGCACAAGTGATATTATACTGTGGGGATAAAAAATTTCAGATCATTGGTTGGACTCATTTTCTAAGGCCACTGTTTCATAACAAAATCATATTCTAAAAGAATAGGTGAATGCTTGAAAAGCAGCCACAGGTAAATTAAGACATATTTGAAGTATTGAACTGAAAATCTCTTAATATAAATTACCTTGAATATATGTTCCTTCAGAAAATATTTTTTGGAATAAAATGGCAGACTGAGGGTCATGATCCATGTCTTCTCACAGAACAATAGTAACTTCCTACTGACAACAGTTGTTCTGGGAGAGCTCCAGAATATAAGCTTTGGCTCTGCACCAGAGATAAAGAACTAGCATGGCTACACAGAAAAGGATAGGGAGCATTTAATGTGTGTGATGTTTGCCAGTAATCATGGCAGCTCAAAGCAGGAGAAAGGTTGCCCTCACCAGTGGAAAGTGGAAGAGTAGTCCTTTTAGGGCCTTCATTGTATATTCTAGCAGCCTTTCACTATCAGAGATGCCTGAAGCTCTTTCCACTGAGGTTTCCTGCAGTTTCCACCAACCCCAATCTCAGCTGATGGAGGTGCCCAGAATTCTGTGGTCCCTCTGCTCCAGGGCCAAAGACATTATATCATCAGGTGCTGAAGCCAACATTGTCCTGCCCATAACTGGAGGGTAATGTCCCATCTAGTCTGTGACTTCATACCTGCTCATATCTTAAAATTTTGTTTTTGTTTTTGACACAGGGTCTCATGTAGCTCATACTAACTTTGAACTTACTGTACAGCTGTAGGTGATTGTGAACTCCTAGTCTTCCTGCCTCTACCTCTCAAGTGCTGGGATAACAGGTACTGGTCACTGTTTTTCATTGTTCATTTTGGTGTGGTTTCTTTGAAACTCAAATTTGTGGAATTTGTGAAAGATAGTTGCTTCTTTGATTATGCAGAGTTCACACCCAAGTTTATATGAACACAAAAATATCAAGGAAATACAACATTAAAGAAGTATAATTTTCAGCAACCATTCCAAAGGAATGTATAAAATATGGTACTGAAAACCAGACATATAGATAATGGGACACAGCAGAGAGATCAGACACAAGTTTACACATGTATGGTCAACTGAATTTTGACTAGAATGCCAAAAACATGCAGTGGGAAAAATAGGATTTCCTCAATCAGTGATGCTGGGGAAAGTGGGGGAAACTGGATATCCATAGGTAGAAAAGTGAAGCCAGACCCTTATGTTATATGATACACAAACTTGCTTAAAATAGGTTGAACACTCAAGCCTAAGATCTTAAATCATAACACTATAAGAAATGAAGAAATATAAGACACGAACACTTCCTGACACTGAGCTTTGTGATATCACACAGAATATACAAAGAAGGAAAATCAAAATAGAGGAGGGTTTTATCAGATGAAAAAGTTCAGGTACAGCAAAGGAAGCCATCAGCACAGTGGTAAAGATTATTCCTTCAGGCATACAAACGTTACATACAATGCTATATGGGACGAGGAAGATCAAAGAAATACAAAACAGAAGGAACACAGTAAATTTCCACTAACCAACCCAAAAGAATGCAAACAGCATGGTATTGTGATAAAACCAGACATACAGAGCACTGAGACACAACAGAGAGCCCAGACTCTATTCACACACAGGCAACTGAACTTTGACTCAGCTGCCAAGAATTTGCAGTGTTGGAAGAATGGTTTCTTCACTAAGAAAGAAGAAAATTGTAAGGGAATTACACAGCTCAATAGCAGAATCATCCTCAAACAACCTGATTTAAATGTGAGCAAAGGATCTGAGGAGATGATAGTTTCCAAAAGCAACATCCAAACAGACAAGAAATATATGAAATGTGCTCAGCGCCATCAACTTTAGAGAAATGCAAATCCAAACCACGAAGAAGCATTACCTCACACCTGTTAGTGCTTACCAAAAGGAGATAAATGCTGGGGAGGAGACAGAGAAAACAAGCTCTTGTATGCACTGGTTGAAATGTAAATTGGTACAGACAGTTTAGGAAATAATATAGATGTTTGTTAGAGAGGGGCAAAGAACAATTAATTTATTATCCAACAGTCCCATTCCTAGGTATATGTTATGTCTTAGTTTCTTTTCAGTCACTCTAAGAAAATACCTTAGGTTGGGTAATTTCTAAAGAGAATGATTTATTCTTACTCAGAGTTTAGAAGCTCAGGATTATGGCACTGGGGTTTGCTGAGCTTCTGGTGAAGGAAGGTGGGTGTATGTAGAAGACAGTTGCACATCAGAAAACCAGGGAGACACGAGACACTGCCATCACTTTAGCTATTCAACGAAACCAATCCAGTCCTACAAGAGAGAGAATGCACATGAAAATATTAATCACTTTTTAATGAATTTTCAGCTCTGAAAGTTCTCAACACCTTTTAATATGGCCACACTGGAACAGTATTCAGCATAAATTTTGGTGTGGACCAAGAACATTCAAAAGAGAATAGCAAATATCCAGAGGAAGTGAAATCATAAATCAGAGATATCAGCATTTTTATGTCAATTACAGTATCAACTACAGTAGGCAAGACATGAAGGCAACCTAAGAAAGTATTAATATGTAAATGAGTGGAGAGAACATGACACATAACCACTATAAAATATTATTCAGTATTAAGTAATGAAAAACTGCTATGCGAAGCAACAGAAATGAGCATTATGTCCTAGAAAACATTAAGCTAAGCAAAGAACTCTAGACATAAAAAGACAAACACTAAAGGATTTCACTTAAGGGACCTAAAATAACCAAAATAAGTCAAAACCACAGTGATGTTGCCAGGGATCTAGGATAAGGAGATGAATGGAAAGATGTTGGTCAGGGAGGACATAATTTCAGCTATGCTAAACGAGTTAGTCTTGGAGGCTGGATGTTCAGGTGTGTGACAGCAGCTTGTCATACCAGAGTATACACTTGCAACTTGCTGAAAAAGTAGATCTTATATGTCCTTGTCACACATAAAAGTATTTGAAAAAGGAACTCTCAAGAAGACAGACATGTCAAAATGCTTTTACTTTTCAACCTGGTTTGGTACGGGTCCTTTTAATGTTTGTGCTAGTAGACAGGGGCTCTCATGTGTCTTTGTGGTAGACAAATCTGAGGTGGCCTTCATGAATACCAACCCAGACCTTTGTGAGGGACTTTGTGATTCCTCACTTTCCAGGTTAATAAGAGCTGTGACTTGATCTAGTCAAAGGAGTCCAACATATTGCGTATCCTGTAAGCATGCTGTGTGTTTCTAGTCAATAGCACAGGCAAAGAAGGACAGGTTAACATGTCTAGACTGTGTTGTTTCTGTCTTGCTCATACCTCCCTCTGCTGGTCTAATGAAGTAAGTTAGTGGCCATATTTAAATATGGCTACATGGAAAACATTGAGGTCAGCCTCTGGTGCCTAAATGTATTCCAACAAACATCCCATAGGAAACCTAGGCACTTAGTCCTAGAGCCATGAGGAAATCTGTTCTTTCACTGGACAAAGAACAATTTAGATGGTTATAAATTACTTATTCCATACAAACCACAGGGGATTTAAGTAAAGATTTGTGTAGAAAAGTAGACCTAGGTATTAACTTAGAAAGAGTGGCTATTCATGAGCGGGGGTAGATGTATGGCAGGGAAACTCAGCTAAGATAGACTTCTTTAGTGTCATGATTTTCCCTAGGTATCTCCTAGATATATCTATGCATTTATGTATGTACATATGTTCCTACCTACTTACCTGCCTACTTGTAATAGAAAGAGACAAGTGGTCATGTAGTTCAGTGATGGGATAAAAATGATTGAACTCAATTACCAAGAAGAAAAAACTTGGGGTTGGGGATTTAGCTCAGTGGTAGAGCACTAGCCTAGCAAGCGCAAGGCCCTGGGTTCCGTCCCCAGCTCTGAGAAAAGAAAGGGGTGAAAAAAAAAAGAAGAAAAAACTTTCCCCAGTGATGCTATTGCAAGCATGGCAGCATGTAGGCAAAATCAGAGAAGGCAAATCATGAGCAGCTGGCGCCCCATGGTACCCGAGCCCAGGAAATATTTGCATCATATCTGAGCCAAAAGCACACCGTTTATCTACTGTCTGAGCATCATTCGCATTGAAAGTTGTGGCTCACATGCAGAAAGCAACCATTTACCTCACATCTCCAGAAGGGAGTGTGAGGGACTGTGGGTAGGGGCTGGGAGGAGGCCAGGAACCAAGGCAACCAGTGGTGACAGGAGGAGGGGCTGAAATGCTATCAACACTATCAGTTTTCTTCATGTCGATCTTTGTTCTGCTCTGTTTCCTGGGAATCCTGGCAAACGGCTTCATTGTGCTGATGCTGAGCAGGGAATGGCTACGGCGCGGTAGGCTGCTCCCCTCAGACATGATCCTCCTCAGTTTGGGCACCTCCCGATTCTGCCAGCAGTGTGTTGGGCTGGTGAACAGTTTCTACTATTCCCTCCACCTTGTTGAGTACTCCAGGAGCCTTGCCCGTCAGCTCATTAGTCTTCACATGGACTTCTTGAACTCAGCCACTTTCTGGTTTGGCACCTGGCTCAGCGTCCTGTTCTGTCTCAAGATTGCTAACTTCTCCCATCCTGCCTTCCTGTGGTTGAAGTGGAGATTCCCAGCATTGGTGCCTTGGCTCCTACTGGGCTCTATCTTGGTGTCCTTCATCGTAACTCTGATGTTCTTTTGGGGAAACCACACTGTGTATCAGGCATTCTTAAGGAGAAAGTTTTCTGGGAACACAACCTTTAAGGAGTGGAACAGAAGGCTGGAAATAGACTATTTCATGCCTCTGAAACTTGTCACTACGTCAATTCCTTGCTCTCTTTTTCTAGTCTCAATTTTGCTGTTGATCAATTCTCTCAGAAGGCATTCACAAAGAATGCAGCACAATGCTCACGGCTTGCAAGACCCCAACACCCAGGCTCACAGCAGAGCCCTGAAGTCACTCATCTCATTTCTGGTTCTTTACGCGCTGTCCTTTGTGTCCATGGTCATTGACGCTACAGTCGTCATCTCCTCAGATAATGTGTGGTATTGGCCCTGGCAAATTATACTTTACTTGTGCATGTCCGTACATCCATTTATCCTCATCACTAATAATCTCAAGTTCCGAGGCACCTTCAGGCAGCTACTCCTGTTGGCCAGGGGATTCTGGGTGACCTAGAAGGTTTGGTCTCTTTATCTGTACCCTTTGAAGAGACTTAGGTGAGGGTAACTTCCCTTGGAAGTGATCTCATCTACATGGAAATGTCTTTGTAGGCTGACATGGGGTCATACTATGTGGTTCCTCCTTGGGAAAGAGGAGAAGAAAATACAGGGATTCTGAGCGTTCTTTCTTATCTTGGGATATTATGAAAATGGACATTCTGAATCCTGAACCAGTATTGATCTGAGGTGCAAAGTACAATATGCCTGTCCCCTTCATGTCTGCTATCCTCTTGGTACTTATTAATTCTTTAGAGAACAGTCTTGATCAACTGGATCATCTCATCTTGTCTGGCTACTGGGGAGGTAAAAGAAGTTGTGTCACTGCTGCATTGCGATGAACATGGGTGGGAAGCAAGTGTCCTTGAGACAGAGTAGCACTCAGTATGAGAACCCCAGAGAACTGGTGGCTGTGAATGCGGTGGCTGGTGCAAGGAATCCTGATCACTCTTCACTGTATGGAGATTATTTGTCTCTTGACACATTTGGGAACTTTGTCTTTAGTTTTGTGAAGATTACTGGGAAATTCTTAATGCTGTGCTGTTTCATTTCTTAATAATGTTTTCCTTTTTCTGCCTTTAATTTTCTCCTCTCTGCAGCTTCCCTTGCTAGTTATTCCTAAACAAACAAACAAACAAACAAACAAACAAGAGACCAATCCACCTTTTCCTAACTGTCTTTGGGAACCATTTTACTTCCCTCAGGCACGTGCTACAAAGCCACTTCTGTACTGAATAAACATGGTCTTACATTCAGGAAAAAACAGACTCAAAAACCTCACTTATTTTATATCCAAATTCCAATTTTTAAAAGAAAATCTTAGTATTAATTGCTCTAAATATTGTTTTTAAAAATAATTTGCTCTAATAGTTACATACATGCTCTGAAAGGTAATTTTGGAAAGAAAATATGATTAGACCTGGTGTTTGTAAGACAGAACCAAAGCTCTTGGAAGTCCATGCCAGCTTATTGCTCTTGCCTTCATAGGGCCTCTCTATATCCTGTAGCCTCTCATGCTCTTTTGTAGCCCTTCTGTAGATCTTTCTCTTCAGCATTGCAGGGAGAAAGATCTTTCGCTAAAAGACATCAATTTGTAAATTTCAGAGATCACTTTACAGCTGGATTTCTGATAGAGATCGCACTCTTCCCTGAGAGTAAAAGCAGTTGCTCTGCTGACTAGGGTATATGTAGCTAAGTGAACATAGGCTTGTGAACCTTAGGCTTGGAGAAACTGGTTCTACATATTAAATTTAAACATGTTTCATATGTAATACTTAGAAAGGTTAAGAAATCAAACTATTGATGAATATATATGGAAAAGTCTCCCTTCTCCTTATCCTCTTTGAGGGCACTGTTTGTCAGTTTTATGTTTGTGTCTCTAGAAATATTTTATTCTGTACTAATGCCTGCCCAAAGAACCAGTCCATTGACTTACAAACCAGTAACTCTACACTCCTAACCAAATGTGGTGTTAACTATGCTGTGTCTGTGTTTTTCTATGCAAATGGTTGTGCAATATGTGTGTTGCTCAGTTCTTTGCGCTCTCCATTCCACATTGTATCTCAGAAGTCTGCTTAAATGGGCACACATTGAGCTTCTTCTTCTTCTTCTTCTTCTTCTTCTTCTTCTTCTTCTTCTTCTTCTTCTTCTTCTTCTTCTTCTTCTTCTTCTTCTTCTCCTTCTCTTCTTCTCCTTCTCCTTCTCCTTCTCCTTCTCCTTCTCCTTCTCCTTCTCCTCCTCCTCCTCCTCTTCCTCCTCCTCCTCCCCCTTCTTGTTTTTCTTGTCCTTGTTCTTCTTGTTCTTCTCCTTCTTTTTCATCCTCCTCCTTGCTCTTCCTTTTCTTTTTTTCCCTCCTCTCCCTCTCCTCCTCCTCTTTCTTCTCCTCCTCTACCTCCTCATCCTCCTGCTTCTTCTTTAGTATAATGGAGCATGATTTAGTTTCCTGACTATGGTTATCCAGGTTATTTCTTATCTTTTGATATTACGACAATTTAGGGACTGAAGGTCTAGATCATCAAGAAAGAGGACTTTCTCAGCAAGCATGAAGACCTAACTAAATTCTCAACAACACCATAAAAAGCTGGTTATGGCTCTGCATTCTTATAACCATGGCACTGGGGCGAGGAGGTCAATAGATCCTAAAAGTCTGTTGGTAAGCTAGCCTAGGCAAAAGGGAGAGCTTCTGGTTCAGTGAGAGACCCCATCTCAAGGCTAAAGAGGTGAAACAGGAAGCTCTTTAATGTCTTGCTCTGGCTTTTGTATGTAATCATGTGTGTGTGCGCACCGGCATACTCATGTGCATGTATCACATATAAATTCTACAAGAAATGTGCACATGCACACTCTTTATAATCTTGCATGTGTTCACATTCTAGGAAATGTGCTTAGTCAAATGGCATGCAACTATCTGCTTTTGGTGAAATCATCCTCGCTATGTTTGCAACAACTTATTTTCTCACGAGCAAGCAAGTATTTTTACACTTTTTTGATAAACCTGTTAGGTTAAAAAAACCATTTTATTATGTTTATATTTTCTATGACTCATTATGATAGAATTGCCATTACCTTACATGTTTTGAAACATTTTTGTTTTGTTTAATTTGGCCTTTGACCTTTTTCTTGACGATGGCTGGAGATCTTGTGGAGAAATCAGCTCTTTGACACAGTAAGTGCTTACAGTAGGGAGCAGTAAAACACTCCCTAAATCCTGGGGTTTAATTTTTTCCTGATTTTTACTTATAACTTAAAAACGCACTTGGAGAAATGATGATTCATAGGAAGTTTCAAACATAATTGTGAGTGTTTTAACTTTTAAAAATGAAGATCTTTGAGCTTGGTGGCACACGCCTTTAATCCCAGCACTTGGCAAGCAGAGACAAGTGGATATGAATATGAGGCCAGCCTAGTCTATAGGTCAAGTTTCAGTACAACCAGGACCACATAGAGAAACCCTGTTTCAACAAAGTAAAAGAAACAATATAAAAACAAAACAAAACTGCAGAACTTCAATGTTACTGGAAATGCATAATCCTGAATATAATTAATCCTCTGTGTCTCAGTTTTCTGGTATGTTAAATGACGTGGCTACTTTCTTATAGCTGTAATGGGTACACAATGTATACATGACACATAAATAATACTCATAATTTAAAATAGTTATAATGACTCATAATTAATGCTGTTATTATTTTCTGTATTTGTGTTGGTATGAGGAAGGCAGAGTATGTATGGCCAGGACATCTTCTGGTCACGAACATAGACTTTCTCTAACTCTTATCTTTGTCCCTAGTTTTCCATTTGTCTCCTTGTCAGACAGGGGAACACTGTGTGTGGGAGGTGAGGAAAACACTTATGGTAGGTAGGAAACTTCTGGAGAGAGAGAGAGATTCTGATATTGTAGCATGCTTTGGATTCACTAGACTGCTGTTTATGGGTGTGGTTCTAATCGAAAACCTCACCCAAGTAGTATTTTAATGTCAGCCAATGGAGGCAAAATAAAAGATCTAAGAGAGATTTTACCCTTTGGAAGGGAAAAAGAAAATTGTAATCAAGAGCTTCTGAATATGACTATTTCTTCAAACTTTTTTCTGAAATCAGATGGTATCAATGAGAAATCAGATGTTTGGGTGAATCCTGGACCAGGATCGCCATATCCACTGTCCTTCCATGTCTATGGTATCCAGTGTTTTGGTGTTAATGTCTTTTTACAGCCTTCATCTCACCAGCAGCAAATACCACACTTCCAGGTAAAGCGTTTTCTCTCTCTCTCTCTCTCTCTCTCTCTCTCTCTCTCTCTCTCTCTCTCTCTCTCTCTGTTACTTTGTTTCTTCTTTCTGTCTTTCTTTCTTTCTTTTCTTTCTTTCTGTCTGTCTGTCTGTCTGTTTTTCTTTCTTTTCTTTTTTTTTTTCCAGTCTTACTATGTAGCCAAGTCTTGCTTGGAGTTCACTTGATAGTTAAGGGTGCCCTTGAGTTCAGAAATCTACCTGCTTCTACCTCTAGAGTGCTGGGATTAAAGGCACTCAGCACTTCTAAAGATGCTATAAAATAGAAAAATACGTTCCTACAGAATGATCTACAGGTTAGAATCAGTTGAGAACTAATTCAGTTAACACTTTTGAATATGCATGTTAATGCCTGTGTAACACAGTGGACTCACAGGTGCAGCCTCCTCCTCAGGGAACCAGCAGTCTTGTGGGAGTCAGGAATTACATGTCTGACGAGTAATCATATTGTTACACATTGGCAAAAGTGCCTGGAAGGGAAAGAAGATCGTTTATCAGTGCATACATTGGGAAAACATGGCTTTATATGGTAGACACTCAGGTTGAGACTGTCTTCACGAAGCAACTCCCTAATGAGGTGATAAGTGTGCTGCTTGAGGTAGATCCAATTCTGGAAGGGGACACACCCTGAAGTCTGACAGTAGCTCCAGCTAAGATCCCCTGCTCTCTGCAGTAGGATTCCCAGTAGGGGGCTCTTTGGAATGGAAAGTGCTGAATGAGGGATTTTACTCTGGACAAATGTTTGGATGTATTTAATCTTGGGGGAGCCCTGTTTGTGGGTTAATCAGGCTTGTCAAGAAATTTCAACTGCTTTTTTTGTCTTTAAGAAATTCTGTAAACATTTCCTAATTCTCGTCCCTATTGCCTGTGTCCTCACTGCTCTTCAGGAGACAGACTGAGTTCTTGATTATACTATGAGCAAGGATGCTGAATTTCGTGCTTGTCTTATTATACATTGACTTTTTTATTATTATTAAAATGGTATGAACTCTTTTCCAGGCTAGGAACTGGTGAGATTTCTGACTCCTATGTGAATCAGTATCAGAAAAGCAAATTCCAAATACCAGCCTCACCTAGGTGGGACTTCCTAGTCAGGAGTTACCTTTCTGAAGCATGGTAGGAGGTCAAATGTGGTTGCTATCACCGGTGACAGGGAGAACACCAAAGGAATTCTGTCTATTTTTGCTGAGCTTTCGTAGTGCTGCCCAGATGCTGTGGTGTCTTCTCATATCAACAATAAATAAATAAATAAATAAATAAATAAATAAATAAATAAATGACACTGGAAAATAGAAGGCACTTTGTGGATATTTCATTTGGTTCAGTTCTCAATGTCAAGATTCATTTTTACTCCTAATATTTTTTGATGTTCTGAATAACTTCCAGTCTGTATGTCTAACTCACCAGTATTTTGGTCTCTGAACTCTCCCCTAAAGCCCTACGAAGTTATGAAATCCACCTCAACTAATGGAAGCTGAATCATAAATGTTTCATTGTTTCTTACCCTCAAAGCATGGGATAGAGACTCGTTGAAGTAATGACAGAAGACAATGCATCTTTTTTTTTTTTCTGTTGTTATCAGTAGTACAGCATGAAGGAAGAGAGCTTTAGTTACTGTGGTGTATGTGCTTCTCCAATACCCAAAACTCTGCAATCTGCTCCTTGCCTATAATGCAAATTCCTTGGCCTTATTTTCTAACATCTACTATATCTGCCCCTCTGTAGCCTCAGCTCTTCCCCGTAACTCCTCAGAATGAGATCTTTACCAAACTGGTTTACTCACCTTTCAATAGCTCCTTCCTGGTCTCTGCTTCCTCACCTGGATCATGCCATAGAAACAGCCCATCTTCCTCTACTTAGTCATCTACTGAAAATTGTCCATTTTCCAAGGCTCACCCTGTTTACCTTCTCTTTTAATTCCATTTCAAACCACAAGGATTTCTTACCTCTCTAATGGAACTCCATTAACTTGTAAGGTTTTCTGTCTCTCTTTTGGCCAGAGCTGATACTACAAACTGTATTTCTTGCACTGCAATATTATGTTGGAATTTGGTTTTATTTATTTATTTTGACATTAATCTCTTATCTCTCAACAGACTCTCCAGGCTGTGGGAGGACCTGTTTTTTGTTGCACCTGACACTGGGTGCTGCATTCACTGGAGCTCGATGTTGTGTTTGTCTCTAAGACTCATGTGGTATTCCAGATAGTGTGATTCGTGCAGCACACGGGAGGAAGGAGGTAGTAACAAGAGTGGTGATGACAGAAGCGAGGGTTAGGCACAAAAAAGATATCTGGTAAATGTAGCATTTGATTGATTGTGAATGGAGAACTTGATATTTAGGGCAATGATGAAAATGACTAGGGCAATTATCCTGATGTTCACTGAGTCAGCAAATGTGTGCATTACATTTCTGGATGGCATAAACTGCTTTTGAATCTTGTTAGGAAAAGGGCAGAGTTATAAAAAAGATTCCAAGGCACATGTCATTATCATTCAGACTTTTAAAATTAGTATCCTCCAACCCCTCTGTCATTTCTTTGTACAATTGGACTTTTTCTGACCTCATTATAGGCTGTATTGTCCCAGGATCAGGCCTTTCCTTTCTATTCTCGAGTTTTTTATACTTAAGGTCTTACTCCACTGCTCAGCTCAATTGTCTGACAGCACCACTATTCTATTGCCCTGTGTGACAAACTGGTTGTGTCTGAATCTCCCCACCCTGTGTGTGTGTGTGTGTGTGTGTGTGTGTGTGTGTGTGTGTGTGTGTGTGTGATGCACTTTGGGCCAAAGGAAGAGGGACATGAGAAAAGGGAGTTGAAGGTACAGGAGGAGGGTAAGCAAAGTCAGGAGGGTGAGCAAGTTCAGAAGGGTCAGCAGGTAGGTGGCTCTAAATAGGACAAAGAGGTCAGCTTGTCCCTGGGGAGCTGCACTGGAGTGAGCTCACTGACCTAGCTTATACCATTAGCTCATGGAGCAGATAAGTCAGTCTGCTGGGGAGTTAAGGAAACCTCGTAGGAGTTCATGGTTTGAAACTGAGTAAAGGACCTTGAAGAGGACTCTGGACATGAGAACATGCTTTTTACTAGATTCTAAGCTTCTTGAAGTCAGGAGCTTCTCTGAATTTTTATTTGCAAACATTCCTAATGTGTGTTTCTCAGTACAATTTTTGTTGAGTACATGAATAAACTCATACGTTGTCTTTGAGGACTGTTTTTTGTGTGTGTGTGTGTGTGTGTGTGTGTGTGTGTGTGTGTGTCTGAAGTCAGGACAAAGGAGGCAGAGGCAGAGGCAGAGGCAGAGGCAGAGGCAGAGGCAGAGGCAGAGGCAGAGGCAGAGGCAGAGGCAGAGGCAGAGGCAGAGGCAGAGGCAGAGGCAGAGGCAGAGGCAGAGGCAGAGGCAGAGGCAGAGGTTCCTTCTTGCTCCTTCATAATTCAGGTTAGGTCAATGATAATAGAAAAATCACTCATTTGGGTTCCAGTGATTAATCAAGCTTAATCTTCTGCTAATAAGATCAGGGTCAAATATAGGACATTATATCAATTACAATTATATCTGTGTTTTGAAATTTTGCTGTCTCATTGGTGAAATGTTGGCATTTATTTGACTGTCGAAATGATTAATAAAAGACAAATGTGCATATCATGTTCAATGACAACATTTGGAAGCTGACAGTGCCCACAGATGAAGTCAGCAAGGGAGTGCCTCTCAAATCTTTTGGCTTTGTTATGGGTAAACTCTCTGTTACAGCAAAGGCATGTTTGCCTTCCAAACATCTCATTGTTTTGCTTGCTGCCTTTTTTTTAAAGCAAAGAATAAAGATCTCTCTCTCTCTCTCTCTCTCTCTCTCTCTCTCTCTCTCCTCTCTTCTCTCTCCCCTCCTCCTCCCTCCTCCCTCTCTCTGCAGTAAATGAGAAGAGGCTTCCTCTGTAGCCTTGGCTGGCCAGTAACTCACTTTGTAGATTGGGCTGAACTCAAAATTACAACGATCTTTCCACTTTACAATCAAAATGCTGGGACTGTCTGTGAAGACCACCATACTTGCAAGATTTGATTTATTTTTAGATATAGTTTTTGATAAGGGAATATGTTTTGAGATCAATTTAGAGGAGGAGAAAAAAATCATGATTCTTCATTCACACTATCTGAGTTTAAATGATTTATGGTGAATCATGAGAAACTAATCCAGAATCTTAGCTTTTGCATAGTTGTAGTTGCTATGGGACTGTTTCACTGCATTGTTCTGGAATATGCTAAATCGGGTGAGAACTAGTGGATATCAAATGAGATTAGGTATGAAAGAGTTGTTCATGATCTTCAGAGTATTATATAATGAAAATGATTAGTTTTAGGGTTAGGAGGGATGTAAGGGGAGGTTCTGATACTAAGGTCTAGTTTCCTAATTGGTTTTTGATTTGTCAATAAAGAAGGCCGGCTGGGAGTCAATTACTGGGCTGAAAGTACATGTGGGACTTAAGGGTCCCAAGGGGAAAAGGAGGAACAAGGAAGGAGAAAGGGGGCTTTTTTTGCCAAGCTTTGGAGGAAAAAGGACCCAGCAAACGTGTAAGACCTCAGGGAGGGCTAGGGCCTGCGACTTCGCTACAAGTGGGTGACCACGGATGTGAAGGAGAGATGGAGATAATAAATTGGTAAGGGCATGCGACTCCAGGCAGGGGATATTTGTGCCCAGCAATTGTGCCTAGTGGACAGTTGTAAAGTAACAGAGCAGTTTGTGTGTCTTTTGTCTGTGGATTCAAAGGTCCCAGGAGTGGGCTGGTAATGCCACCCTCCTGGAGCAAAAGCAGGTAGAAAAGGAAGTTGGGTTATGACTGGTGGCTGCTGATTCCAGAGCTAAGCCTGGTAGAACAAAAGGGAGCCCAGAGGGGCTGATAGTGCAGCTGTGGTCCTGGGCAAAGGCGATAATGTAAATTTTTAAAAACTACACGCTACAGAGGGATGGTTCATAGGATCCAATGAAATAAAAAGAAGAAATATTTAACCCAAGTCTTTCTAATATGGTTAAAAGATGGGGTTAGACGTTGGTGGAGATGATGGGAGATCAGATGGGTTCTACCCTCCACCTGCTTACTTCTTCCTGATAGTTGTTCTGTGGCTGAGATGAGTTCCCTGTTTGATGGTTGAGACTAGAAACTGGTTTTGCATACCGTAACCATCTGCTGAGTTTCTGAGCCCAGCACCTGGGGCCCATGCTAGTTGAAGCTTTAGTTAAAGGGTTCTCTCTCTCTCTCTCTCTCTCTCTCTCTCTCTCTCTCTCTCTCTCTCTCTCTCCTCTCTCTCCTCCCTCTCCCCCCTCCCCCCTCTCTCTCTCTCTCTCTCTCTCTCTCTCCTCCCTCCCCCCTCTTCTCTCTCTCTCTCTCTCTCTCTCTCTCTCTCTCTCTCTCTCTCTCCCTCTCTTCTTTCTTTCTTAGCCAGTACTAAGCTTTGGTCCATGACGTCCCTACT
Source organism: Rattus rattus (assembly GCF_011064425.1). Taxonomy (NCBI): domain Eukaryota; kingdom Metazoa; phylum Chordata; class Mammalia; order Rodentia; family Muridae; genus Rattus; species Rattus rattus. The sequence continues at coordinate 97,764,679 of NC_046159.1, read as the reverse complement.
GAGAGACAAGAATACCCACTGACACTCTTATGTAAACACAATAATAACAAATGAGAATCACAGATAAGAATAAAGATAGAAACAATTTTTAGGGTCATACGTTTGACCCCACTGTTTGTCTCAAAATGCAGCTGAGGATCAGAAAGCAGATGTGATGACTTTGAGGTTACTTTCTAGATTGAAGTGGGGATATTTAAATAGATCTAGACCAACAACGCCCAGTTTCTTCTGAGAACACCAACTGTGTTGTCACTCATGGGGCAGGACTGGTAGGTCTCAGTGTCTCATGGGAGGCGACAGAGGGTTTGGTTTGGGATTGGAAGGATGTCGGCAAAGCTTAGTGTTCCTTCTGTAAGGCTACATGAGTCTCTACATTGCCATTAAGTTATATAAGAAAATGGCTTAAATATAGAATGGGCGCTAGGCTGTGGGTAAATTTGCCAATCATATGGCCTCTTTTTAGTTTTATGTGTAGAAGGGAACCATTCATTCTATGGTTAGAATGAGAGTACAGAACCCACACATCTGGACACCCCATCTTTCTTGCAGTCATAATTAAAATTATACAGGAAAATCTTCACAAAGTTTATTGTTCTAAGTCTCTCTTTGTTCCCTTTGATTTGCAATGACCTAATTTAGAAACATGGCACATCTCCCTTTTTATTTGCTTCTCCTCTAGTTTCTAAATAGACTGCTATATGTTATCAAATTAAAATAACAACACACAGTGAAGCTCTTAAAAATGTCTACATGGCAATGAGTGACAGGACACTGCAATGTGGGATGTGGATGTGATGGTGGATCATGGGCTCATTCAAGGACTTTAAGGGAAGGGGGAGTTTTAAAAGCAAAACATGACTATTTTTGAAATAAACATTCGTTGGTTATAAGGACTCATGGTGCTGATGTGTGCACTGTTTATTGCTAGGAAACAAATTCATACTAGTGACTGACTGCTGGTTGAGATGACTTGCAAGGTTGCAGCTAAGTCTGTTTTTGGATAAGCTTTAACTACAAGGTTGTACTTTTGGCTGCATGCACTGTTATGGAACTTTTCATCAAGTGAACATGCATGAGGCCTCCTTTGTTGATGACTTTGTACATGTATTACAGGCTCCGACATGCCTGTTTTGCCTTTGCAGCTTCCACAATAGCGCTGGTGAACTAACAGGCTGAATGAAGACCATATAGAAAAGTCACTTCTTCAGGTCCACTTCCTCACAGAAGTGAGAGAACTATGCCAAGAGGGAAGAAAGATGATCTTAGAAATGCCACAACACTTGCTTGTGGCCATCTCAATACCCCCAAGAATGCTTCTCAGGAGTTCCTTGTGTTAAGATCTTATTCTGAAAGAAATGCTAAAATGTTTTTATAAAAAGGTTGTATTATTTTTATCTCATGCTTAGGAATGTTTGCCTGCATGTATTTATGTTTACTATGTGTTTGTCTGGTGCTTGCAGAGGCCGGATGAGGGAATCAGATCCTTTGGAACTAGAGTTATAGACTGTTTTTTTGATGTCATGTAGGTTCTGGGAATTGAACCCTGGTATTCTGCAGGAGAAGCAAACACTGCTGAGATATCTATCTAGGCCCCAGTGCTAACACATTCTGAAGATCCTGTATTCAGGGTTTGTTGTTGTTGTTTGTTTGTTTGTTTGTTTGTTTAGTCTTTTTGGAGAAAGTAGCATTTTCTTGTTTTCTTTAACATAATATTTCTATTAATTTTTTGGGTGGGAATATCACATCATGTCCCTCCCCAACCATGCTCATTTCTTAGTCCTTCTATGACCTCCCCACTCACCCTGGGAAACCCCCAAAAATTAAAAGAAAAAACGAAGTCAAATTTGTGTTATCTATATACTCACTGGAGCATGGTCAGATTGTCAGTGTCCTGCCTATAAAACCCAGGGATGGGTGTGGACTCATGAACCTCTCTCTCTCTTGAGAGAATGTTGATGAGTCCACTCTTATACAGATTCAGGTAATCATAGCCACTGCGAGTTCATGAGCACAGAGTGAGGAATGCCTGGATGACAGTATTCCACGATACTCCATTCCTTCTTCTGGTTTATACACCCCTACTCCCCATTCCTCCCACTCTACCTCACACTTGCTTCAGTGGTCTCTGAGCCTTGGAAGAAGTGCTATAGATGTCCCTTTTAGGGATGAACATTCAATTATTTTCAGCACTTTAACTGGTTTGGAGTCTCTGCACTAACTGATGTCCACTGAGGGGAGACAGCTCCTTTGGCTAAACATGACAGCCATACTAATCTATAGACTTCTAATAATTAGACTGTAATTTGATGTCTACGACATACTTGGCAAAACTAAAGTCACCTTCCAGGTCTATATCCCTCCCAGTCAAAGGCTTTGACTAGGTTTAGAATATCAGTTATGAAGTTGCTTTTGTGGATTGGACTTCATGAACTAAGAACGTATTTGATTACCCCCATGATTGTTATGCCAGTATTGTACTGGTGGACTTTTCTTGCCTAGCAGGTCAGTAGAGTAGTAGCATACTGAGTCAACAGCAGAGTAGGACTCTGGGTGACTTTCCTCCCCCAGCAGCCTGTAGAGTGCCTTCTTGTACCATAAAAGCTAGTCACCTGGAGGGAAACGTACAGCTCAACTTCACCTTGAATTTCTCTGTCTTACAATCAGTGCAGTATCATCAGCAGTAGGATCTTGTTATCTTCTGGTGGGCAAACAAGAGCAGTGAACAATAAAAAGCAGGGGCCTTTGAGACCTCCCTGACCAGTCATTGTAGCTCAACTCTGGCATAGGGATTTATTTCACAACCCATAACTTTATCAATGTAATCAGGGTAGCACCATTCATATACTCTTAAATTTTATTTTTGATTATTTTATAAAGTAGCAGGTTTCTTTATGACTTTCCCAAATATTCTTAGTCTTGCTGAATCTTCTACCCAGTGTCCTTTTTATTCTTCCATGTCCATGACTCTCTATCCCATCTTTAACATTTTCATCCTCAGTAATTTTCCCCTTTTGTCTTTAGTCTGTACCTCATGTTGATAGCATTGGATATGTAGTGGATATGTCTTGAGGTACATTACTTATCCTATGTATAACATATCAAAGTCTGGTTAGTCTATCAAGCATATAAATCCATCATGTTATATGTTGGTTTTCAAACTATTCCAATTTCTTTTTTCATTTCTCTTTTGATATATGCTGTTTATTATCCAATTTCTTGTGGGGGATTTTCAAATCTCTTTCTAGCATTGATATCTAATTGAATTATGTTGTATTTAGAATATACACTCTGCATTATTTAAACCCCTTAAGAGATTTTTGAGACTTGTTTTATGGCCAAGCCCATTATGAGTCCTGATCAATGCTCTTTAAGAAGCACACATGTCCTGCTTGTGTATTGGATAGCATTGTCCTTAAGTATCCCTTGGGGACACTGGCAGCATTGTTTTCATATTTGTGTCCTTACTGACTTTCTGATATCTTGTTCATTTATTAAGGTACAACTGCTGACTTGGTATTGGTTATTTTCTTGTACGTTTGTTTGTTTTTCTGTCATGTTGAACTTCTGTTACTTACTTTTATACATTGAAGAGAAACAAGCAGTATGTAAGCTGCTGTCCACTTAGTGACATTATAACTTCAAATATTTTATGTTTTATTCTAAAGTGTCATTGAGATTCTTCCATTTCTGTGTCTGTGTTAGTTGAATGAATTATTTCAGTCATATTTTCCTTCTTTTCAAAGAGTCGAAGGTCTGGTAATTTTTATTTGCATGCTTAGTATCAAGGATTTAAAGGAATTGCATATAATTGTTTTTGTTGTATTCTTTTGAATCATTTTATTCTGGCAGTCACTTATTTGTAAGTTAGTTTAAACTTTTTATGGTTTTTAAATGAATGCAAGATAGTTATCATTTCAGAGATAATTTTCTCTCAACTTTTATGTGTTAGCTTTTTCCATGCTTGCGACATGCTCTGCATATTCAGTAACACCTCCTCGTTCTAGCTGAGGAGTGATGAAATGACTTTGTCCTTCATGTGAAGTATGGAGGTTGTTTGCTTTATAAGTCTTTGGCAATGTTTTGCCTCAAAATTTCTTTTTCCCAGTCTTGTGGGGCTTTGCTCTTCAATGACTCCAGGGAAGCAAGAGGCTTTCAGGAGCCAATGGTGATGACTTTAGTTGAAATACACAACAAAGGGGAGATACAACCTGTAGAGACCACCTCCAGTAGATAGGCATGGCCTCCAGCTGAGGGATGGGGCCACCCATGCATCTCAAAAATTTAAACCTAGACCTTGGGTGCTGGTTCCACACCCATCCCTACAAAACCCAGAGGAAGCCCATCACCCAGGTGCTCTAACAGGCCCAGGACCACAGGAAAACAGGATCACAGAGGAAGCTTAACTCCCAGGAGATTGGACACACCTAGGACCACTGGAGCTCTGACACACTCAAGGTCACAGTTGAGACCACATCTTCCCCATTACCAAGCATAACTGGGACCCACAAATGAACCACGGAAACACCAATCCCCACCCAGACACAGGCGTGGGTTCCTTCCAGGTTGTATCTGTTCCCAGAGCAAACTCAGGGCTCTGGACTCCTACTCCTGCAACACCCAGAGAAAGCTTGACTCCCAGGAGCTCTGATACAACCTCAGGAGGTTGGTCACACCAGGACTTCAGTATCTCAGATGCAGCTTGACTCCCAGGAGCTCTGACACACTTAGGATCCCAGGATCCCAGAATCCCAGGGGTCCCAGGATCGCAGGATCCCAGGATCACAAAGATACCTAGACTCTGAAGAGTTCTTAAACAATCAGGATCACAAGAAGGACAGGCTTCAGTCAGAGACAGCTAGGGCAGGCACTAGAGATAAACAGATGGTGAGAGGCAAGTGTAAAAACATAAGCAACAGAAACCAAAATTACTTGGCATCACCAGAGCCCAGTTCTCCCACCAAAGCAAATACCGAATATTACAACACATCAGAAAAGCAAGATTTGGATTTAAAATCACATCTCATGATGATGATAGAGGACTTTAAGAAGGACATAAATAACTCCCTTAAAGAAATACAGGACAAAACAGGTAAATAAGTAGAAACCCTTAAAGAGGAAACACAAAAACTCCTTAAAGAATTACAGGAAAAAACAATCAAACAGGTGAGGGAATTGAACAAAACCATCCAGGAGCTAAAAGTAGAAATAGAAACAATGAAGAAATCACAAAAGGAAACAACCTGGAGATAGAAACCCAGGAAAGAGATCAGGAATCATAGATGCAAGCATCAGTAACAGAATAACAAGAGTTAGAAGAGATAATCTAAGGTACAGAAGATACCATAGAAAACATTGACACAAGTCAAAAAAATGCAAAATGCAAAAAGCTCCTAACCCAAACATCCAGGAAGTCAAGGACACAATGAGAAGACCAAAGCTAAGAATAATAGGTAAAGAAGAGAGTTAAGATTCCCAACTTAAAGGGCCAGTAAATATCTTCAACAAAACTATAGAAGAAAACTTCCTTAACCTAGAGAAAGAAATGCCCATGAACATACAAGAAGCCTACAGAACCCCAAATAGACTGGACTAGAAAAGAAATTCCTCCTGTCACATAATAGTCAAAACATCAAATGCACAAAAGAAAGAATATTGAAAACAGTAAGGGAAAATGGTCACGTAACATATAAAGGCAGACCTATCAGAATTACACCAGACTTCTCACAAGAGACTATGAAAGCCAGAAGATCCTGGACAAATGTCATACAGACCCTAAGAAAACACAAATGCCAGCCCAGGTTACTGTATCCAGCAAAACTCTCAATTAACATAGATTGAGAAACCAAGATATTCCATGACAAAACCAAATTTACATAATATCTTTCCATAAAACCAGCCCAACAAAGGATAATAGATGGGAATCTCCAACAGAAGGAGGGAAACTATAACCTAGGAAAAGCAAAAAAGTAATCTTGCAAACATTCAAAAGAGGATAGCCACAGAAACATAATTCTACCTCTAACAACAAAAATAATGGGAACCAGCAATCACTACTCCTTAATATCTCTTAATATCAATGGACTCAATTCCCCAATAAAGAGACATAGACTAACAGACTGTATGTGTAAACAAGACCCAGCATTTTGCTGCTTACAGGAAATGTACCTCAGTGTCAAAGGCATATATTACCTCAGAGTAAAAGGCTGGAAAAAGTTTTCCAAGCAAATGGTTCCAAGAAACAAGCTGGAGTAGTCTTTCTAATTTCGCATAAAATTGACTTGCAGTCAAAAGTTATCAAAAAGAATAAGGAAAGGCACTTCAAACTCATCAAAGGAAAAATCCACCAAGATGAATTCTCATTTCTGTATATCTATGCTCCAAATGCAAGGGTACCTACATTCATAAAAGAAACCTTACTAAAGCTGAAAGCATACATTGCACTACACACAATAATAGTGGAAGACTTCAACACCCCACTCTCAGCCATGGACAGATCATGGAAACAGAAACTGAACAGAGACAGTGAAACTAACAGAAGTTATGAATCAAATGAATTTAACAAATATTTATAGGACATTTCATCCTAAAACTAAGGACTATACCTTCTTCTCAACACCTCATGGTACCTTCTCCAAAATTGAGCATATGATCAATCACAAAACAGGTCTCAAGAGTTACAAGAAGATTGAAATAATCCCATGCATCCTATTAGATCAACGTGGACTACAGTTGGTCTTCAAAAACAACAAAAACAAAGAAAGGCCACATACACATGGAAGCTGAACAATGCTCTACTTAATGATTACTCGGTCAAGGAAGAAATAAAGAAAGAAATGAAAGACTTTTAAGAATTTAGTGAAAATGAAGACACAACATACCCAAACGTGTGGGACACAATGAAAGCAGTGTTAAGAGGAAAACTCATAGCTCTGAGTGCCTCCAAAAAGAAACTGTAGAGAGCATACATCAGCAGCTTGACTGCACACCTAAAAGCTCTAGAACAAAAAGAAATAAATTCACCCAAGAGGAGTAGATGGCAGGAAATAATCAAACTCAGGGCTGAAATCGACCAAGTAGAAAAAAAAACCCCAAAAACAAACAAACAAACAAACAACAACAACAACAACAACAACAACAACAACAAACTATACAAAGAATAAACAAAACCAGGAGCTGGTTCTTTGAAAAATTCAGTAAGATAGATGAATCCTTAGTCAGACTAACCAGAGAGCACAGGGTCAGTATAAAAATTAATAAAATCAGAAATGAAAAGGGAGACATAACAACAGAATCTGAGGAAATTAAAAAACCATCAGATCCTACTACAAAAGCCTATACTCAACAAAACTGGAAAATCTGGGTGAAATGAACAATTTTCTAGAAAGATACTAGGTACCAAAGATAAATCAGGATCAGAGAAACCATCTAAACAGTTCCATAAGTCCTAAAGAAATAGAAGCAGTTATTAAAATTCTCCCAACCAAAAAAATGCCCAGGACCAGATGGGTTTAGTGCAGAATTTTATCAGGCCTTCATAGAAGAGCTTATACCAATACTGTCCAAACTATTCCACAAAATAGAAACAGACGGAGCACTACCAAATTCCTTCTATTTCCCTTATGAATAACTATGTAAAACTACTCAGTATAATTCTTGCAAACCAAATCCAAGAACACATCAAAATGATCATCCATGAAGATCAAGTAGGCTTCACCCCGGGGATGCAGGGATGGTGCAATATATGGAAATTCATCAATGTAATCTATAATATAAAAAACTCAAAGAAAAAACACATGGTCATCTCAGCATCTAATGATGCTGAGAAAGCATTTGGCAAAATTCAATACTCCTTCATGATAAAAGTCATGGAAAGATCAGGAATTTAAGGCCCATATCTAAACATAGTAAAAGCAATATACAGCAAACCAGTAGACAACATCAAACTAAATGGAGATAAGCTTGAAGCAATCTCATTAAAATCAGGGAATGGACAAGGCTGCCCACTCTCTCCCTATTTAGTTTATATAGTACTTGAAGTCCTAGCCAGAGCAATCAGACAACAAAAGGAGGTCAAAGGGATACAAATTAGAAAGGAAAAAATAAAAATATCACTATTTGCAGATGATTTGATAGTATACTTAACTGACCCCAAAAGTTCCATCAGAGAACTATTAAGCCTGATAAATAACTTCAGCAAAGTGGCTGGATATAAAATTAATTCAAATAAATCAGTAGCCTTCCTCTACTCTAAGGATAAACAGACTGAGAAAGAAATTAGGGAAATGACACCTTTCGCAATATCCCAAATAACATAAAATGTGTGTGATTCTAACCAAGCAAGTGAAAGATCTGTATGACCAGAACTTCACGTCTCCGAAGAAAGAAATTGAAGATCTCAGTTGACAGAAAGATCTCTCATGCTCAAGAATTAGCAGAATTAATATAGTAAAAATGGCCATTTTGCCAAAAACAATCTACAGATTTAATGCAATACCCATTAAAGTTCCAACTCAATTCTTCATAGAGTTAGACAGAACAATTTGCAAATTCATCTGGAATAACAAAAAACCCAGGATAACGAAAACTATTCTCAACAATAAAAGGACTTCTGGGGGAATCACCATCCCTGACCTCAAGCAGTATTACAGAGCAATAGTGATAAAAACTGTATGGTATTGGTACAGAGACAGGCAGGTAGACCAGTGGAATAGAATTGAAGACTCAGAAATTTACCCACACAACTATTGTCACTTGATCTTTGACAAAGGAGCTAAAAACATCCAATGGAAAAAAGGCAGCATTTTCAACAAATGGTGCTGGTTCAACTGGATGTCAGCTTGTAGAAGGATGCAAATCAATCTATTTGTATTGCCCTGTAGAAAGCTCAAGTCCAAGTGCATGAAGCACCTCCACATAAAACCAGATACACTCAAAGTATTTATGTATTTATTTATGGATTCATTTATTTAATTTATTTATTCATTCATTTGTTAAAAATTATTGCTTTGGGCCTAGGGAGATGGATCAGAGGTTAAGGGTGTTTGTTGGTGTTGCAGAAGCCCAGCACCACAGGGTTGCTTACAACTGTCCCCAACTTCAGTTCTGAGAAGACTGATGCCCTCTTCTAAATTCCAAGGCACCAGACATGTACCCGATAAACATAGATTCATGCAGGCAAGACATAAATAGAAAAATGAATCTAAAAAGTTTAAGAGGTGGTGCTTTGATCTTTGTATATGCTATAGGAAAATTCAGTCAAGCCAATTATCCTCTCTATCCCTTCATCAACATATTTTGTACTGAGTTGCTCAATGATTTATTTTCAGTTTTGTAATGTGCGGTACATTATTAACTGTGGTCAAAATTGTCAAAGAACTAATAAAAACATATTGTTCAGTTTTAGCCTGAACATTTAGCATAAAATGTGGAGATTTTGCTTTGGTGTCAGGAGTTTATCGGGCTTAGGAAAGGAAATGGTATTTTCAATACTGAGAGAGAAACAACAACAGAAGGAACTGGAACCACAAGTTTGATAAACTTTTCTGAAGTGGATTAAAGAATTGGAAACAAACACATAGATGTTTAGCCTCATTAATTATTAGAGATACACAAAATAAAACTACAGCATGATTGTAGAAGTAAAATTACAAAGAAGCAAATTTATTTTTGAGTTAAAATTGTTGCTTTTGGGCTGGAAAGATGGCTCAGAAGTTAAAGTGTTTGTTGCTATTGCAGAGGACCTCTGTCTGGTTCCCCACACCCACATGGTGGCTTAGAACTGTCTACAACTCCTAAGGATGTCTCATTACCTTGTCAACAAAGGGTTAAATGTGTTGAGGCTGTTGATAAATTGGAATCCTCACTTGTTGCTCGTGACCAGAAAGGAGGGCTCATCTTCAGAAAGTAAGTTTGGCCATTTCTCAAAGAGATAAAGAGAAATTCCACTTCCGGGTATCTCTGAGAGAGCTGAATAAATGTGTATTAAACAGTGTAATGGTTCACAGCAGCACTATGAATAGTGGTCAAAAGATGAAAGTGCAAATAGCCATCGTATCGTATGATAACTGGATTCACAAATGCAGCCGTGTATACACACAGCTGGGTGTGACTCAGCCACACAAGGGAGCAAAGACCTGTTACAAATGACAAGGATTGGGTTTGAAAACACCAAAGGACTTGAAGAAGAGCAGGTATTTCTCTTATAGGTCTACTTATATGACATTCCTGGAGCTGGCAAATCCACAGGTAGGCAGCATGCTAGTGGTCACTGGGAGCTAAGAAAAGGAGAGGTTGCTTAAAGGAAATAAGACGCCTGTAGATTTTGCCATTGATTAAAATATTCTAAAATTACATAGATTCAAGGTTGCAGGACTCTGTGATTATATCAAGCACCAATAAATTAAATGGAAAAAATACATGAACTGTGTTATGTGAATTTAATCTTTATTTAAACTTTTATTAGAAATTTATGATGTTTCTCTTCTCCTTAATCTTTGAGACCATTTCTAGTGTGTTGAATAAAACTTGCATTGCTCATTTTATGGTTTGTGGCATTGTGGTAGCCACCACACACTTGAGATCTGTCACATTTGGAATTAAAAAAATGCCTATTTTTTCTCTTTTTAAAAGAAATAAAATTCATGTGGATGTTTTGCCTGCACACGTGTCTGTGCACCACATGGGTGCAATGCCTGAAGAGGAAAGAAGAGGACAGCAGATCCCAAGGGACTGAAGTTGCAGATGAGTGGGAACGACCATGTGTGTTCTGGGAACAGAACCAAGGTCCTAAGAACAAGCGCTCTTCCCAGCTGAGCTACAGCCCCAGCTCCAGGATGAGAGATCCTTAATTTGCATTTTAAAAAGTTGTTTTAAAGATTTGTCAGAATGAAATCACCATGGCTTTGCTTTATTGTCTAGGGTGTTTCGAAGAGACATGCCCACCCTGTGTACATGTTAGAATAGGTGAACCAAAAGACTTCTAATGAGGAAAGAATTCTTTCCTTGCTGTGTTCAGTGGCTCATCTCCCATTCTGTGGGCTGTGTCCTTTCAATCAAGTATGACTTCTGAATATACCCCCAAATTTTCAAAAGAGAATCTGGCTTTGTATAGAAATCATTAGTTTGAGGTTCTGATATTGTGTCTCTCTGACCTGCCACTTGCCTTCCTGGCAAGTTGAAAATGGAAGGACGGCAAATGAAGCCCTTGGGACTTGCATGTGACCAAAGCTTACTTTCTAGGGCTCTGGAGATCATGAGTATGACATTGGCTCCTGATATGTGTGAAGTCCACACCCTGCTAAGGTGGGCTGATCAAATGGGAATCATATGACATTTATTCCTCTGACCTAAGACCAATTTGAAAAGTTGGTAACTTACCACTTACTTCTTCTTCCTTTCTTTCTGACTTCTACACATTTGGAAATTTTAGCAATGAAAAGGCTCGTGACATAAATTATGTGCACATCTAATTAGAGTAATCTTCCTTTCTAAACTGTATGTCTGCTGGGTCATTTCTCCTTTCTTTTATTTAAGAAAATGAGTATATATATATATATATATATATACATATGTATATGTATATATATATTTAAGTCTTTCATAGGTTGGATCAGAGTTAAAATGAGAGTTCTCTTTTAACTCAAAGGAGTATAGTCTATATCACAGATCTATGTATTTGTACGCATGCACACACACATTTCATGTGCACCCATATATGCACACTTATATACATACAAAAGGAACTATTTACATCAGTATACTTATATGTATATCACTATGAATTATATACCCAAATTCCCACTATATAGAGAGAAGGCTTCTTTACAGAATTGTTCCCTAATTCTTTGACTCAAAGTTCTTCATCAGAACTCGACTGAAGGCGGCCTTTACATCCTTGTTCCTCAGACTGTAGATGAGAGGATTCAGCATGGGGGTGACCACAGCATAGAAGACCACCACCACCTTGTCCTGCTCAGCAGAGGCTGTGGAGGTGGGCTCCATATGTGTGAAGAGGGCCATCCCATAAGACATGGAGACCACAGTCAGGTGGGAGGCACAGGTCTCAAAGGCTTTGCGCCGTCCCTGGGTAGAGCGGATCTTCACGATGGCAGCCACAATGTGGGCATAGGACAGAGAGACCAGGCAGCAGGGCACCAGCAGCACCACCACACTAGAGGCCAGAATCACCACTTGGTTGAGGGTGATGTCCACACAGGCCAACCTGACCAGTGCCAGTGTCTCACAGGCCACATGGTTGAGCACATTGTGCCCACAGGTAGGAAGGCGCATGGTGACCGCTGTCTCCACAGCAGAATTAACTAAACCCACAAACCAAGAGACGCCTGCTAGACCCATGCAGAGCCTTGGGCTCATCACCACTGTGTACCGTAGTGGATCACAGACAGCCACATAGCGGTCATAGGCCATGGCAGCCAGCAGCAAGAACTCAGTTCCTCCTAGGGCCAGAGCGAAGAAGTGTTGGGTCCCACATAGGGCAAAAGAGATGGTCTTCTTCTCCATGAGGAAGTGTGCTAGCATCTGGGGGACACCACTGGAGGTGTAGCAGATGTCTACCACTGACAGGTGACAGAGGAAGAAGTACATGGGCAGGTGGAGTCGTGGGTCCAGTGCAATAAGCAGGACAATGAGCCCATTGCCCAGCAGAGTCAGCAGGTAGGTGACCCCAAAGAGGACAAAGAGTCCAGCTTGAATGTGTTTGTCACTGGAGAGACCCATGAGGATAAATTCACTTACCCAGGTTGCATTGTCTTTTTTCATGGAGCAGCTGAGATTGCTGGCCAGGAGTAGGGGAAAGAGAGGTCAGAGGGGGCAAGTACAGGTGTCACAATAGGTTATGCAGTGAGTCCTAGGCTAGGATTTCAGCTGGACCTGGAACACAGCTTGGTGTTTTAAGCTGGTGATTAGGGAGGAATATGTCCAAAACAATGGAGAAAGGAAGATTTGGCTACTGACACAAATACATGAGATTTGGGGGAGTAAATCCCTACTTTACTTGTCCCTTTTCATTTCTAGGACTCTGCAAGTTGAAACAATATAGGGTGTAGGTAATCTGCCAATGTAGAAGGATAGAACAAATAAAATAAATGATGGGAAAAGAGTAGTGCTAGAGTTAAAAAGGAAACAAAAAAAGTCAGTAAGGAAGGTATCAAAGTGAACAAGGTCTTAATGACAATAGGGCAAGTGGAAAGAAAGGTAGCTTCTTCCCTGTCAGACAGTAGCAGCTAATGTCTTATATGTACTGCTGGGCCTGAGATGATGGGTGGTTCAGCATTTCCTTGAAACATTTTGAAAGCATCCATTCTGCTCCTCTTCTTTCTCCCAATAAACTCCAGTGAGTGATAGTGATAGTGTGGAAGAGAATCTTCCCACATCCTCCTCATAATCATCCGCCTTAGGAGGCATCTCTCTTTGAGACGGGTATCTGCTGTGTACTGGGAACAGTGTGGAGCTTCCTGTCAGTGAGAAAAACAAGGCAAAATTACAAGTCCCACCCTCTTGGTTCTTATAAATTAACCAGGGACACAGAGATTAATTTTAAAAATTACAAACATTAATTAAATTGTGTTGTGTGCTATGAAAAGAATAAATTCATTACTTGGATAATTAAATTTCAGCCTTTGTAACTAAGTTATCATTGTTCCTATTCCTTATATTTTTATTACATGTAACTTGCACTGTACATTTTGACTATTTATTTAGATGTTTATGAAAGTGTCTGAGTTTTTAATGAACAAGGGGAGGCAGACATATTGATACCAAGCATGAAGTGATAAAAAAGCTCTCAATCCTTTTCACTGTGGTGAATTCTCCTTATTTATCTGAGTTTGCATTTGACTGTCTACAGTCCATCATAGCTGAGTGGTTACTGAGAAAATCCAATTAAATTCCCTCAGATTTCTTACTGGCAGTATAATCTTTAGGTATGCTTCTTTTACTCAAAATAGTTAATGGGTCAATAATTCATTTATTGAATATAGCAGGCTTCATGCTTTCATCCAGTCTTTATAAAATCTTATCTTCCAATACTAAGACTCTGAGCTTTGAACATCAGTGTTTCACAGAACCAAATAGAAAATAAAAAATATTGGAGTTTGGTGTATTCCTTGGGAGTCGATAAACTGGTTTGTACATACATAGCTAAACAATATAAACACTACAAATTATTATTGACACAGCTAGAGTAGAGCCAAAGATCAAACCAGTGAGTTTTGATGAAAAGGATGACTCTATTCTGATTTTCTTTGGTGCAAAGAGTGGTTAGAGTCCCATCTAATTGTTGGAAGGGGAGAGTAGAGTGTTGCTGGGCATTGCAGACAGCTCTGGCCTTTCTTTGGTTCTGAATCTGTAGTGACCAGAAAGTATCACAGTGAGAACCATGAAGGGTAAAAAGTGGCTTTGGGTTCCCAGTAAAGGTTAAGGCTTAGGGAGGTGCTAGCTGGGATTTAGAGCTGCATAACAGTTTGAGGCCTGTTCTTTAAGTCTTCAGAGAGAGTGGTTGAGTTTGGACTTGGTACCACTTCCAGGCCACTTTGTTGCTGTACAAAGAATGCCCATCTGTATCCTAGTGGGAAGGATCTAAATTTCATCCAGACTGCAATGAACCCTGCTAGAAATGGAAGAGTTCCCTCTTACTTTCCACATAAAGAATCCAAGGGGCAAGGTGAAGTCACCTACACAGGTCTCAAATTCACCTGAGAACTAATATAAAGTCTGTAGTTATGATCTTAGATATCACCTAGCACATTAGTGCGAGGCAGAGGGGCTGTTTGCAGATATAGTCCAAGGAGGAGGATGCTTGAGGGCCATGGATGGTGGGGTCAGACTGGCATCTTGCCTTCTAGAGCAGGGGATGCTCTCAATGTGCAGCCAGGGAATCCCAGCTCCCGCTTGCCTACTTGAGCCATGAACCTGCTCTATTACAGGCTTCTTGACCTTTGTATTCCTATTTTTTTCATTGGAATCATGTGAGCAACAAAAATAAATAATGCTTTCTGTAAAGACTGTCAAGTAAGGTCAGATGAATCAGTGAACAGAAATACATTTTGGAAAAGCATTCATAAATCCTTACTGGACATTTTTCTTGCTCTCGGAGAGTTCACATCACTTAGGCTAATTTATTCACTAGCCCAAAGACAAGTGACAGAGTGACATACAGAAGATCAGAAAGTTAAAAGAATGGGGGAGGAGCACAAGATCATTTATAATAACTCCCAATGATTAAACTTAATTTCAACCCTTTGTTGTAAGACATTTCAAGAATCTAGGTCAAATATGTATATAGTCACTGTCAGCATCATTGCTATATGAAAGTCCCACCTACTTGTTTTAGTAATATTTGATGTTGGTTTTATGTAAAGATCAACTCTTTATTTGATCAATGGCCTTGTTCAGATATTTAGAAAATTTCAGTTCACTTTTCTGTATTTGATAAACGTATGCTATATACTTGGTAGGACCTGATCAGTGACAGGAGCAGAGATTATCAGGGTCCAAAAGTAGTGATCTCTCTCTCTCTCTCTCTCTCTCTCTCTCTCTGTCTCTCTCCAGACACTCATACTTGTATTAATTATGGAAAGGTTGTGTCAATATGCTCTTATTAGAGGAAGTTCCAACATCCCCTCAGTAACTGAAGACAGGTCCTTGCTGTGTCCCCAGGCAGTAGAAACACAGAAGTTATAAAATGGAAGCAAGTAAACAACCAGTGTTTGCTTCTCAGAACTGGGAGCAATGAAAAGAATGGAAAGACAATGGGACCAATTTTCTGCTCAAATAAAATCTCATCTTTGTATCTTCGGGTCACTAAGCTGATTATCACATTTAGGTCACACATAAGCTTTTTTTGTTTTGCTTTTCGTTTTTGTTTTTCGGTTGGGAATGGGAGTTCAGTAAATGTCATTTCTTGTCTTATGGATAAAGGGGCATACCATTAGTACTGGGAAAATCAGTTGGGCTAAGAATAAAAACACTGTCCTCTGATGCATGAGCCTCTTTCCAAAGTCTTTCATCATTTCTACAGTGTGATGTTCACTAACTTTTTAAACACCAGGTAAGTATTAAACCTGCTTTTTTTCTTAATAACTATGCTTTAGACATTGGACAGTTGAGAATATTTACTGTCTTTCCTTTACGAAGAGCTGTTTTCTACAACATCGTTTGGATCACCCATCAACTCCCTCCCTTGTCCACTCCTGTTCACCCCAACTTCACAGGTGTTTCAAGGTGAAGAAAATAGCAGCCTTTGATATCCAAATTTTTCTTCTAGGAGTGTTTATTTCTGGTATTTAGAGCATTGCAGTTGTATTTTCTGTTTGACAATTGATTGCCAAGGAGGACTATGGAATGACTTACATACTCTAACTCACGATTTAAAACATGTCGAGTTGCAGCCAATGAGAACAACACACTAGTGATTACAATAGCAGTCCCGGCTTCTCCCACAGATTTGGGCTCCATCATCTCACTACCTCTTCACAAGTTTCCCTGTGGGAGAGTCATTGACGCAGAGTACTCACCTCAAGTTAAGGACTCAATTTGACTGGGCATGCCGCTCATCTCAAAGAAAGTCCTTGAAGAACTTCTCTTTTGTCTTTTTAGACATGGAGATCTTACTCTATTAGTCTGGGGTGATAACTTTCAGAGCTTGGGAATCTCCAGAGGGCAATTACTTACTTTTGGTGTGTTCTTCTACACTCTTCCTCCACTTACATCTCTGTTACCAAGCTTCCCTTCTAAAGTTCCCTGTGGAATCCACATTTTGAAAGCCTGTTACTCAACTTTTAATTGTCCTTGTAGTTTCTGGGCTAATGAGACTGTGTATGGCTCATTTTAGACTTGGCAGGAGTCTGGAGCAAGGCATTGAATCCCTGACCTTGAGAAAGGAATTGAAAAACAAATTGAGTTGTAGAGGATTAGGTAAATCTGAGATCCTTGTTGTGCTTTATAGGAAGATCACCAACAATTCCTCCTTCCTTCCTTCTTCCAACTCCAAGTTGGTTACTCTGATGTTGGAAGTATGGGCAACACAAGAGAACTGTCATCAATGACTGGACAGCCATTGACAAGTCCCAAGTTCACAGTCACTAAAATGATCTTAGTCTCCTTGGTGCTGATAATGCTTTCCTGATATGCAGGATCATCCCTTTAGTGACAATAGACTTGAATACTACTATTTTACTTGTTCTTCTTTAGATAATCTCAAGCTCAACTCTGCTCAGTTCACCCCTCAGTTCAACTTAGGACCCCAGAGGACTGTAAGGTTTCCCAGCTTCACTGTCTATAGTAATTCAGAATTCTAATTCAGAATTGTAGCCAAGAGAAAGAAGAAAGGCAAAAATATAAAAGAATAAATTGAACAACATCATGGGAGAGAAAAGGAAAGAAGAGTGATGCTTAGAATTTGGACTGCCAAATGTATGTCTTATAAGAAGTGATGGGACTCTACCAAAGATAAAGGAGAGCTATTAGGTACCATTTTCCAGAATAAATATGACCGGATATAGTAAAAATGCTTTCTTGCTCATAAAAATTGCACTTTATCTACTTTAGGATACATTTTGATGACAGATGATATGTAACTCCATGAAACATGTAAGTTGGAAAATGGTAGAAAATGTGTCCAAACAGTTGGATGACTTAATGCTCAAATGTCAAAAAGTAGTGATGTCTAAGAATAATCTACAGGTTATCTCTGGGTAATAAGGTAATTGCTTGTGTTTTGTACTTCCTTGATTATCAATACTTATAAATGTCTAGAACCAAGACAAAGAACAATGTTATCAAACATGCATCCAAAATTAGATGAAAAAAAATCCTGAGATATGGCCTATCCTCATATAATGATATAGTAGTATTAAGAAAGTAACCTACTATTTATATATCCAGTACTAGTAAATTATTCTCATGAAACGGAGTGCCTTTTAAATGGCTAAGGAAAGTACACATATTCTGTGTGCAATAAAACCATTGCAAATGTTAACTCACAGCAGCTGCAGGTGCCTGCACTGAGGCTGGGCCTGAGTTTCAGTGAAATTTAGCCTGATAATACATACTCATTGATTAGGGCGGGATCAATGTCATCCTTTCCCTACCCATTGAAGTATTAGTTACTGATGGATTTTGCAATGCGATAGTCATAGTCTTTAGTAAACATTTGTAAGCCCATTAGTCACAAATAAATATTTCCAAACCTACACAGGTGTTTATATTTAGATTTTTCTAAACCTACTTTAATAAGGTTTCTTAAATGCTTTAATCTCTTTTATAACCCTCTACCCACGAGAGGCAGTGGAAAGGAAAGGTTAATAGGGCAAAGGGCGATAAGGACATGTTTAGAAAAGGTTCTTTGGGGGCAATTACAATCTCTATTGTCAGTATATTAGCAGTTCAATTCACAAGAATCAGCAGTGGTAGCTTGATCCACTTGCAAACCTCATTCATGAATCATGAATGGTAGGTAGTTTCAGAAGCAGCAGCAATGCTCTGCCACTAGGTTTGAGTCTGGACTCTGCAGAAGTGGCAAGAAGTTGCCAGACTATCACAAGAACTTCATTGTTGTGTTTGTCTCTAAGAAGTCACAATAAATGATAATCAGTGAAGAAGGCAAGGCAAACCAATGCCATGTGGTCGTCAGTGAAGACCAGCGTCAGCAAAACCCAATGGAGACCAGCATAGAGCAGCATGGCAAAACAATGCTACGATGTCATCTACTGTCTGTTGGGTTATAGTTATACATTTTACAAACATCACATGTTTTCTCAAGTGACTGCTCTAGCAAAACATCATCTGCCTCTTTTTCAGGCAGCTTCCAGAAAAAACTCCACTTGTGTGTTCTCAGCAAAACATCCTCCCATATGTCTCAAACATCTTTTCATAAGACAGTTTCCAGAAAAACATCACATGACACAACTGATTGTCCAAAGAAACCAGAGATTTCCACTTTACAGATGGCTCCCTTGTGACTCAATGGGTCAAAGATTAATCCATGAAAACACGAATGTGAGAAAAGCATTTTTAGGGAAAAGGAAGTTGAGTAGGTTGGGAAGAAGATAAGAGAAGGGTGAAAATAATTAGAATGTATCATACTAATGTATCATACATGTTCATTAAATTGTCCAAGAACAAACTTAATTGAGAAAAAATTTATTGAAAGCAGAAAAGATGTAGTTAAAATTGAATACATTTTGGCATGCCAACTAGTGCTACCAAATTTCAAGTCTTCCTTGGGTAACCATATAGTAACAACATCAGTTGACGTGTCAATGTGGATTAAGGCAATCTCACAACCCCTAGATGGAGAGCTATAGGCAATTAATAACCTGCTGAGATAGGAAGAAAGTATCTTTTCCAGGAATGGGCCCTCTGATAGACTGTCTAATCAAAAGGGGTCAGTTTTAAACACATAATGATCAATACTTAAGGGACTCAATACATTGTATTTATAAATTTATATTTATATATGTAACAATATAGATAGCATGGATACTCTCCAACCCATATTATTTATGCATTGAGGGTTAGAAGATAGGATTACAGTAGGTATGAGTGATGTAGGACAGAATTGTTGATCTTACTTTAGATCTCTTTTCTTCCATGAAACAGGTTCCATACAACATCAGCTGCTGACTTTCTAGGCTCATGCACGTCCCCCTTTTCAGCAAGCATCAGTTATAAAGGTGCCCCCTGTGTGCGCAATGTAGTCATCAAACCTTTTTCTATTGATGAAGAAGACAATACAAAAATTGTAGAGATGTTCTTAAAAAGCTGGAAGAAACTTGGGAAACATTTTCAACCTCTTTTTCTCAAAACAAACAAAAAAACCAAAACCAAACAAAAAATAAAGATTGAATGTAGCTTAGAGAGTAGAAGTGATGGGAGTGACATTACATTCTAGATTAGAAGAGGACTAGAGCTGTATCTCGACCACATGACCTGACTGTCCACCTGCCACCAGTTGTGCTGTCACTCAGAGGGCAGGAGAGATGGGTTCTAGTACTTCATGGGGAGTGGCAGAAGGTAAGTTGAACTTATGGGTATGGTGAGGAAAAGCTTAGGTTTATGGTGTTCTGTCTGTGGGCTGGTTGAAGATTCTGACTACCACAGGATTATTCAGGAATCAGGCTGAAGAACAGCGTGGGATGGCTAATGTACTGGAGGTCAAGTCAACAAGTCAACTTCTATCATGAAATGCTCTCTCTGTCTCTTAGAAAAGTTTCAAAATTTTGGATCTAACATTAAGGTTATTGATCCATTGATGTTGGAGTGAATAACTAATAAGAATCTAGTTTCATTTTTGTACATGTGTTTCCAATTTTCCAAGCAGCATTTGCTAAACAGGCTGTCTGTCTTCTTTTGCCCTGTATCAATAATCTGACCTGGCTGACATGGGTTTTATTTTTGTCATTTTTGTTGTGAGCCTTAGCTTGTAGCAGCTGAGCTGTCTTTTTCAGCATGAATTTGTTTCTCATTCAGCCAGAAAGAAGTAAAACAACTCATATTACTGCAGTGATAGAGCACAGAAGACATGCTAAGAGGGAAATCCAGACACAACAGGGTCCATCTTTTAGGACTGCATTTTTGTTTTTAAATACTCAAAGTTGACAGGTCCATAGATGGAAAGCAGTGCAGTGGTTTCAGGAGCTGGGTGAAAGAGTGGCTGCCTTGTTGCAATGGCATTTTGTTGTGGGTGTGATAAGACTGGTCTTAAGGTGGTATGATAAGAATGGTCTAAAGGTGGAAAGATGTGAGGTTGTATGACATTGAGAGGAGGCTGAATGTCACTGAAACAACAGTCTCACTAGAAACTTAATATGTACTCTATTCTGTCTTGCTCCTTCTCTCAACCTGTTCCCAATACATGGAATAAAAGTTTGAATAGTTCTGAAATAATGCTGCAGTGTTTCTTCAGTTTTGTTTGAAAGATAAATAAGAGATCCGTTTTGCTTTGTTAAATGATATTTAGTTATGTTTTTTTTTCTAAAGTTGTTTTAAATATTAGGATTAGACCATGACTGTTTTGTCTCATCAGCTGGTGTCATTGGAACTCACTCATTTTGTGATTGTTAAATACTTTCTGCTGGAGAAACAGAGTTCTTCCCTTGCTTAGTATGTAAGCTCACCTCTGATTATATGTAGCCTTGCGTGTAATCTGGATGAATTTCTGAGCGTTGACAAGAGTATATGGTTAGATACCTATATTAGATATTTGTCTGAGATCTCTAATATTTGAATTAATGAACTGGCATTTGTCCTCCATTTGGCAAAAGAAGAAAAGCGATGCCTATGGACTTGCACATGCCCAGATCTGCAGGAATTCTGATGTCACCAGCCTTAGATCGTATGTGTATTCCCTATGACTAAGGTGAACCATGTGACTCATACCCTTCTCTTTTTGTATAGAATTGTGTTTGTTTGTTTGTGTTTGTGTATCACATATGACATATGACAACCTTGGGTGTCAGCCTATTTGACAAATCTGCTTAGCCAGTGAGCACCAGGAACCTTACTCCCTTTGCTAAGCCACTGAATTACAAGTGTGTTCTAACACGACAACTTTTAAATTTTTAAAAAAATGCTTATTTATTCTATTTTCATTTTATGTGTATGGGTGGTTTGCCTTTAAGAATGTATATGATGCATATGTGTACCACATATGTGCCTAGTGCCCACAAATACCTGAAGAGGGTATGAGATCTACTGGGACTTGAATTACAGAAAGCTGTTGTGAGTGCTTTGGAAACAAACCCAGGTCCTCTGTGAGAGCAACAAGTGGTGCTAACTTCTGAGACAGCTCTTAAGGCATCACACCCATCATTTAATATTGTTTCATGGCATTAAACTCAGATTATCATGCTTGGCCAGCGTGTGCTTGACTGACTTCTCCTACTTGCTCAGCTTTTATATTTCTGGTCTAAGGCCTGTTTAGTTCCTTGGGCACAGACAAGTTTGAAATTTGTGGATATTTCTGTTTTTATAGTCTGAAGAATAGTTAAATATATATTTATAGATTTTAGGATAAAAGTTGACTTGCATTTTATGCATGCATGCATTCATTCATTCATTCATTCATTCATTCATTCATTCATTCATTCATTATGTGTGTTAGAGAAGGTCCAATTATGCCATGGTAGACATGTGGAACTCAGAGAATAACTTGTGAATCAGACCTTTTCTTTCATCATGTGGATCCTAGGACTCAAATACAGGTCATCAGGATTGATGGTAAGTTCCTTAACCCATTGAGCCATCTATCATCACAGAACTAGAGTCTTAACAAAATGACTTCTGTGCACTTCCTTTCTGATTCAAACACACCGCTATTCTGTTTTCTCTCTTCCTTTCAGTTAAGAAAATGCACACATTTCATTTAACCTTTTGGATGGTATTTACAACTTAAAGTTGTTGTAATTTGTTTCCTTTGATTCAAGCAGAAGCCAAAATAAAGACTAGTGGTAAAATTCTGCTTCCTATTACTGCAAAGGAGCATCATGTAGATTTAGGTCCTGATAACAATTCCCTTACACACATACACAGGCACACTTAAGGGCAGGTTATGTGAGTGGCTCATACCCTAGGCATGGCCAGGATTGTAAAACTAAAGGAAGTGACAGACAACGGTTGTGGACCACACACAAAATCTGCACATTAATTGGATCCATAAACCTAGAAGGACAACTTTCCTTTTGAAAACTGTCTCCTAATTCTTTGACTCAAAGTTTTTCATCAGAACTCGACTGAAGGCAGCCTTCACATCTTTGTTCCTCAGACTATAGATGAGAGGATTCAGCATGGGGGTGACCACAGCATAGAATAGCACAACCACCTTGTCCTGCTCAGCAGAGGCTGTAGAGCGGGGCTGCATGTAGGTGAAGAGGGCCATCCCATAAGACATGGAGACCACAGTCAAGTGAGAGGCACAGGTCTCAAAGGCTTTGCGCCGTCCCTGGGTAGAGCGGATCTTCATGATGGCAGCCACAATGTGGGCATAGGACAGAGAGACCAGGCAGCAGGGCACCAGCAGCACTACCACACTAGAGGCCAGAATCACCACTTGGTTGAGGGTGATGTCCACACAGGCCAACCTGACCAGTGCCAGTGTCTCACAG
Organism: Rattus rattus; assembly: GCF_011064425.1. Taxonomy (NCBI): domain Eukaryota; kingdom Metazoa; phylum Chordata; class Mammalia; order Rodentia; family Muridae; genus Rattus; species Rattus rattus. Next base: position 97,741,559 of record NC_046159.1, on the reverse strand, counting down.
GCCACATGGTTGAGCACGTTGTGCCCACAGGTAGGAAGGCGCATGGTGACCGCTGTCTCCACAGCAGAATTAACTAAACCCACAAACCAAGAGACACCTGCTAGACCCATGCAGAGCCTTGGGCTCATCACCACTGTGTACCGTAGTGGATCACAGACAGCCACATAGCGGTCATAGGCCATGGCAGCCAGCAGCAAGAACTCAGTTCCCCCAAGAGTCAGAGCAAAGAAGAGCTGGGTCCCACATAGGGCAAAAGAGATGGTCTTCTTCTCCATGAGGAAGTGTGCCAGCATCTGGGGGACCCCACTGGAGGTATAGCAGATGTCTACCACTGACAGGTGACAGAGGAAGAAGTACATGGGCAGGTGGAGTCGTGGGTCCAGTGCAATAAGCAGGACAATGAGCCCATTGCCCAGCAGAGTCAGCAGGTAGGTGACCCCAAAGAGGACAAAGAGTCCAGCTTGGATGTGTTTGTCACTGGAGAGACCCATGAGGATAAATTCACTTACCCAGGTTGCATTGTCTTTCTTCATGGAGCAGCTGAGATTGCTGGTCAGGAGTAGGGGAAAGAGAGGTCAGAGGGGGCAAGTACAGGTATCACCATAGGTTATGCACTGAGTTCTAGGCTAGGATTTCAGTTGGACCTGGAACACAGCTTGGTGTTTTAAGCTGATGATTAGGGAGGAACATACCCAAAACAATGGAGAAAGGAAGATTTGCCACTGACATAAATGCATGAGATTCTGAGGGGCTAATCCCCACTTTAAATGTACCTTAAAAAATAGCACTAGTGATAAAAACTGCATGGTATTGGTACAGAGACAGACAGGTTGATCAATGGAATAGAATCTAAGACTGAGAAATAAATCCACATATCTACAGACACTTGATCTTTGACAAAGAAGGCAAATTATACAATGGAAAACAGAAAGCATCTTCAATAAATGGTGCTGGTCTGTCTGTATATTGAAAAATGAAAGTAGATTTGTATTTGTCATCTTGCACAAAGCTCAAGTCCAAATGAATCAAGGACCTCAACTTAAAACCAGATACACTGAATCTAATAGAAGAGAAAGTGGGAAAGAGCCTCAAACTCAATGGCACGAGGGTTGGTGGATTTCCTAAACAGAACTCCAATGGCTCATGCTTTAAGATCGCGAATTGGTACACGGGACCTCATGAAATTGAAAAGATTCTGTACAACAAAGAACATAGTTAATAGGACAAATCAGAAACCTACAGAATGGGAAAAAAAAAAAAAACTTCACTAACCCCACATCCAATAGAGGGCTAATATCCAACATATATAAAGAACTGAAGAAGTCCAACCACCACCACCACCACCACCACCACCACCACCACCACCACCACCACCACCACCACCACCACCACCACCACCACCATCACCACCACCACCACAATACCCCAGGCAACCCAATCAAAAAGTGGGGTATAGAACTAAACAGAGAATTAACAACAGAGGAACCCCGAATGGGTAAGAAGTACTTAAAGAAGTGTAAAGTCCTTAGTGATCAGGGAAATGCAAATCAAAACAACCCTGAGATTCTACCTTATACCAGTCAGAACAAGATAAAAAACTCAGGTGCTAGCACATGCTGGCAAGGATGTGGAGAAAGAGGAACGCTCTCCTCCATTGCTGGTGGGATTACAAGCAATCAATCTAGAAGTTCCTCAGAAAATTGGAAATAGATTTACCTCAAGACCCAGCAATACCACTCTTTGGAATATATCCAAAAGATGCCCCACAATGCCACAAGGGCATATGTTTCATTATTTTCATAGCAGCCTTGTTTGCGATGGCCAGTAGCTGGAAAAAACCCCGATGACCCATAACAGAAGAATGGATACAGAAAATGTGGTACATCTACACAATGGAATACTACTCAGTTATTGAAAAGAATGACTTCATGAATTTTTTTATGCAAATGGATGAAACTAGACTATGTCATCCTGAGTGATATAACTCAGACCCAAAAGCACATGCATGGTATATACTTACTAATATGTTTATATTGGCCAAAAAAGTACAGAATACCCAGGTTACGATCCATAGATCTCAAAAGGTTAACAAGCCAAAGGGCTCGAGGGAGGATGTCTCAATCCCTCTTGGGAAAGAGAACAAAAGCAATCATGGACAGGAAATGTTGGGGCAGAGGGAGGGAAAGATGTGGGAGAGGGGATAGGGAAAGGAAAGGGGAACATGATCAGGCATGGGTCCTGGGAAACTGGAGTGCAACCCTGATGGTCAGCAGAAAGAATGAAACAGATGACCTTGGGAGGTAGGAGGTGGTGGGGAGGTCCCTCTAAAATGTACCAGAGACCTGGGAGGTAAGAGACTCTCAGGACATAAAGGACTTTAGATAAAATGCCCTATAATGGGGAGAGGGAATTTGTAGAGTTCACCTATAGTAGAAAGACAGGGCATCAAGTGGAAGGATGGGATTGCCATCCCACAGTCAAAAACTCTGACCCAGAATTGTTCCTGTCTTAAAAAACAAAACAAAACAAAAAACCAAAACAAAAATCAAAAACCAAAAACCCCCAAAGAAACTGCAAGGACAAAAGAGCCTGAGGGAAAGGAGGTCCAGTGACAGCCCTAATTGGGATCCAGCTCAATGGAAGAAGGCTCTAAGCTCTGACACTATTACTGATGCTATCGTGTGTTTACAGACAAGAGCCTAGCATGGCTGCCCTCCAATAGCCCCAACAAGCAGCTGAAAGTCAGATGCAGATATTTACACCCAACCAGTGGACAGAATTTAGGGACCTCTGTGGTTGAAATAGGGGAAAGCTGGAAGAAGCTAAGGAGGAGGGCAGTCCCATGGTAAGACCAGCAGTCTCAACTAAGATCTCTCAGATACTGGACCACCAACCAGTCAGCATACATTAGCTGATATGAGGTCCCCAACACATATACAGCAGAGGACTGCCTGATCTGGCCTCAGTGAGAGAAGACACACCTAACTCACAAGAATCTTGAGGCCCCAGGGTATGGTGGGATGGGAGTGGTGGTAGGGTGGGGACATCGTCTTGGAGATAGGGGTTGGGGGAGGAGGTATGAGATGAAGAACAGTCAGAGGGCAGACCTGGAGGGGGATAATGACTAGACTGCAAAAAACATTAAGGAATAAAAAAAAATCTTGTACTCTTCAAATGGAAACAATATAGGAGGTAGTTTGTCAGTATAGAAGGACAGAGAAAAAATAGATTAAAGATCGGAAAACAGAGAATAATACAAGATTTAAAAATGAAAATAAAGGTGAAACAAAGAAAAGCAAAACCTCAGTAAGGAAAGCATGAAAGTGGAAAAGGTCTTAAAGACAATAAGGAAAGTGGAAAGAAAGGTAGCTTCTTCCCTGTCAGACAGTAGCAGCTAGCGTCTTATGTGTACTTCTGGGCCTGAGATGATGGGTGGTTCAGCATTTCCTTAAACCATTTCAAAGCAGCCATTCTGCCACGCTTCTTGTTCCCAATAAACTCCAGTGTAAATGATTGTATAGAAGAGAATCCTCCCACATCCTCCTCCCTGTAGCCAACAGCCACTAGGATGAGTCTCTCTTTGAGATGGACATCTCCTGTGTGCTGGGAGTGGTGAGGGGGTCCCTGTCTGTAAGAATCACAAGACAGAATAATAAGTTCCATCGTCTTACTTCATATAAATTTAATCAGGGACACAGAGATTAATTTAAAAAAGTACAAACATTAATTAAACCGGGTTAAATGTTATGAAAGAACAAGGTCAGTAATTGGATAATAATTAAATTTCAGCCTTTATTTAGATATTTAAGAAAGTGTGAGATTTTGGTGAACAAAGGGAGTCAGATGTATTGATACCAAGCATGAAGTCAGAAGGAAGCTCTCAATCCTTTCACTGTGGGAATTCTCCTTTTTCACCTGAATTTGCGTTAGACTGTCTACAGTCCATTGTGGCTGAACGGTTCTTGAGAAAATCCAATTAAATTCCCTCAGATATTTTTACTGGCATTACAATCTCTAGGCAGGCTTCTTCCTAACAGTTAAATAATTCATTTAATAAATATGGCAGGCTTCATGCCTTCACCCTGTCTTTAAGGAAACTTACCTTTCAATATTAAGACTCTGTGCTTTGAATATCAGTGTTTCTCCAGAATCAAAAGGGAAAAAAATATTGGAGTTTGGTGTTTTCCTTGAAAGTCAATACACCAGTTTGGGCCTATATAGTTAAACAATATAAATATTATAAACTATTACTAATACAACTAGAGCAGAGCCACAGCACCAAACTGGAAAGTTCTAAAAACTGTAATTCTGCTTTAATTTCCCATGGCGGAAACAGCGGTTAGAGTCCCATCTAATTGTTGGAAGGGGAGAGTAGAGTGTTGCTGGGCATTGCAGACAGCTCTGGTCTCTCTTTGGTTCTGATTCTGGAGTGAGCAGAAAGTATCACAGTGGGAAGCATGAAGGGTAGACAGTGGCTTTGGGTTTCACTTAAAGGATAGGATCAGGCTTAGGAAGGTGCTAGCTGAGACTCAGAGCACTGTGATAAGTCAGGGACGTTCCTCTGAGTCTTCAGAGAAAGAGAGAGAGAGTGGTTCCATTTGGTTTGATCTTATTCCCAGGTCACTTGTGACTGTAGAAAGAATCCTCATCTGTACCCTGTTGTGAAGGATCCAGATTCCATCCAGAGTGCAGTGAACCCTGCTAGAAATGGAAGGGTTCCCTCTTACTTTCCACATAAAGAATCCAAGGGGCAAGGTGAGGTCACCTGCACAGGTCTCAAATACACCTGAGAACCAATATGAAGCTCAGGTATCACCAGCACATTAGTGCGAGGCAGAGGGGGCTGTTGGCAGATATAGTCCAAGGAGGAGGATGCTTGAGGGCCATGGATGGTGGGGTCAGACTGGCATCTTGCCTTCTAGAACAGGGGATGCTCTCAATATGCAGCCAGGGAATCCCAGCTCTGGCTTGCCTACTTGAGCCATGAACCTGCTCTATTACAGGCTTCTTGACCTTTGTACTCCTATTTCTTTTCATTGGAATTATGGGAGCAACAAAAATAAATAATGCTTTCTGCAAAGTCTGTCAAGTAAGGTCAGATGAATCAGTGAACAGAAATACATTTTGGAAAAGCACTCAGTAAATCCTTACTGGACATTTTTCCTGCTCTCGGACAGTTCACATCACTTAGGCTAATTTATTCACTAGCCCAAAGACAAGTGACAGAGTGACATACAGAAGATCAGAAAGTTAAAAGAATGGGGGAAGAGCACAAGATCATTTATAACAACTCCCAATGATTAAACTTAATTTCAATCCTTTGTTGTAAAACATTTCAAGAATCTAGGTCAAATGTACATGTAGTCACTGTCAGCATCATTGCTATATGAACTTCCTACCTATTTGTTTTAGTAATATTTGATGTTGGTTTTATGTAAAGATCAACTCTTTATTTGATCAATGGCCTTGTTCAGATGTTTAGAAAATTTCAGTTCACTTTTCTGTATTTGATAAACACATGCTATATACTTGGTAGGACCTGACCAGTGACAGGAGCAGAGATTATCAGGGTCAGAAACTTATGCTTGCAAAAATAATAGAAAGGTTGTGTCAATATGCTCTTATCAGAGGAAGTTCCAACATTCCCTCAGTAACTGAGGACAGGTCCTGGCTGTGTCCCCAGGCAGTAGAAACACGGAAGTTATAAAATGGAAGTAAATAAATAAGCTGTGTTTGCTTCTCAAAACTGGGAGCAATGAAAAGAATGGTAGGACAATGACACCAATTTTCTGCTTGAATAAAATCTCATCTTTGTACCATCGGATAAGTTGTGATATTGCCATAGCATAGGTTTTATTCTTTTTGTTGTTGTTGTTTTTTCTTGTTTTTGTTTTTTTTTTTGTCTTTTCACTTAGCATATTAGGAATGGTAAGCATTAAAATTCCTTCTAGTTATACAGGTTTGTGACAAGTTAGAAACATTTATGGTAGTTTAAAACAGGATATAATGAAATACATAATTCTCTGCTCTTTTATCACTCTATGCATAAAGAGTAAAATTATTGGCAAGAAATAAGGGTCAGAGCTGGTGAGATGGCTCATGGAGTGAAGAAGCCTGCCGTCAATCATGACAACCCGAGTTTTCTCCTTGGAACCCACATGATACAAGTAGAGAACAACTCCTTCAAATTGTGTCTGATACACTTTTGCATGCCATTTTCATGTGTGTTCCCGCATAAATTAATAAAATGAAAACTATATTTAAAATGAAGGGTCTCTAAGATGCATTTAGGTCACAGATAAACAGTCTTTTCTTTTATTGGTTTTGTGTGTGTGTGTGTGTGTGTGTGTGTGTTCAGTAAATGGCATTTCTTGTCTTAAAGACCAAAGGTATTATGGATAAAGGGGCATATCATTAGTATTGGGAAAATCAGTTAGACTAAAAGTAAAAACACTCGTCTGACACATGAGCCTCTTTCCAAAGTCTTTCATCATTTCTGCTTTTGACATTGGACAGTTGAGACCATTTATTCTCTTTCCCTTTGGAAATCCTGGGTTCCCTATCATCCTTCACATGAACTATCTACTCCATCCCTTGTCCATTCCTGTTTACACCAACCGTTCAGATATTTCAAGGCAAAGATAATAGCCTTTGAGCTCCAATATTTTGTTCTAGGAATGTTTATCTATGGTATTTAGAGCATTGTAGTTGAATTGCATATTGAATGACTAACAGCAAAGGAGGACTTTAGGAATGACTTTTGTAAGTCACAATTTAAAACATGTCCAGCTGCAGCCAGTAAGAACAATACACTAGCGGTAACAATAGCTATCCTGGCTACTCCCAAAAGCTGAGCTCTGTCATCTCACTACCCCTTACAGCATTCCCTGTGCGTGAGTCACTGATGCAAAGTACTCACCTCATGTAAAGGATTCAAGTGCATGGGCATGCGGCTCCTCTCAAACAAATCCTTGAAGAACTTATTTTTTTGCCTTCTTAGGCATGGAGGTTTACTCTGTCAGTTTGGGGTGATAACTTTCAGAGCTTGGGAATCTCCAGAGGGCAATTACTTACTCTTGGTGTGTTCTTCTGCACTCTTCCTCCACTTACATCTCTGTTACCAAGCTTTCCTTCTAAAGTTCCCTGTGGAATCCACATTTTGAAAGCCTGTTACTCAACTTTTAATTGTCCTTGTAATTTCTGGGCTAATGAGACTGTGTATGGCTCATTTTAGACTTGGCAGGAGTCTGGAGCAAGGCATTGAATCCCTGACCTTGAGAAAGGAATTGAAAAACAAATTGAGCAGTAGAGGATTAGGTAAATCTGAGACCCTTCCTGTGCTTTGTAGGAAGATCACCAACAGTTCCTCCTTCTTTCCTCCTTCCAACTCCAAGTTGGTTTCTTTGATGTTGGAAGTATGGGCAACACAAGAGAACTGTCATCAATGACTGCAGAGCCATTGACAAGTCCCAAGTTCACAGTCACTAAAATGATCTTAGTCTCCTTGGTGCTGATAATGCTTTCCTGATATGCAGGATCATCCCATTAGTGACAACAGTCCTGAATACTATTATTTTACTTGTTCTTCTTCAGATAATCTCAAGCTCATTTTGTAAGGTTTCCCAGCTTCACGGTCTATGGTAATTCTAATTCAGAATTGTAGCCAAGACAAAGAGGCAAGGCAAAAATAAAAAAGAACAAATTGAACAACATAATGGAGGAAAAGAGGAGAGAAGAGTGATGCTTAGAATTTGGACTGCAAAATGTATGTCTTGTAAGAAGTGATGGGACTCTACCAAAGATAAAGGAGAACTATTAGGTACCATTTTTTCCAGAATAAATATGACCGGATATAGTTAAAAATGCTTTCTTGCTCATAAAAATGCACAGTATCAACTCTATGATACCTTTTTTTTAATAATAGATGATATGTAATTCTATGTAGGTTGGAAAATGGTAGGAAAAATGTCCAAACAATTGGATGACTATAGAATGCTCAAATGTCAAAGAGCAGTGATATCTAGGAAGGATCCATGGGTTATCTCTGGGTAATAAAATTGTAATTTCATATTTTTGTGCTTCTTTGATTATTAATATATATAAATGTCTAGAACCAAGACAAAGGTAAATATTACCAACTATATATCCAAGTGAGATGAAAGAACCTGTAGACATTGCTTCTCCTTATATAATAGCACAGTGATATTAATAAATTAGCCTACTGTTATCATACCCAGCACTAGTAATCTTTGTGAGACTGACTCACATTTGAAGGGTAAAAGAAGTATACATGTGTGCACAGCATAACTATTGCAAATGTTAACTCACAACAGCTTCAGTTCGCTGTACTGTTCTTAGACCTGGGCCTGGACAAAATTGGGCGTGACAACAGCTATTTATTGGTGAGGGAGGGATTAATAGTTCCCTTTCCCTACCCACTGAACTATTAGTTACTGATAGAGTCTGGGCAATCCATAGTCATGCACTTCAGTAATGATTGGTAAACCCATTAGGCCCCCAATGGATAGTTCTAGGCTCAAGACTACACAGATGGCTCCCTTGTCACTCAATGGGTCCCAAAATAAAACATGAAGTTGTGACTGTAACAAAAGCATTTTTGCAAAAAAAAAAAAAAAAAATGGAGGTTCAACACGGTGGGAAGAAGATAAGAATGACAATAATTAGAATATTATAATAGTCATTAAATTGTCTATAAACACATTTAATTGAGAAAAGAATGTATTGAAGAGGGAGAAGGTGTAATTAAAACTAGATCACATTTTGGCATGCCAACTGACGTTGTCAATTTTTTGGCATCCATATGATGACTCCATCAGCTGACGTGCCAATTTCGATGTGGGCGATTTCACAGCCTCTAGGTGAACAGCCATGGGCAATTGCTGGCTTCTGAGAGAAGAAAAAACTGTCTGAGGAGTGGGTTGTCTGATAGCTTGTTCAATCAAAAGGGGTTAGCCCTGAACATATAATGAGCAACACTAATGGGACTCAGCATGTTGTATTTATAAATTTATTTTTATATATGCAACAATATATCATGGATACTCTCCAACTCACATTATTCATGCAGGCAGGGTTAGAAGACAGGATTACAGTAGGCGTGTGTGAGTGATGTAGGACAGAGTAGTTGATCTTAGTTTCGGTCTTTCTTCTTCCTCTGTAATAACGGAAGGAAAAGGTTCCCCACATCAGCTGCTGAGTTTCTGGGGCCATGGCTTTCTCATACTATAATTATTTTTTAGCAAGCTTCAGTCACAAAAGTGCCTCTTGATTGCCCAGTGTAGTCATCAAACCTTTTTCTATTTATGAGAAAGACAATACGAAAATTGTAGAGATGTTTTTAAAAAGGTGGAAGAAGTTTAGGAAATTCTTTCAATCTATTTTCTTCAAAAAAAAGAAAGGGGGGGGAGATTGGGTGCGGCTTACAGAGTAGAATTAGAGCAGTATCTGGACCTTATGATCTGATTTTCACATTACACTAACTACTGTGCTGTCACTCAGGGCAGGAGAGATAGGTACCAGTACCTCGGGGAGCAGCAGAAGATAGGCTTAACTGATGGGTAAGGTGAGGAAAGGTTTAGGTTTATGGTTTTCTGCCTGTGGGATTCTGACTACCACAAGATTATGCTGGAATCAGGCTGAAGAACAGCATGACATGGGTAGTGAACTAGAGGTTGAATCAACAAGTCAACCTCTATTATAAAATATTCTGTTTCTTAGAAGTTTCAAGGGCTTGGATCTTATATTAAAATGTTTGTTTCATTGGGGTGATGTTGCAGTGGGTGAGCGATAAGAATGTAGTTTCAGTTTTTTACACATGGATCCAAATCGACAGCAGCCATTGCTAAAAAGACTGCCTGTCTTTCTTTGATCCATGTCAAGAATCTGATGGCTGACTTGGGTTTATTTTTGTCATTTTTGTTGTGAGCCTTAGCTTGTAGCAGCTGAACTGTCTTTTCCAGCATGAATTTGTTTCTCATTCAGCCAGAAAGAAGTAAAATAACTCATATTACTGCAGTGATAGAGCACAAAAGACATGCTAAGAGGGAAATCCAGACACAACAGGGCCCATCCTTTAGGACTGCTTTTTTTTTTTTTTTTTTTTTTGGAAATATTCAAAGTTGACAGATCCATAGATCGAAAGTACTGCAGTGGTTTTCAGAAGCTAAGATGATAGGGTGCCTTGTTGCAATGGCATTTTGTTGTGGGTGTGTTAAGAATGGGCTTAAGGTGGTATGATAAGAATGGCTTTAAGGTGGAAAGCTGTGAGGTTGTATGACATTGAGAGGAGGCTGAATGTTATTGAAACAAAAGTTTCACAAAAATCTTAATATCTGCTATATTCTGTCTTACTCCTTCTCTCAACCTGTTCCCAAAGCATGACGTAAAGGTTTGAACTGTCCTAAAATTATGCTACTGTGTTTCTTTAGTTTTGTTTCAAAGATAAATAAGGGATCAGTTTTCTTTGTTAAATGATATTTAATTATGATTTGTAAAAGTTGTTTTAAATGTTTGTTGATCACTGTTTTGTTTTATTACCTCAGGTGATTGGTACTCACTCATTTTGGTGTTTGTTAAATTGTTCCTGATGGAGAAACAGAGTTCTTGTCTTGCTTAATACTGTGGATGACCTCTGATTATGTGTAGTATAGCCTTGTGTTCAGGTATGTGCTCTGAATGAGTATTGGGGTTGGTGTGAGTATGTCATGGTAAATGTGTATACCATGGATACCAGAGAATAACTTGTGAGTCAGACATTTTCTTTCATCGTGCGGGTCTTGAGTGTCAAACACACATCATCATTACTGATGACAAGTACCTTAACTCACTAATCCATCTTGCCATCCCAGAAGTAGTGTGTTAACAAATTAGTGTGCATTACTCTGATGTCTGAAATACCACTCCTTTCTGGTTCATACACATTACTATATTGTTTTTTTCTCTTCCTTTCAGTTAAGAAAATGCACATATTTCATTTAACTTTCTACACGGTATTTACACCTTAATGTTGCTGTAATTTGTTTTCTTTGAACTAAGCCACATTAAAGACTGGAGGTAAAATTCTGCTCCTATTACCTCAAAGGAGCATCACATAGATTTAGGTACTGATAACTATTCCCTTACATACAAACACAGGCACTCTTAAGGACAGGTTATGTGAACTTCGTATACCCCAATACTGACTAGGATTGGGAGAGTAAATTCAGTGACAGGCATTGGTGTGTAGAAAATATACATGATCCATCTATTAAATGTGTTCATAATCTTCAGCAGGACACTTTCTTAAATGACATTTTTTTTTCTAATTCTTTGACTCAAAGTTCTTCATCAGAACTCGATGGAAAGCAGCCTTTACATCCTTGTTCCTCAGACTGTAGATGAGAGGATTCAGCATGGGGGTGACCACAGCATAGAAGATCACCACCACCTTGTCCTGCTCAGCAGAGGCTGTAGAGCGGGGCTGCATGTAGGTGAAGAGGGCCATCCCATAAGACATGGAGACCACAGTCAGGTGGGAGGCACAGGTCTCAAAGGCTTTGCGCCGTCCCTGGGTAGAGCGGATCTTCACTATGGCAGCCACAATGTGGGCATAGGACAGAGAGACCAGGCAGCAGGGCACCAGCAGCACCACCACACTAGAGGCCAGAATCACCACTTGGTTGAGGGTGATGTCCACACAGGCCAACCTGACCAGTGCCAGTGTCTCACAGGCCACATGGTTGAGCACATTATGCCCACAGGTAGGAAGGCGCATGGTGACCGCTGTCTCCACAGCAGAATTAACTAAACCCACAAACCAAGAGACGCCTGCTAGACCCATGCAGAGCCTTGGGCTCATCACCACTGTGTACCGTAGTGGATCACAGACAGCCACATAGCGGTCATAGGCCATGGCAGCCAGCAGCAAGAACTCAGTTCCCCCAAGAGTCAGAGCAAAGAAGAGCTGGGTCCCACATAGGGCAAAAGAGATGGTCTTCTTCTCCATGAGGAAGTGTGCCAGCATCTGGGGGACCCCACTGGAGGTATAGCAGATGTCCACCACTGATAGGTGACAGAGGAAGAGGTACATGGGCAGGTGGAGTCGTGGGTCCAGTGCAATAAGCAGGACAATGAGCCCATTGCCCAGCAGAGTCAGCAGGTAGGTGACCCCAAAGAGGACAAAGAGTCCAGCTTGAATGTGTTTGTCACTGGAGAGACCCATGAGGATAAACTCACTTACCCAGGTCACGTTTTCTCCCATGGAGCAGTTGGCCCAGCTGGCCAGAAATATAGGAAGTAGAATCAAGGACAGGCAAGTTAAAATATCATTTTACATTGTGCACTTAGTCCTAGGCTACTACTGGAACAAGAGGTGGGACATAGCCTTTTATTTTTAATCTAGGTGGTTCAGGGAGGAAATAATAAAGACAATGAATTTATTCTCCTGAAAAGAAAAAAGAAAAAAAAAAGCAGAGAGGGTGTTGGACAGGGGAGAAACTACAGATAGGCATGGTGGCACTTCCTATAATCTTATCATGGGGAAGTTGGAGGCAAATGTATCAGAGATCAAGAACAGTCTGAGCTACGAAAGGGAGTTTGAGGCCAGTAGGGGCTCAATGAATCTCTTTCTCAAACAAGCAGATAACTAAAGCAGAAAGGGAGACTTGGCTTCTCATACTAAAGTATCAATTTCTGAAGGTTAACACCCCTGATTTGGCCATTAATTTATATCTAGCATCTTTTGCCATAACAATTATAAGTAATCAATCAATGTAGAAGGAAATATGATCCATAATAGGCATGGAGGAAAAGAAAAAAGTATCACAGATATAAAGAAACAGTAAGGGAAAATTAACGTCTAGGAAAATTAAAGACTTGGGCATGGGCAAGGGCAAGGGCAAGGTAGTACTGAAAGTTATCAGGACAATAAAAGTACGTTGTATAATGTGGTGGATCAGTGGTCATGTCTTCCCATCAAACACAAGGGAAGAATAAGGATGCTTTCATGACTGCCAGCATCATTTCCAACATCCCAGTTCTTATTGTTATCCAGGCTTCTTGCAAGTCTAGGTCATGGCCTTGCACGGAAGTCCTCTCAAATGCTCTTAGTTTCATGAATCTGTGTTGAGGAGGCTTATGTCCCTGAGATGAACATGTGTTAAGAAGCTGATTGTCCCAAGAAATGTGCAGGGCATTTTGTTCCTGTCCATGAGCACAAAGACAGAGACATTGGTCATTCTTTCTTGGCTCTTATAATATAGAGATTAATTTAAAAAGATAAAAATAAGTATACTTGTGCTAAGCACTATGGATAAATACAAGGTTAGGACTTAGTTAAATAAATTTTACTTTTGGTGGATATTCCTTATATCTCAATAATATGCAATATATATTGTGCATTTTAAAGATATTTAAGTAAGCAATAATGCAGTAGTTGCTGAGAGATTTTGGTGAACAGTGGCATGTATATTGATGCTGAGCGTGAGGGTTTGGAACGGTCTTGACCTTTTCCACTACGGTGAATCTTTTTTTCTGCCTGAGTTTGTACTAGGTCATTGCCTTTTATGGTAGTTAACTGTTCCTTGTATAAAGTTAGCGTCATCAGATACTTTATTCCAAATTTTAGGTGTCTTTCTTTCTCTCTAGTATTTATCTTTCCAGATCTATACTTTATTTATTCTTTTGCTCAATTTTATTTTATTGTTTTACTCGATTCTTTTTCAATTTCATTCAGATATATAACATTCTTTGATCAAATCCCCCTTGTTACTATCCTTTCTTGTCTTTTTTCATACCTAGCCACTCCTTTTTTTTTTCTTGAGTCCTTCTGCCTCCCACTTTCATGTGTCTTCCTCATGTGTGTGTGACCTTCTGCAATGAATTAGGGTTCCTGTCATGAGCATCAATGAAGGGATTATTTGCGTGGGGCAATGCACGAAGCTTATTGTTTCTTCATATTGAGTGAGGTCACACAGGCCTCCCATGTCATTTCTCTTTTGTGTGTGTTAGTTTTGAAGCGTCACCTTCACATTTTTAACTACCTGTAGAGGCCAAGAAGATAGGAAGGGGATTTTTGGGAGGAGGCGGTAAAGGAGGTGAGATTGTAGGGCACAGGTGATATGGAAATAGAGCAAACAAGTACTAGGGATGGAAAAGTTTGAGTAGAAATATGGGTGGGGATGGGGGAGGAAAGGGCTTGGAAGAAAGCTTAACCCAGTTTTTCAACTCACCTGGATGAAACCCTTCCTTTTGATATGAAGTGTGCATTTAAAAACATCAGAGGTTTCACAGAATAAAATAAGAAAATTTAAAAATTGGACCTTGGTATATTCTTTGGAGGTCAATGACTTCATTATACCTAAATCATTGTAGCAAATTAGAGGACATTCAGTGTATCAAGATTACGGCAACCAACCGGATTAGAGACACAGCTTCAACTATAAGCGTTCCGAAGAGCATAATTCCATTCTGATCTCCCTGTCTGCCAACAGTGACTGGATCCCTAATTGTTGGAGTGGGAGAAGAGTATTCTAAGATAGAGCAGGTCCCTGGCCTCCCCACAGCTCTGATCCAAAGTGTATATTTCATTCTTTTCCAGCTTTACTTACATATATAACATTCTTTGATCAAAGTAACCCTGTTATCCTCTTTTACCTTATTTCCATTCTCACCATGAAGGTGCCTCTGGCTCGAAGGTATCTCTATGGAAACCAGGAGAGGGGGCATTAGATTCTCAGTGTTAAAGGTTGGTGATAGGGTCAGACCCTAGGGAGATGCCAGTTGGGATTCTGAACGCTGCCCAGGGAGCCTGTGACAGTCTGCTAAGCTTGTCCTCTGAGTCAGCAGAGGGAGTGTCTCATTGGACTTATTACCAATCTGAGGCCACTTATTACTTACAGACAGAATTTTCACTTTCAGATTGGAATGAGAGATTCAGATTCTCTCCCAAAAAATGTGGTCAAAAAATGTAGAGATGAAAGGAACCACAGAGTAAGGAGCCAGAATTTTCTTCATCTTATGCACAGGGAATCCAAGGGCCTGGGAGAGGTCGTCTGTCTCTGTCTTAGATCCACCTAGGGACCAAGATAAAGGCAGTCTGCCTGACAGACAGAAGTGTCTTTGGTCAGATATGACTCATGGAAGGGGACTGCTGGGCATCTTAGATGGCGGTCTCAGGAAGGTATTCTGAGATACCAATAGATGTGGAGAGTAGGTAAAGCTTTGAATGAAAAGTTAGGAAATCTGCGTTGTGGTCTACTTGTTTCATGAATGAATCACCTGACTGCCATAACTTCAGATTCTTCATCTGAAATGTGTGGATGATGACACATTTCCTTGGAGTTTTTGAATATATATCAGATGAACTAATAGATATAAATTTGTTTCAGCCACGTACTCAGTAAAATCTTAAAAGGCATGATCCTTACACATCAGAAAGCCTACAGTACTGAGGCCAATTCTGTCCACCAATATGCAGACAAGTGACAGGTAGGAACAAGTGCTTTTAAGGTCAGAAAGTTAACAGAATGTGGCCTCAAGATAATCTGCAATAAACCACAGTGCCTAAGCCCAATTACAGAATTCCTGCTTCAATACATTTCAGAAATTAAGTTAGACTATCCATACACAATGCCCATTGCACACAGCAAAAACTCCCCATCTTTTTATTCCATTTTAGACCCAAGCTAAACTTTTATTCTTGATAGATGACTTTGCTGGGAGCTCTTTTGGACAATTAGAGAAGAATTTCATCCACCTTTCCCTATTTCATAAACAATTGGTGAGAGCATGGCAGGGCCTCATCAGTGGGAGGAGCATGAGCTCCAGGTGCTATCGAAAGAGGACCCTCTCTCTAGAAGCTCACCCTGGCAGAGGAGCTAGAGACAGCAAGTCGTTAAGCTCCTTTGTTACATAGGAAGCTTCAGTAGCATCCCACTAACTAGAGACTGCCTATGCCAGCAAACAATAGATGTATTTTACATGGGAGCACAAATACTCCTATATAGATATAAAGTAGAAGTAAAGAAACAACTAATATTTCTGTTTCTTTGAAGATATGTTTGAGATTATGGCAAGACATGCTTGCAGCATGTATTAAATTCCATTGACACATCATCTGGTTAGCTGCCATATATGAAATGTGCACGCTCATCTGCACAGTGAAAGTGTTAGATTTAGTGAGCATTACAATATCTTGTAGTCCTAAAGGTTTATGATAAATTAAGATTCATGCATTATAGTTCAAAGCAACAAAGAAAGTAAAAATAAAGTATTTGGTTTTCCTGCATTCTATGCATGCCTAAGAAAGTTATAGGTCAGATAGTATTATTGGTCACAGGGTTTCCTATTGAATTATTCAGACTGAACATAAAACTCTTTTTGGTGATGGTTTTTAAAATCAGGGACCAAGGAAATAAGAATGTGGCTATGCGATTAGATACCATACAACTCTTTGGTCAAGCCAAAGTGCTTACAATCTCCCATGATACAAGTCTTCATTCAAAGTCCAATCTAGATAAAATCCAGGGTGAAAATTCCACTATAGCAACAAATTTCCTATCAAATCAAGAATCAAACTTTTCTTTCTCTTATTGGAATTATTTTCCCAAATGCCAAGATGGTTCACAATTTTGCCTTTTAGAGAGGGAGGGCTCTATATCTGCCTTTGGATCTTCTACCAACCCCATACCTTCTCCTTTCTTTCTCATGACAACATTGGAGAGATGCTTCAAGACTAGGCAGTAACTTTTGATTTACACTATTCCATTCCATAAATGCCTGCCTGCATCGAACATTTTGTTTAATAGTTCATTGTTGGGTAACAGACCTAGAAGGACTCTTTAGTGGCCAGAAATCAATGAGTTTCATCAATAAGTCACTGGAGGAATTCAAAATACCTCTAACCGTAACCAGTGAGAACAACACAGGAGATGTTAACAGAGCCATGCTGGGTGCCTAAGTGGCTTTGGTGGCAGACGCTCATCACCTGCTCTGAACTGTCCCTGTAGGGAAACCACTGAGGCCAGTGCTAACCACCTGTACAAGACTCACTTTGGCTGGGCAGGTGGGACAACCCTTAGGACGTCCTCGGAGCACAGTGTTTCCTCTTCTTGGGCATGGAGGGTTTCTTTGTCATTCTGAGCTGATAACTTTTCAGAGCTTATGGATCCCCAGAGGGCAATTATTTGCCTTGAAAAAAGTATCTATTCTTCCCCTAGCTAATTCTCTACAATCCCACCTCTGTCTTCTAAGTTCCCTGTGGAATAAACATGCTGACAGTATTTTACGTAAACTTTTAATTGTCCTAGTTCCTAGGCTAAAGAGACCTCTGACTTTTGAATCTTTCAGTACATTCTAAGGCTTCTTCTGTATTGCTAGACACTTTTTCTATGGTCAGGGGACAGGGATATTTGTCTTTGTGGCCTGATTACTGGGGATTGACAGTAATTGGAACTTAACAGTATCTGAAATGGCTAGAGAGATACATGGTAAAACCCTTCAAGACATAGGCACAGGCAAGGACTTTCCAAAAAGGACATGGACAGTGCAGGAAATGACCCAAAGAGCTGACATATGGAATTGCAAGATATTAAAATCTTCTGTATAGCACAGGAAAAAAATCTGCAGGGGGAAGAGGAGCAGACAGAGTGTGTGGAAATTTTTGCCAACCATTTATCAGGTCTGTCTGACATGTAACTAGGTCTGTTGCATATAGGATATGCAACTCTATAGGGTACATAATTAGTTGCAAAAATTAAACATCAATGAAATAAGTCTTCCGATCAATAAATGAGCTAATTAACAATCAACAATTTTCAAAGGAGAAATCCAAATGGCAACAAATACTGGAAATTTGGTCAATATATCCTAGGTCATGAGAGCAATAAAAATTAAAACTACCTTGGCATTCTGTCTTACTCCAATCTGAAAGCTATTATAAAAACAAACGAAACAAACCAAAACAAAAAATAAATTCTGGCAAAAGTTTTGAAGAAAGAGGAACCCTTAAACACTACTATTGGATGTGGAAACTTGTGCAGTCACTGTGGAAATTGGTGCGGAGTTTTCTAAAAAACAAAAACAAACAAACAAAAATCTGAAAAAAATAATCCCCTGAAAATATAGTTTATCAGACAGCCAGCTCTATTCTACTTTTGGTAGTATACTTGAAGGAATCCAAGTTAAAAGACCACAGTAATACTTGCACATCTATGTTTACTGACGCTCTACTTACAATAATAGCTAAGATACAAAACCAACCTAGATGTCCATCAGCAATTGAAAGGATAGAGGCCCATATAAACGATCGAGTTTAGGCCCATATAAATGGTAGAATTTTAGTCAGCCATAGAGAAAGATCAAATCATGGCATTTGCAGAAAAATAGATGAAACTGGAAAACACGATGTTAAGCTAAATAAGCCAGACTGACTAAGACAAGTTTTGCATGCTTTTCATCCTGTGTACTTCCGTGTATTCACATGTACATGCGTATATTTACTTATAAGTGTCTGTGAGTAGGTCATGAAACTAGAAAGAGAATCATGAGAATAGGGGAACAGATCTTAATGGGGGGAGGAAAAAAGAGAGAGGGTCGTCAAATATACGTGTCATTAAAGCTTAAGGGATGCCTATTTGGCGGCAGGAGGCTTGGGTGACTGATAATCAGAATAGAATATAGTGCTACACATATATGAAAATGCCACAATGAGCTTCAGTACCTTTTTTTTGCTAACTTTAAATTTTAATTTAAGAAGTTTTAGAAAAAAAGACTATACACGGACTGACCCTGGGCTCCAACCTCACAGGTAGCAATGAATAGCCTAGTAAGAGCACCAGTGGAAGGGGAAGCCCTTGGTCCTGCCAGGACTGAACCCCCAGTGAACGTGATTGTTGGGGGGAGGGTGGTAATGCGGGGAGAATGGGGAGGGGAACACCCTTATAGAAGGGGAGGGGAAGGGGTTAGGGGGATGTTGGCCCGGAAACTAGGAAAGGGAACAATCGAAATGTAAATAAGAAATACCCAAGTTAATAAAGATGGAGAAAATGAAAAAAAAAGTTTTGGAAAAGGGTTAAAGTAATTGGGAAAAGGAAAGGAAAGAGAAATTAAATTATAGAAGCTAGATTCTGTCCTAGAGGGAAAAGATACAATTTCCTTCTCTTCTATATCCAACAACTCATGTGGGTGACAAGGGAATTGTGTATATACCTCACATAGTTGAGCAGTTATTTCCATGGCAAGGAGCCATTGAGAAATCTCATGTTCAGACTTGTTCCTTCCCAATAGCGTTCTTGGTGAGTTCCTGTCTTATCTATTTTATTGTATTTCCTTTGTGTATTTGCACAGCATAAAAGTTTGCCTTTCTAGATTTTGTCATTTCCATCACTTTTAAATATAAATATGAAAATTTAAAGTATTTGCATATGCATGTCTGTGCAGGCATATGTGCATTTGCATGTAGGTGACTTTAGAGTCCAGAAGAGAGCATTATATGCCTTGAAACTAGAGCTATAGGTAGTCATATACCTAATATAGGTACTGGTAATCAAAATCAGGTCCTCTTGGAAGAATATAAAGCCCGTGATTAAGATTTTATTATAACATTTACATATAAGACTTAATGAAAATAAATGAAATTATTTATCAATTGGAAAGATATTACTTTGTATGACTGAGTAATTTTTATATTATTTGACCATTGCTAGGCAGATAGAGATGTCCTGATCTGTAGTTATGATTTATCACTATAATGGATCAGGGAATGATCATTTGACTTCATGCTCTCTCCTCTTTGACAATCTGAAAATCACCTTTGTTCTCTCTACCACTGAGCTTAATATCAGGTCCTGGAAGGCTTCTCAATTTTAAGGTCCATGGGAAAAAATTCTGATAGGAATTTCCACTGGAAGTTGTAGCCAAATATTAAGAGGGAGAGCAGAAGTGAAAAACAGTTGGAAGGAACCAAAAGTGTAAAAGAAAATAATATCTGAGGGGTGGATCTTCCAGAAGTAGACTTGATATGGACAGATAGAGTTCATACCAAAACTGAAAGATAAGAGCTGTTGGGTACCATTTTTCAGACTACATTCTATTATCATATAATACAAATGCTTTCTGCTTGCCAAAAAGAAGTTGCATCTTTTCTATCTTCTGAAAAAATAAGATTACAAATGATATAGAGCTAGAGTAAAAGAGGGATTGGAGAGTAGAAAAGTATTAGTGTTAAATTCATCATTGAGACCCCACACGAGATCAAGCCAGTTAACATTCAATCATGGAATGGGAATGGTCTCCCAAGTCCCAATTCCTAGCTGAGGAGTTATTGGTGGTCAGTAGCTTCTAGGAGAGATAGAACAAGTTTTCTTTAAGAGTATGTTCCCTGGTAGGTCAAACATGCTTCAGTAAATGACGCCTGACCTGTGAGTGTCGGTATAACGCAAAACGGGCTTGGTGAGTTACCAAAAAAGCAGAGAACATAAAGCTGGGAAGGGGTGAGACATGGAAGGAATCTGGGAATAATGGAGGGAGAAGCCAGAGGTGGATGAATAGGTTAAACTACATTGCACACATGTATGAAGTTATGAAAAACAAGTATCATGTTAACAAAAGAATGATACATCAAAAATGAATTGGAAGACAAGAAAGTATTTGTTGGTTATTTCTGGCTTCTAAAAATCTAATGTTTCTAAAAGAAACATTCTTTTGCTTATCACTATTTAAAAATTGTCCACAATAAACATATATTTGAATTCTGAGTACAAATTAAAATGAACAGTCTTGGAAATGTGGAGATAGATCAACAGGTAAGGTGCTTGCTAGGCAAGCATAAGGACTTTGGTTGAGATCCATGGAACCCACATAAAAATCTGGCATGGCGGGCGGGAGAGATGGCTCAGCGGTTAAGAGCACCTGACTACTCTTCCAGAGGTCCTGAGTTCAATTCCCAGCAATCACATGGTGGCTCACAACCATCTGTAATGGATCTGATGCCCTCTTCTGGTGTGTCTGAAGACAGCTATAGTGTACTCACATATATAAAAATAAATAAATAAAAATCTGGCATGGCATACAAAAGCTTGTAACCCCAGTGCTACAGTGGGGTGGAGATAGGAGGATTGCTGAAGCTTTCTGGGCACCAGCCTAGTTCCAGGTTAATAGAAAGACCTCTTCTCAAGGGAATTAAGGCAGAGGGCAATAGAGCCTACTGGGCCCATATATGTGTACAGACAACATTAGGTGTGCCAATATAGCTCTACACATGTGTACAACACACACACACACACACACACACACACACACATACACACACACACCTTTAATATTGATATAGACCTGTCTCATTGAGATAGTGATATTAGGAAATAATCTTCTTTCTCTCTTAACATTTAGCAACAGTAAACTGCCTTTCAGTGACATGGATGGTTGTTACAGAATAAAGGAAGATATAGTAAAATTATATCTCATCAAAATAGATATAACCACAAGTTTTAGGTTATTTATACCAACAAAGGTAAATCTCTTTGTACTCTCTGGTAGGACGTAGTGGTCTAGAGCACTAGAGCAAACAAAATGTCCATACTTTGCCTTTAGCAGAAAGACCTCTGTATATTTGGCAAGATACATGATATCAGACTCACCCTATGTGAAATAAAGGGGTTCATTGCCTGCAGATCTGGAAATCTGTTTTAGTGTGTGCATTATAGTAGTTCCTTTTCACCCACGATTCTAGATTCTGTACTATCGCACTAAACTATGACCATGTTGTACTCCTGTATGCATAACAGGTTACATGTGATTCTCCTTTGAGCCTGATCCACACCAGGAGATTAATGTCAAGAAACAACATTTTATTCACAATTTAGACTCCAAGGCCTTGGACATAATGCATTTCCTGCAGCCCCATCCTGGCTGCTTGCCTGGATCTTTCTCTTCATTCATTTGGAATTCTCCCATGACTCCCACTTCCTTACCCCTCCCCTTCTTTGTCTAATGTCTCATTGTCATGAAGTTTCAGGAAACTACAGTAATAGCAAGTTATCAATAATTTATCTTACTCCCATTAAACTGTTAAACCCAGTTCTTGGTTACTAATCTTTTCAGTTAAGATCTTCCAAATGTATTTTCTAGAAAGGGTATATCTAGAAAGATATACTTTTGTATATCTACTATTTACTTTTTTTTCCTTCATAGATTCTGAGGTTTCCACCTACAGTCACTTTGAGGGACATCATATCTTGACTGCATGACCCCATGACAAAAGACAGTTAACTCATAATGATAAGAAGGGGGTGGGGTTAGAAAAAGAAACCCCCAAGAGCCCACACCTAATGCTTCACTTTTTCCAGCTGAATCCCATCTTCAAAATGTGCCAGAATTTTCCAGTACATGGCCAACACCTGTGAACCAAGCTTTGCACACATGAGTATTCTGGGACATCCCTTCATATTCAAACTACATTATTCCATCCTTCTCCAGGAAAATTTAAGAGGTTTCTTGGATAGGAATGGCACTTGAGCATTGCTGAAATATTTCACAACAGTTCAAAAGCCTTGGACACAATTCATCACATTCAATTCTTATAGGGAGAAAGTTATAAAAGTTGGGTTTTTTTTTGGTTTTTTTTTTTGGCTCTATATAGAGAAATTTGAAATGGAATCCCACATGTTGGTCTTCTGTCCCAGTTAGCATTAATTATTAACTTAATAAAATGTAGAATTAGCTGAAGAGTCTCAATAGGATAATTGTCTTTGTCAGGTTAGTCTGTGTGCATGTGCATGAGGGATTGCTTTAACTGATAATTGATACAGTATCATCCTCTGGGCAGGTAGTCGGTATAAAAGGAAGGCAGCTGAGCATGAGTCTGAGTGAGGTAAAGAACGAGAAAGAAAGCAGGGTTCCCCCATGGCTTTTACTTTACACTCCTGCTTGAACTCTAGTCTTTCAGTGAGAACTGTAAAAGTTTGGTTTCTTTGAAACACACACACACACACACACACACACACACACACACACACACACACACACACACACAGACTCACAGAGGGGGGGATTTGTTTTAATACCAGGTGTGGGGATGAGGCTGCTTCCCAGCAGGTGACTATGACTTGCTGTATTCTCTAGCAAGTAAATTCAGAAAACTTCTCAGAAGATGTATAAATACTAGAGTCCTGAGAGGTGGGGATGTTTTTGGTGACTCTTTCATGGTTGGACGTTGTTGGTGGCTGTTTGATAAGCAGTCTGTGCACAAAGAAGTGAAAAGAAAATTAGATATCAACTTGCCCCGAGGTATTTGACACCTCTAATCAGCAGGAAGTAATCTAACCATAACTTTGTTTTCTTTTCCCCTCTATTCTGTTTGTCTTTCCTTTCTAGTGGGAGGGAGTTAATAAGTGTAGAGAAGGGTGGAAGAGTGAAAAAGGAACCCACAAAGTAGCAAAAGCCAGCTACACTGATTTCCTTCAAGGAGGAACTATGATCTGGGTGTCTAAAACAAAACCACTCTTTTGCTTGCCAAAGTTGCTTTTGGTCAGACTATTTTATCACAGCAACAGGAAGAAAACCAGAAATATAACTGTGTAGCTTTGGAGAAAATACTTCCATGGTCACAGTGGGGACAAGAAAAGCTTGGCCTATGATTCCATTAGCACTCCATGTTTTACAAGTTATTTTATTGAAACTTTATGTAATTTACTATCATATATTAACATTGCATATACAGCTCGTTTTTTTTTTTTTTTTTTTTTTTTTTGGTTCTTTTTTCACAGCTTGTTTTGAAAAGGAAGTCTTTTCTTTTTTTTTTTTTTTTTTTTTTTGTTTTTTTTTTTCGGAGCTGGGGAACCGAACCCAGGGCCTTGAGCTTCCTAGGCAAGCGCTCTACCACTGAGCTAAATCCCCAACCCCACGTGCCAAGATTTTGTGTTTAAAATACTCTCCGTTGAGGTCCATGAACATATATACCTTCTTTGTTTTTTGCAATGATCTTAGCTTCCCAAATCACTATCCTGGTGGATAGTCTGTGAACAGGATACCAACAGGAGGAGGGGAGAATCCATTTTTTCCCTAAACAATAAACTGCATCTTTTCTCTTCAAATAATCCTTCTAGGTACACATTCTACCAATTTGATGATCAATCCTGTTTTAGAGTGATGTATTTATTTTTCTCCTTTTCCACCATGGCTTCTAAAGTTAGGATAAAAATTCACAGCATTGGCTTATTACGCTTTGGAAAGGAATACACAATCACATTTCACGCTGGTCCTGCCATTTGACTCCACAGCCAGGCAACCGCATTCATCTGCATGCATTGATGTAGTGGCTTTCCGCGGAGATTCAGATAATGTGGATCAGACTGTGGTACTGTGCTGATCTCTATGGTCAAAGGATGTCTGGACTATTTGTACCGTGGTTTGGTTTTATCATGGCTCAGTGGTAGTCCTTTTGTTACACGGTCTCACTTTTTTTTTTTATTTTCTGATGCTATAATTCCTTCTTGCTCACACACAGTCACGATATTCTGACACATTGAATCCCAGAGTGGGAAATCTATTTTTCAGGCCTCATCTGTAGGATTTCCAAGCCGATTTCTCCGAGAAATCTTTGGTTGAACTTCCAGTTGCCTTTAGCACACTCTTCTGGATGCGTGCATGAACGGATCACTTTTTAAAGAGACCTGGGAAAGGCATCAGGTGGACTTTTTCTAGTTTGTGCCTCAACACTTTTGAAGCATCTGGATCTTCCTAAGCCATAGCTTCTGCCAGGGTTCAAAATGATCAGTAAAGCACTTCTACTTTGTGGCTTTTCTGACTTTACCATTTCTTATTCTCATGACAGCTCCTTAGAATTACAATCAGAACACATAGTTTTAATTGTGTTTCTTGCTTTTCTTTGTCTTATTTGATTAACAATTATTGTATGTATATAAGCACATATACATATATGTGTATATGCATCTCTCTCTCTCTTTGTGTGTGTGTGTGTGTGTGTGCAGTATATGTGTACATGCTTGGGAAAATCAGAGGTCAATCTTAGGCAATGTCCTCAGATGTCATTCACTTTGGTTTCTTTTTAAATATATTTTTATTTTTTATTTTCACTGGAGTTACATGTGGTTGTAAATCCCATGTGGGCATTGATAATCAATCCTGGGTCCTCTGGAAGAGTAGCCAGCGCTCTTAATTGCTCGTCTCTTCAGTCCCCATCTACCTTGGTGTTTGTGTCAGAGATTTCATTGTAGGACTTTCATGGATGTCCCTGTGGTATAAAGAAGACCCAGAGACTTCTGATAGAGTTTAAAGCTTCGGGCCTTTGCTGGGGCAATTTCCCAGCTACTTCTAATATAACCCGACTTCTTGGCCTGTGTCCCAGCCTCGGGGCTAACTCTTTGCCTGTTCCTCTCTGGTTACTGTATGTTCTCTTCTGTATCCCTCTTAATATTCCTGCTTCAGCTTGCATCTCCCTGAGTCATTTTCTCTGCTGGGAAGTTTCATCCTAAGTTTCACCCTTGTCCTTCCCATTCCAACAAATGCTTATCAGATCTTTATTACAGCCAATCAGCAACAAGACAACACCTGATACATCTCTTAAATTGCCTCTAGGCATAGTGGCCTGACCTTCATGTTTTTGAACATGTGTGGAAGGACAAGTATTTCCAAATATAATGCCAGTGATGGGCCATAGAAATGGCTATAAAATCCTGCCAGCACGTAGCTCTTTGCAGTCACAGAATTTACAGCTGAAGACACAGAGACATGTCATCACAGAATGTGAAGGAACCTTACCACAACAGGTCTCTTGCCTAGAACTTACTGATTTGGATAGGCCGGCTGGCTAGCAAGCTTCAGAAATATTTTTAGCTCCACCTCCTCAGCACTGAGGGATTACAGATGCGCACGACTTTTTAAAGCGTTTTTTCCCCACACGAATTCTAGGTGTCAAAATGAGGTCTTCATGTTGGCATGGAAAATACTTTATCCAGTGAGCTGACTTCTGACGCTATATTTTCTTTTAATTTCCACCCAATCTTTACAAGAGAGGGACTCTTCCCCACCCCCTGGCTTAAGCGTTTCTCTTATGTCATCTTTCGTTCTCAGTACTCCTAGTTTATCCTAAGGCTATGTCACACAAGTGACCAGGACCTTAGAAACTTGAAATGCACAAGGACAAAAACATGTTGATTCAATAATCATGACTCTAATTTTCCATTTAGTGTCAATCTTTCATAGGGAATCAGTTTCTGCTCTCCTATATTCTACTCACTATATCTGCCCCCAGTGAACAGACTGTCTCCATGTTCAATTTCATGTGGTTACCCATCTCTTGGTCTATAAAAGTTATTCTTCTATGGGACTTGTCTCTATGAGCTCTTAAGTTTCTTTTATCTTGTTGCTCCACATACTTTCTGCTGCTAAGTCAGTGTTTAGCTATATTGCAGCCTTTGACATGACTTGTCGAGTGTTCTGCTCCAGTCCCTTAATTCTTGTATGCAATTGCCTGGGGCTGTAGAAAGCTGTGGGCAGAGGGAATGAAGGAATTCATCTAGGACAGGTCAGATTGCAGCACTAAGCAGCTCCGAACAATCAGGTTAATCACTTGGTCTGTGGCATGTGAAGAATTTTGTTCAAATAACCATCTGAATCATTTTGAAAGGCACTTCTTACTTCCAGTAACTTAGTGTCAGCTTGATCCTAAAGACAAGATTGGATGTGATGAGCATATTCTAGGGAGGAAATCTCATTCTGTCAAATTTACAAGTCTATGAAAAGGCATAGACTTGGCTAGAGTAAGACAGTTAGTAGAGAGCCAAATGAGATGAAAAATGAGGTATTTCTAATATCGTCTTATTTTCTTCTTGACCACCCTGCTTCTTGCATTCTTTCCATTCTGAAAGGAAGTGGTTATAGTAGCAGTCTTTTTAGATGCTCTGGCACTCTGAAATTCTGTGCATGAAGCTTACAGAAGTATCTGTCTGTGGTCTGGATCATTTTCTTGCCTCAAGTAAGCAAATGAAATCATAAAGATATGGAAAGAAACAGAAAACAGTGTTTTGATCAGATGTTTCTTGACTCTTGGATATAATTCACTTTCTGGCCTTAGGATAAGCAAACTTACTTTTCCCTTTAGATATGGCTGAGCTGGGCCTAGGCCCGAGCATTTTTTTTTTTAAGTTTTGTCTGTGATGGACTAAGCAATGACCACCATCTGTATATCCACAATATATGGGGTCATTTTTGTGTATGGCAAAAGAGGTTTTTCAGATGTGATTAAGATTTTTCTTTGTATTTATTTTATATCCTGACTGCAGTTTCTCCTTCCTCCTCTTTTCCCAGTTCCTAGTCCCCACCTTTCCTCTCCCCCATCATCCTCTTCAGAAAATGGCTGGCCTTGATGGATATCAACCAGCCATGGCATATTAAATTGCAATAAGACTAGGTTCCTCCTATTGTGTTAAAGCTAGACAAGGAATCCCAGGAGGGGGAAAGGGTTTCCAATGCAAGCAATAAAGTCAGAGAGAAGCTCCTGTTTCTACTGTTAAGAGTTCCATAAGAGGGGCTGGAGAGATGGCTCAGCGGTTAAGAGCACTGACTGCTCTTCCAGAGGTCCTGAGTTCAATTCCCAGCAACCACATGGTGGCTCATAACCATCTATAATCAGGTCTGATGCCCTCTTCTGGCCTGCAGGCATACATGCAGGTAGAAAGCTGTATGATGTATACATAATAAATAAATGTTAAAAAAAAAAAAGAGTTCCATAAGAACCCAAGGTACACAACTGTAACATATTTGCAGAGGGCCTATGTCAGTCCTATGTAGACTCCCTGGTTGGTATCCTGATTCTGTGGGATTTCTTGTGGTCTTATTGACCTTTTTGGCTCCTGGAGTCCTTCCTCTCCCTCTTTTGTGTGATTATCCAAGTTCCACCTAATGTTTATCTGTGGCTCTCTGCATCTGTGTCCCTCAGTTGTTGGGCGAAGCCTCTCTGATGACAGTTGGGCTCTATGCCAATCTATGAGTATAGCCTAGTATTATTAGGAATAATGATTTCAAATGAATGATTCCAAATGAATTATTTATTTCATTGAATTTTTTCACTCATGTTTGGTTCTATTGTGGGTCTCTGGGATATGCAGCATATGGCCCACCCTCTAGGTAGTGTCAGGAGTGGGCTCCCTTTCATGGCCTTAAGCTGGACAAATCATTGGTTGGCCACCCCCACAATTTCTGAATCACATTTACCCTAGTACGTCTTATAGGCAGGACAAATTGTAGGTTGAAAGTTTTGTGGCTGTGTTGGTGTCTCAATCCCTCTACTGGAAGTTTCACCTGGTTATAGGGGATGGCCAATTCAGGCCCCATGTCCCCCATTGCTAGGAGTTTCACTTAGGGTCAGCTTTCCATTGTCCTAAGTTTCTAGCTCATCCCAGATGTAGCCTGTCTCCCAATTCTCCTAATATCTCCCAACTAGGGAATGCAGGTGGCCCCCAAAGCAGAAAACAAAATTGAATTCTCCTTCAAAGCATCCAGACTCTTGATAATATCTTGATCTTAGCCCAGTAAAAGTGATTTCATACTTTGGATCTTCAGACCAATAAGAATAAGATATGTGCCATTTAAAGTCATCAAATTAGTGTTCATTAGTTATGTTAGTAAAGGAAAACAATTGGTTTCAAATCTTTCTTTTTATATCCATCCCCAGAGTCTCTAGTTTGGATTGATCAGCTTTGTTTTTTGTACCTTGCCTATTTTTCTTAACTCCTGCCTCATTATTACTCTTGTTCCTCTTCATTAATCCATTGTTTCTGTCTGTGGAAACTCCTAATCATTGGCCCTCTCAGTATTTATTACAACCGAGAAGTCATTTCTCACAATCAATGATTGTGCTGCCTACTCTGAATTCTGTAACGAAGGACTGCCTCTTGCTGATTTGGTTTTAGGACCCTCCCTCTCAGCTGAGCCTCTTCACTTTCTTGGTTCTGAGTGAGAATATTTTAGGGACACAATTCACAAGGTCCCTACGAGTCACTGGTAGCTCAGGCCTCACAGTCATTATGTATCTTAACAGCTACTAACTGTCTGCTTCTGTGTAGCAAGAGTTCTTCACTATTAACGGCTCTCTCCTGTTTATGTAAAGACTTGGCTACTTGAACAACGAGACAGTAAATTTGATTCTCAGTTTTGACTTTGAGTGACAGAAACTGGATCAATGCTCACACTTATAACTTCCAAAGTAGAGTGTTTGCTCACCTAAGCAATATCTTCAGAGATAGTCTCCAAAATTAATTGATGACTCTTGTCCTAATTGAAACTGTCATGTCTCAGTAGAGAAATGACGAGGTAAAGGCAGGTACTGGAGAGAACTCTGTAGAGACCTGGTATATTTTGGTATATCTTCTCCCTTATCTCAACAAAATAGGGATGGCACATTTCTCTTTCACTTCAAGGTGTGCATGCTTTTGAACCAGTTACTATGTACCCTTTGAAGCTTGGGAAGCCCAAGGACTGGTAAGAACAATGGCTAGAGCATCTTGAGAGCATTGGGACTCTGTTTACAGATTATACAATTATATGTTAATGAAAACATATTTTTTCTACTCAACCCAGAGGTAGCAGAAGTCATCTAAGTAAGCTAACCATGGAAAAGAACAGTTGGGACAAGACAGAAGAGAAGTTGACTTAACCCATCTTAAGTTTCTGAGACAGAGGGTGTTTAGTCAGGGTTTCTATTGCTGTGAAGAGACAGTGTAGCCACAGAAACTCTTATAAAGGAAAACATTTAATTTTGTCTGGCTTACAGTTCATGATTTAGTCCATTATCATCATGGTGACATACAGGGAGACATGGTGCTGGAGAGGTAGCTAAGAGAATCATGCGTGAGAATCAGCAAGTAATAGGAAGAGAGAGTCACTGCACCTGGCTTGAGCATTTGAAACCTCTAAGACCACCATCAGTGACACATTCTTCCAATGAGGTCTCATTTTTTAAAAAAAATTTTTGTGGTAGTCTTTATTATGATTTTAGCTATTGCTAACACAGCATGGCAGCAAGATTACATGAGTAATGTAATATAACACAATCTTTTAAATTGAAGCCTTATACCTTACCATGCCTGAGGGTATATGGAGCTCCCAACTGTGATGCCTCTACTGTAAGGCCACACTTTTTTAAATTAATGAACCTCTGGAAACCATATTGATTCAAACAACCACAGAGGGCAAGAAGCCCTGGAAGGAGGCCCAGAACCATGGCTTTCCATGGCACTAGATATTTCTGATAATGAAATGAATATTTGGGAGGGGCATAAATGACTGAAACCATCCTTATTTTACAAGAAGAAAAAAGAATTTATGTGTATATTTTATGTTTGGTCTAAATGAGGGAGAAATTTTTCTCCCATTGTGTAGAAATGAGGGAATGAGGGTAAAAAAGAATAGTTATCCCGGACCAGCGGAGGATCCCTGCCTTCAGCAGCTCTCTGCTCCCAGGCCCCCTGGAGGGGAGTTCTCGCCGCCTGGTCGGGCGGGCACTCCTGAGGCAGCAGAGCGGAGGAGACCACCAACGCCGCCCACCTCTGCCCACATCCCTGGCCCAGGAGGAAACTGTATCACGGCCTCTGGGTACCCGAGAGGAGGGGCCCAGGAGCAGCAGATCCACTGCGTCTGAGACACCGCACCTGAAGGGACCGACCTGATAAACAGTTCTCTGCACCCAAATCCCGTGGGAGGGAGAGCTAAACCTTCAGAGAGGCGGACACGCCTGGGAAACCAGAAGAGACTGCACGCTGCACACAGTACTGACCCCAGAGGAAAACAAAAGCTATCTGGAACCCTGGTGCATGGAACCTCCCGGAAGGGGCGGCGCAGATCTTCCTGGCTGCTGAGGCCGTGGAGAGCTCATAGGCAACACCCCACTAGCAAACTTGAGTCTGGGGACCACAGGTAAGACAAACTTTTCTGCTACAAACGACTTGCCTGGTGAACTCAAGACACAGGCTCACAGGAACAGCTGAAGACCTGTAGAGAAGAAAAACTACGCGCCCGAAAGCAGAACACTCTGTCCCCATAACTGGCTGAAAGAAAACAGGAAAACAGGTCTACAGCACTCCTGAAACACAGGCTTATAAGACAGTGTAGCCACTGTCAGAAATAGCAGAACAAAGTAACACTAGAGATAATCTGATGGCGAGAGGCAAGCGCAGGAACCCAAGCAACAGAAACCAAGACTACATGGCATCATCGGAGCCCAATTCTCCCACCAAAGCAAACACGGAATATCCAAACACACCAGAAAAGCAAGATCTAGTTTCAAAATCATATTTGATCATGATGTTGGATGACTTCAAGAAAGACATAAAGAACTCCCTTATAGAAACACAGAAAAACATAAACAAACAAGTAGAAGCCTACAGAGAGGAGT